>NC_080163.1:3502568-3802568 GCF_950295315.1 Erinaceus europaeus
TGCGGGCCTTGCTCTGGGCATGGAGGTTCTGGAACTCGTGCATAGCAGAGAACTTCTTCACATTCAGTCCATTGGGGGTCACGATATCTGGAATTGGGGGAAAGGACCCCAGGGATCATTTCTTCATTAGATCCAAGTGGTTGAATCAATAAATGGGAGTCCTTTTTTTTTTTGCCTCCAGTCACTGGGGCTTGGTGCCAACACTACAGAAATCCACCACTCCTGCGGTAGTGCAGCGGGTTAAGCGCACGTGGCGCCAAGCGCAAGGACCTGAGTAAGGATCCCGGTTCGAGCCCCCGCTCCC
The DNA here is from genome assembly GCF_950295315.1 of Erinaceus europaeus. Classification (NCBI taxonomy): domain Eukaryota; kingdom Metazoa; phylum Chordata; class Mammalia; order Eulipotyphla; family Erinaceidae; genus Erinaceus; species Erinaceus europaeus. The sequence continues at coordinate 3,502,873 of NC_080163.1, forward strand.
CACCTGCAGGGGGAATCACTTCACAGGCGGTGAAGCAGATCTGCAGGTGTCTGTCTTTCCCTCCTCTCTCCATTTCTCTCTGTCCTATCCAACCACAACAACAGTAATAACTACAACAATAAAACAACAAGGACAACAAAAGGGAATAAATAAATAAATATTTTAAAAAATTTTTAAAAATCCACCACTCCTGGTGGCTGTTTTTTTTTTTTTTAACTTATTCCCCCCCCCCATTTTATTAGATATAACAGAGATAAATGAAGAGAAGGTGGGGAGATAGGGAGAATGAGAGAAAGACAGACACCTGCAGACCTGCCTCACAGCTTGTGAAGTGAACCCCCTGAAGGTTGGGGGGGGGTTGAAACCGGGTCCTTGCATGTGGTAATATGTGCACTTAGCCAGGTGTGCCATCGCCCAGCCTCTGAGGGAAGTCCTTTTCCTCACACAGTTCCCTCCGCTCAACAGCTCTTCCCTGAGCTTTCCTGGTACCCTGACACTCAGGTATGTTCTTGCCCAGAATAACATGCTTATATGCCCGTCCGCCTGCCCCCTGCACATGGGCAGCCAGACAGGGACCTTGACGTAGTTCTTTCGTCTCCCTTACCCCACCTTGAGCTGGAAAGATTAAACCTCCCCATCCTGCATCTCCCAGAATATACCCTCCACCTCTCCCAACCACATCCTGGCCTCTTAGAAATGAAAGCAGGGTTAAGCGCACGTGGTGCAAAGAGCAAGGACCAGCTCAAGGATCCTGGTTCGAGCCCCCGGCTCCCCACCTGCAGGGGAGTCGCTTCATGGGTGGTGAAGCAGGTCTGCAGGTGTCTGTCTTTCTCTCCCCCTCTCTGTCTTCCCCTCCTCTCTCCATTTCTCTCTGTCCTATCCAACAATGACAACATCAATAACAATAATAACTACCACAACAATAAAAACAAGGGCAACAAAAAGGAAATACATAAATAAATAAATATTAAAGAAGAAATTAAAGCAGGTAAACTGGGAAACGTTATGCATGTACAAACTTTTGTATTTACTGTCGAGTGTAAAACATTAATCCCTCAATAAAAAATAAATTAATCAAAAAAAAAAAATAAAGCAGCTCATTGAAAACTACAATTCCCATGGAGCCTTGGGACAAAATTCCCTGGACTATAATGGACTGACCGGCCCAAAAAACCTCCTGGGAGTCGTACTTCTCATAACTACTGAGCAGGTAGTTAGTTAAAGCCTGGGAAGAAAAACGGTTTCCAACAGTTGTCACACACCAAATCAAATGAGCCTTCACCCCCTTTCAGATCATGGTCTACATTATCCAGTAACAGAATTTTACTATTTCTGAAATTAATATAATGTAAATGAACTACAACGCCCTTTAGATTCTCGGGGGATAACTAAGGCAGGCTCATGGGCAGGGACTTCTGGGGGTTGTAGTTTCCTGCCCTCAGCACAATTACCATGGTTCCTCACATGGACTCCACTAGACCCGGTACCTGGTTTCCTCTTGAGTAGGTGCTGAGCCTCGATAGCGGTGATTTGGGACACGGTAGTGAAGACGTGGGCACAGTGGGCGGCCGCCCCGCTCCATGCAGTAGCGGTGATAAATCTGCCTCTCCCCCGCTTCCTTGTCCACGTTGAACTGGAGTTGGGGGGGGGGGGTGGGTATTAGGGGAACTAGGAGACTGGGAGTCCAGCGTCTGGGGTCTTGGGGCTAGAAGCTGGACTCTCCTTCTAAAGAAGCAGGAGCTAGGGAATCCCTAGGATTGAAGGGTGAGGGTCAGGGAGACCCCTGGGTGTGAGGAAGAAGGGGCTGGGGGGCCCCTGGGTGTGAGGCAGGAGAGGCTGGGGGACCCCTGGATTCTGAGGGAGGAGATGCTGGGGGACCCCTGGGTGTGAGGGAGGAGGGGCTGGGGGACCCCTGGGTGTGAGGCAGGAGGGGCTGGGGGACCCCTGGGTCTCAGGCGGGGAAGCCTGGGAGACCCCTGAGTCTGAGGGGGCAAGGGCTGGGGGACCCTTAGGATTGAAGAAGGAGGGTCATAAGGTCTGGGTCTGAGTGAAGAGAGGCCAGGGGACCCCTGGATTCTGAGGAAGGAGAGGCTGGGGGACCCCTGGATTCTGAGGAAGGAGAGGCTGGGGGACCCCTGGGTATGAGGCAGGAGAGGCTGGGGGACCCCTGGGTATGAGGCAGGAGAGGCTGGGGGACCCCTGGGTGTGAGGAAGGAGAGGCTGGGGGACCCCTGGATTCTGAGGCAGGAGAGGCTGGGGGATCCCTGGGTGTGAGGCAGGAGAGGCTGGGGGACCCCTGGGTGTGAGGCAGGAGGGGCTGGGGGACCCCTGGGTGTGAGGCAGGAGGGGCTTGGGGACCTCTGGATTCTGAGGGAGGAGATGCTGGGAGACCCTTGGGTGTGAGACAGGAGAGGCTGAGGGACCCCTGGCTGTGAGGCAGGAGAGGCTGGGGGACCCCTGGGTGTGAGGGAGGAGGGGCTGGGTGTGAGGGAGGAGGGGCTGGGGGACCCCTGGGTGTGAGGGAGGAGGGGCTGGGGGACCCCTGGGTGTGAGGGAGGAGGGGCTGGGGGACCCCTGGGTGTGAGGCAGGAGGGGCTGGGGGACCCCTGGATTCTGAGGCAGGAGAGGCTGGAGGACCCCTGGGTGTGAGGCAAGAGAGGCTGGGGGACCCCTGGGTGTGAGGCAGGAGGGGCTGGGGGACCCCTGGATTCTGAGGGAGGAGGGGCTGGGGGACCCCTGGCTGTGAGAGAGGAGGTGCTGGGGGACCCCTGGGTGTGAGGGAGGAGGGGCTGGGGGACCCCTGGGTGTGAAGCAGGAGGGGCTGGGGGACCCCTGGGTGTGAGGCAGGAGAGGCTGGAGGACCCCTAGGTCTAAGGCGTGGGAGGCCTGGGACTCCTGCATCAGAAGGAGCAGGGACGGGGTGATCCCTAAGCCTGAGGGAAAAGGGCTGGGGACCCCTGGTCCCTGGAGAAGAGGCAGCTTGACCCCTTGGAATCCAGACAGCTCTGCAGTCCTGCCAGCCCCTCCCCCAGCACCCCGGGGCTCACGGTCTCCAAGTTGTTGTAGAAATCCACAGCCCCGGCACACAGGTAGCGCCCCAGCAGCGTGGCGTGGGTGGTGAAGATTGTGGCCACGGGCAGCCGCCGGGCCCGGCACAGGCAGAGCCCGATGCCCGCCAGCCACTCGTGGAAGTGAGCCACCACGTGCGGCTTCTCCTCGCTCTGGGCCAGGAACTGCGGGCAGCAGAGAAAGGGCCATGGCTGTCCACGTGAGTGTGGCGAAGACCGGGAACAGCCCCCGGGTCAGGACACACGGACACAGAAACAGCGGAGAGGTTGCGGGGGTTAGGGTGGGGGCGTCCAGGTGATCCCCACAGGACAAGGAAGACATGAGGCAGCCAGGGCTGACCTCGTCCCCAGGGGCTGAATGGAGCTGAGACTTTTTGCTTTTTGTTGCTGTTGGCTTATCTTCTACATCCCACCAGGGGACCAAGGAGACAGCACAGTGGTTTACTGCAACAGACTTCTTTATTTTTTAACATTTTTTTCCCCTTTTGTTGCCCTTGTTGTTTTATTGTTGCTGTAGTTATTATCGTTGCCATCATTGTTTGGATAGGACAGGGAGAAATGGAGAGAGGAGGGGAAGACAGAGACGGGGAGAGAAAGACAGACACCTGCAGACCTGCTTCACCGCCTGTGAAGCGACCCCCTTGCAGGTGAGCTGGTCCTTTGTGCAACACTCACTTAACCCGCTGCGTTACCACCCGACCCCCGCAACAGGCTTCTAATTCTGACGCCCCAAAGTCCCAGTTTCAATCCCTGCCACCATCCTAAGAGCTGAGCGGTTAAAAAATATACTAAGTTCTAGCAGGGCTAACTTGGAAAGATTTCATATTGTATGTCCCCAAGTCAATGACACAACTGAAAAACTATAGCTCCCAGTATGCCCTAGGAGCGGTAGAGCTTAAGCTGTGCAGAGCCTGGTGACAGCACAATTTCTCGAGCCCTTTGTTAATTAATTACTTTTTTAATAACTGCTTAGCTCTGGCTTATGGTGGTGCTGGAGATTGAACCTGAGTGCTCACAGCAGCAGACATGCAAGTCTTTTTGCCTAAGTCCTATGCTGTCTACCCCAGCTCGGACACAGACATACATTAGAGATTCATATATTCATATTCCTAGAGTCAGAATACCACCCTGGCACATTGCAGTGCCAGGGATGAAACCCAGACTTCATGCATATTCCGAGGCACTCCACCCACTGTACTGCTTTCCAAGTGGAAAACTTTTTTTTTCCTTTGCTGCCAGGGTTATTACTGGGGTTCAGTGCCTAAACTACAGATCCACTGCTCCTGTGGCCACTTTTTCAATTGTTTTTTTTTTTTTTGGATAAGACAGAGAGAAATTGAGAGGGGAGGAGAAGACAGAGAGGGGGAGAGAAAGACAGACACCTGCAGACCTGCTTCACCGCCTGTGAAGCGACTCCCCTGCAGGTGGGGAGGGGGGCTGGGTGGGGGAAGGCTCAATGGATCCTTGTACAGGTCCTTGCGCTCAGCACACTTAACCAGGTGCACCACCACCCGCCTCCAACCCCCCAAGTGACAAACACTTAAAACCTGAAACCAGATTCCCGGCTCTCTGGTAGGCTGATGATTCCCAACCATCCAGGATCCCATCTGAAAGCTAAGTCCAGCCAGGATCAGACCAGAGAAATAACAACTCCCAGATTTCCAGGGGAGGCCCCCAGCCTGGCCGGCCCCAGTCTCCGGGGTCTTGGCATGTGTGAAAAGTGAAATGAGGCCCCCGGACAGGGAGTCTCAGCCACTGCGTGTCTCGGTTGCAGAGGCCAGAGCTAATTCTTTTCTTTTTTTTTATTCCCTTTTTGTTGCCCTTGTAGTTATTATTGTTGTTGTTGTTGTCATTGTTGGATAGGACAGAGAGAAATGGAGAGAGGAGGGGCAGACAGAGAGGGAGAGAGAAAGATAGACACCTGCAGACCTGCTTCACTGCCTGTGAAGGGACTCCCCTGCAGGTGGGGAGCCGGCGGCTCGAACCGGGATCCTTATGCCGGTCCTTGCGCTTTGCGCCACCTGCACTTAACCCGCTGCGCCACCGCCCGACCCCCATCGAGCTAATTCTTGAGCCGCCCACCCTCTGGTCATGGTGGTTTTGAGGCCTGGGGCCAAGTGCAGTGACAAGGGTCCTACCTCACCCAGGAACCAGGTGGTAAGGAAGCCAAAAAGGACGGCGTCGTTGGCCTCCCGGTCATACCACGGCACCCCGATGTTGCAGGTGTCCCACAGTTCCCCCTTCCAGCGCTCCAGGGCCCAGGCCGATGCCCCCACATCCAGGAGCACCACCAAGGGGCCCCCCTCGATCAGCCAGCGTCCGAAGTACACCTGAGAGAGAGCACAGGGAGTTGGGAGGAGGCAGCAGACAGAGGGCTGAGCCTATTTCTCCTGCACCTTAAAGATTTTTTTTTGTTTTGCCTCCAGGGTTATTGCTGGGGCCCAGTGCCTGCACCACGAATCCATGGCTCTTGGAGGCCACCTTTCTCCCCCTTTGTTACTCTTATTGTTTTACCATCGTTGTGGTTATTGTTATCATTGCCACTGATGTTGTTGTTGGGTAGGACAGAGAGAGATGGAGAGAGGAGGGGAAGACAGAGAGGGGGAGAGAAAGACAGACACCTGCAGACCTGCTTCACCACCTGTGAAGTGACTCCCTTGCAGGTGGGGAGCCGGGGGCTCGAACCGGGATCCTTGTGCCAGTCCTTGCGCTTCGTGCCGCCTGCGCTTAACCCGCTGCACCACTGCCCGACTCCCTCTTAAAGATTTTTTTAAACTTGTGGTCTGGGGCTCAGTGCCAGCAGTACAAATCCACTGTTCCTGTCAGCCATTTTTGCCCCCTTTGATTGGATAGGACAGAGAGAAATTGAGAGGGGAGGGGGAGCTAGGGGGAGAGAAAGACAGACACCCGCAGACCTGCTTCACCGCCTGTGAAGCTTCCCCCTGCAGGTGAGGAGCTGGGGGCCTGCATGGGTCCTTGTGCTTAGTACTATGTGGGCTTGACCGGTGCACCATGGCCCGGCCCCCTGGGTGTATCTCTACCTTCTGCCGTCTTCCTAGTGCTGACTGATGATCCTCTTTGCATGTCCCAGGCTGCGTTTTGCGTCCTGTTGCCATATCTCTGAGCCTAACTGTCTCTTTACTTATTTTATCTATTTACTTATGAGAGACAAAAAGAGAGCCGGAGGAGGGGAGAGAGAGAGAGAAAGAAAAATCAGAATATTTCTGACACATGCAATGCAAGGGATGGAACCTGGGAGGCCATGCTTGGAAGTCCTGTCACATCTCCTGGATTACTATTATTATTTAATATTTATTACCTTTTGTTGCTCTTGTTTAGTTATTATTGTTGTTGTTATTGGATAGGACAGAGAGAAATGGAGAGAGGAGGGAAGACAGAGAGGGGGAGAGAAAGACAGACACCTGCAGACCTGCTTCACCGCCTGTGAAGCGACTCCCCTGCAGGTGGGGAGCAGGGGGATCGAACCAGGATCCTTCGTCCGGTCCTGGCGCTTTGCGCCACGTGCACTTAGCCCGCTGCGCTACCACCCGGCTCCCCTCCTGGATTATTATTTTCATCATCATCATCATCATCATCATCATCATCATCATCATCATATTTTGTCTCCAGGGTTATCACTGCGGTTCAGTGATAATCTTTTCCTTTTTTTTCTACTTTATTTGATAGGACAGGAAGAAATGGGGGGGGAGGATTGAAAAGGAGAGAAAGAGGGCCAGGTGGTGGCGCACCTGGTTGAGCGCACATGCTACAATGTGCAAGGACCCGGGTTCCAGTCCCCGGTCCCCACCTGCAGGGGGAAAGCTTCACGCGTGGTGAAACAGGGCTGCTGGTGTCTCTGTCTCTCTTCCTCTCTATCCCTCCCTTCCCTCTCGATTTCTGGCTCTATCCAATAAATAAATAAAGATTAAAAGAAATTTTTTAAAAAAGAGAGAACAAGAAAAGGAAAGATACCTGCAGACCTGCTTCACCACTTGTTAAGTGTCCTAGCTGCAGGTGGGGAGCTGGGGCTCAAACCCGGGTCCTCATACATAGTACTGTGTGTGCTTAACCAGGTGTGCCACTACCTGGCCCCCTCTTATTGTTCTTGTTATTATTATTTTGTCATCAGTGTTATTACTGAAGCTATGTACCAGCACTATGAATCCATTACTCCCGATGGCCATTTTTTCTTCCTTTTTTTTTTCTTCTCTGTAGGACAGAGAGAAAAATTGAGAGGTTAGGGAGAGATAGGAGGGAGAGACAGGAGAGAGTCCTACAGCCCTACTCACCACTCGTGAAACTTTCCCCAGCAGGTGGGGACCAAGGGCTTGAACATGGCAACCAGTGCAACACCGCCAGACCCCCACCTCCCTACTTCTTTACTTCTTCTGAGACTGGCTGAGGTTCTGGGCCCAGTGCCACAGCCCTGGGTGGCCGACTGTCACACTGCTCCCCAGCCCAGGGCTTCCTAGGCCCTGCCCCGCCCCTCCCCCTCCCAGCTGTTGCCTGCCCTTTCTTTGGGGGGGCTATTCTTAGGCCCGTATGCAGCACGTGGGGAGCAGCTGCCTGGAGGAGGGCTGGGCTGACAGGAGGTTCCTTGGGGACACAGAGAGGCCCGGTTGGACTCCAGACCCGACCCCAAACCAGAGGCTGTGAATGAATGAATCGCTGAGGGGGATGGGCGGCTTCTGAGAGCCCTGCACCTTCCTGGGGCGGTAGCCACACTCCATGCTCAGCCTTCAAGCCTCCTTGAAAGACACTCCCTCTTCCTCAACACTTCCCTTCCTTTCTTTCCTTCTTATCCATCCCCCCCCCCTTTTTTTTTTGTCAGGGCATTGCTCAGCTCTGGCTTATGGTTGTGCTGAGGACTGAACCCGGGACCTTGATGTTTCACGCATAAGAGTCTATTTTCATAACCTCTATACCATTATACCATCAACCTTGGCCACCCTCTTTTGGGGGGTGGGGGCACCAGGCCTTCACACATGGACAACTCCACTACTCCTGGTCCTCTTTTTTTTCTCTCTCTCTTTTTACCAGAGCACTGCTCAGCTCTAGCTTGTGGTTGTATGGGGGATTGAACCTAGGACTTTGGAACCTCAGGCATGAGAGTCTCTTCACATAACCATTATGCTATCTAACCCATCCTTTTTTTTTTTTTAAAGATTTTTAAAAAATATTTATCCCCTTTTGTTGCCCTTGTATTTTTTTTTCTTTATTGTAGTTATTGTTGTTGATGATGATGTCGTTGTTGGATAGGGCAGAGAGAAATGGAGAGAGGAGAGGGAGACAGAGAGAGGGAGAGAAAGATAGACAGACACCTGCAGACCTGCTCCACCACTTGTGAAGCGACTCCCCTGCAGGTGGGGAGCCGGGGCTCGAACCGGGATCCTGACACCATCCTTGCACTTTGCGCCAGGTGCGCTCAACCCGCTGCGCTATCGCCCAACTCCCCCCCGTTTTTAAATTGTCCCCAGGTTTATTGATGGGACTCATGCTGCACCACAAATCCACCGCTTCTGGCAGGTATTTCTGCTTCTGCTTCTCTTTTCTTTATTTGATAGAGCAGAGAGAAATTGAGAGAGGAGGGGCAGACAGAAAGTCACTTGTAGTGTGCATTTCACCACAGGGGCTCAAACCCAGACCTTGTGTGTGGTAACGTGCACACTTAACAAGGTGCACCCCCACCTGGCTCCCTTTCCACCTTCCTTCCTCCCCTCCTTCTATATATATATATATATATATATATATATATATATATATATATATATATATAGTGAGGGGACTGGACACTAGGCTAAGTGCACATAGTACCAAGCTCAAGGACCTGCACAAGGATCTGGTTCAAGCCCCCAGCTCCCCACCTGCAGAGGGATCGCTTCATTAAGTGGTGAAGCAGTGGTCCGGGAGGTGGCGCAATGGCTAAGGCACTAGACTCTCAAGCATGAGGTCCTGAGTTCGATCCCCGGCAGCACATGTACCAGAGTGATAGCTGGTTCTTTCTCTCCTCCTATCTTTCTCATGAAGAAAGAAAAAGAAAAATGGCCGCCAGGGGCAGTGGATTAGCAGTGCCGGCACCAAGCCCTGGCAATAATCTTGGAGGCCAAAGAAACCAACCAAAAAAGACACATATGGAGAGACGCAAACACCAGGGCCTACCCCTTTCTTTAATTCCTGGGTCTCGCCATCTGAAGTTGTGTCCCGGAACTCGCCTGTCTGGCCTTGCTCTGAGACACTGGGAAGGAGTCTCTTCTGTCTCAGATCTGCCTCTTTCCCATTTGCTCCAGCTCCTCTGGCCACTGTCACCTTTGGGGACACTCATTCTCTCCCTACCCATGTCTCCCCACTGTCTGCCGGGCCACCTCTGCAAGCTGTGCTGTTTATAGTAAGAATGGCATGGTGGGGGCCAGATGCCATTGAGCGCACATTTTACATGGGCAGGGACCCAAATTCAAGTCCTTGGCCCCCACCCTGCAAGGCGGAAGCTTCGTGACCTGTGCAGCAAGTCTGCAGGTGTCTCTCTCTTTCTCTCCCTATCTCCTCCTTCCCTCTTGATTTCTCTCTCTTTCTTTTTCTTTGCCTCCAGGGTTACCACTGGGGCTTAGTGCCAGCACTACAAATCCACTGCTCCTGGCAGACATTTTTTCCCATTTTATTCGATCGGACATAGAGAAATTAAGAGAGAAAGGGGAGGGAAAGATAGACACCTGCAGACCTGCTTCACCACTTATGACGTGACCCCTGCCCCACCCGCAGGTGGGGAACTGGAGGCTCAAACCAGGATCCTTGCACTTTATACTACGTGCACTTAACGCAGTGATTTCTCTTCGTTTCTACCTGATAAAGAATTCACATATATAGTAACGATGATGATGATGATGATGATGATGATGATGATGACCACAAAGGGCTCACATGGGGCTCATTTCATGCCAGGAGCTACACCTTGGGCTTCATGAGTGATATTCTGCCCGCAACCCAGAAAGGCAGATGCTGTCAGCCAAGGTCACAAGGACAGAAAGTGAAGATGTCTTGCCAGACTGAATGCTGTCAAGGTCACATACTGGCAGGGTGTGGAGCAGGCAAATTTGAAATTCGGGTTTTTTTTTTTTTTTTTTTTTTTTTAATGTGGTGCTGAGGAATGAACCCTGGGCCTCACACTTGAGCAATATCCTGAAAACACTCCCTCCCTCCTCTCCCCCTCCCTCTCTACTCTTTCTCTTCCCTCACCCTTTCTTTTTCTTTCTTTCTTTTTTTTTTTTTAAAGATTTTATTTGTTTATTAATAGGAAAAGAGAGAGAGAGAAAGAACATGGGCAGGGGTAGATAGCATAATGGTTATGCAAAGACTCTCATGCATGAGTCCCAGGTTCAGTCCCCTGCACCACCGTAAGCCGGAGCTGAGCAGTGCTCTGGTGAAAAAAAACCACATCACTCTGATATATGGGCTGCCTGCCGGGGATTGGTCTCAGGACGTCAAGCTGGAGAGGCCAATGCTTTACCCACTCCACCACCTCCTGGACGCCTCCCCTTCCTTTTCTAGTCATTGCTGGGCCTTTACTGCTCCAATTCATCTTTTTCAAGTAGAGACACAGGAGCCTCAGGCTTGACAGTCTCTTTGCTTTAGGCTATCTACCCATACCCTCAAGTTCCTGTTTGTTTATTTATCTTACTTTAAAATTTTTTTTATATTTATTTATTTTCCCTTTTGTTGCCTTTGTTTTTCATTGTTGTTATAGTTATTATTGTTGTTATTGTTGGATAGGACAGAGAGAAATGGAGAGAGGAGGGGAAGACAGAGAGGGGGAGAGAAAGACAGACGCCTGCAGACCTGCTTCACCACCTGTGAAGCGACTCCCCTGCAGGTGGGGAGCCGGGGGCTCGAACCGGGATCCTTATGCGGGTCCTTGTGCTTTGCACCATGTGCACTTAACCCGCTGTGCTACCGCCCGACTCCCGGGAAGTCTGTCTTTTTGCATAACCATTACACTATCTCCCAGGCCCTACTCTGTTTCTGAGAGAGAGAGAAGCTACACTAAAGCACTGTGCTACACCAGCCCTGGAGCTCCTCCCCGTGCTGTCCACAGTGTTCCCATGTGGTGCTGGGGCTCTAAACGTGGGTCTCACACACACCAGGACATGCACTTTACCAGCCCCTGAATCTTAGGCTCCTGAACCCCTACACTGGGGGCCCAGCTCACCTCCACCCTAACCCCCCATCCCCATTCTGTCTGGAAGTCCATCTTTTTAATGCTGGTTCTTTCTTAGTCTGAGAAACTGCTCCTCAGTCTGTCTTTCCATTCCCCATGTCATAGAGCCTGGGGAGCAGACACCCACTTCATGGGGTTCTGCATCTGTCTGCGTGTCTGTTTTTCCTTCAGGGGAAGACAGGGGGTCCTTCCCAGTTTCTGTCCCTGAGAACACCCCCTGTCCTCAGCCCCTCCCCCAGCTAGAGCTCCCATGCTCAGCCTGGGCCAGTGTTTGTTGTTGTTGTTTGTTTTTTCTATTACCACTCGGGTTTTCACTGGGGCTCAGTGCCTGCATAACAAATCCACTGCTTCAAATTCCCCCCCCCTTTCCTTCTATTTTCTTTTCTTTTTTTCTTTTTACCAGAGCATTGCTCAACTCTGGCTTACGGTAGTGCAGGGGAATTAAACCTGGGATTTTGGAGCCTCAGGCATGAGAATCCATTCGCATAACCATTATGCTATGTCCCCCCCATCCTTTTCCATCTATTTCCTTTGCGAGGACAGAGAGAAATTGAGAGGGGAGCAGAGAGAGAGAGGGAGAGAGAAAGAGAGACACCTGCAGACCTGATTCCCTACTCCTAAATCATCCCCCCTTGCAGCTGGGGAGCAGAGGCTCAAACCCAGGGCCTTGCACAAAGCAAAGTGTGCACTCAGCAGGGGCACCACCCCCGGCCCCTGGACCTGGTCTACCTTGCAGCCTTTGCTATTCATGGAGTCCAGGGTCCTCCTCAGGGCTGGGCTGGGCGGCTCGAGCAGTTCCACCTGGGTCCTCACGCCCTGCTCCGTGTATGGTCCCACCAGGTAGTAGTTGTCACCCCACTCGTCGCCGGTCACTTTGGCCTTGGTCTGCAGCACGGTGTAGATGCCCCCCACTGTGGGCCCCAGTAGATGAGGTCAGCCTCTGGGGCAGGGTGGGGGAGGGCCCAAGGGGTGTGTCGGGTGGGGGGGGCTGAACCTCTGGCTTTGGGGAAAAAGGGTACTAGGAGCCCACACTTTAGAATCAGAAAAGGGAGGTGCAGGGGAGACAGGCAGGGGTAGATAGCATAACGGTCATGCCTGAGGCTCCATGGTCCTAGATTCCATCCCCGGCACCAGCATATGCAGTGCTCTGGTAAACAATAAAAAATATATTTTTATTTCTTTATTGGGGAATTAATGTTTTACATTCAACAGTAAATACAAGTTTGTACATGCATAACATTCTCCAGTTTCCCATATAACAATACAATAAAAATATTTTTAAAAAGTAAAATAATAATAATAATAGGGAGTCGGGCTGTAGTGCAGCAGGTTAAGCGCAGGTGGCGCAAAGCACAAGGACCGGCATAAGGATCCCGGTTCGAACCCCGGCTCCCCACCTGCAGGTGAAGCAGGTCTGCAGGTGTCTATCTTTCTCTCCTCCTCTCTGTCTTCCCCTCCTCTCTCCATTTCTCTCTGTCCTATCCAACAATGATGACAATAACAATAATAACTACAACAATAAAAAAAACAAGGGCAACAAAAGGGGATAAATAAAATAAAATAAAATATAAAAAAAATAATAATAATAATATTAGGGGCTAGGCAGTGGCACACCTGGTTGAGCAGACACATTACAGTGAGCAAGGACCTGGGTTCAAGCCTCCGGTCCCCACCTGCAGGGGGAAAGCTTTGGGAGTGGTGAAGTAGGGTGTCTGTCTTTCTCCCTCTCTATAGTCCCTTTCTCTTGACTTCTGTCTATCTCTATCCAATAAATAAATCATGATAACAAAAAATAATAAAATTAAAAAAAAAAAAAGAGGGACGGGGTAGATAGCATAATTGTTCTACAGACAGACTCCATGCCTGAGACTCTGAAGTCCTAGGTTCAGTCCCCAGCATCATCATAAGCCAGAGCTAAGCAGGGCTCTGGTTCAAAAAAAAAAAAAAAGTGAGGTGGGAATCAGAACGAGGTGTAGAGGAGTCAGGGGCCTGGGGTCTCAAGGGGAAGGGAGCTGAGGCGGAAACTGTGAGGTAAGAGGGGGCTTAGGCTACACCTCTGGAACTGAGAGAGGGGTTAGGGACCAAAGATGACACAGCTTACAGTGGCTCTCAGGACCCCGCAGCCCAAGGGCCCAGCTCCCAGGGGTCTAGCACCCCCTAGGAGGAGACTTTTCTCTTCACAGTCTTACTGAGTTTCCGGCACTTGCTCAAGAGAAGCTGCAACTGTCATTCCTCTCCCTCCAGGGACTCTGCTGACCTGTCCCCCAGTCTCCTCTCCCCAGCTGGGGACACAGGCATACAGGGCCTGCCTTTCCCATGATCCTACTCCAGACCGAAGGCTTTGAGCCCCCAAACTGGTGGCTTCCTGGAGCCTGGGCTCTGGAAGCTGTTTCCAGACTCACAGTGCTTCCCCCCACCCACCCACTTAGCATCCCATGATGTCAGAACCAGTTCCGTCTTTTTTTTTTTTTTCCTCCAGTTCCCTCCCTTCTAAGGAGCAACACTGCCTAGCTCTCAGCTGGGATTCCGAAATCCAGAATCCCAGGTCTCTGGGAGCTTGGGACACAGAAATCCAGGTCCTCGGCCACTCGTACCCCTGGGCCCAGCCCCTGACCAATTTAGGGCTTCCCAGACTTCCCCCATTCCAGTCTCAGTGTGTGTCTAAGGCCTCCCAACTCTTCAGAATCACTCAGCCATCCAAGCCCCAGCTCACTCTCACTCCAGGATCTAGAAATTCTAGTCTCCAGCCTCTAGGCTGGAGTCTCAACAGTCTCTCAAGTGGCTGGTTCCCCAGGTTCTTCAACCAGGGGTCATGCATTCAACTCTCTCCTGTCAACTTTCTCTCAAAACTTGTTACATCCCTCCCCCAACCCTTTATCCCAGGGCCTGTTCTGAAACCCAGTCACTCTCCAGTATGAAATGCCAGACCTCCATCTCCCAACCCTGCCTCCCACCACCCCTTACCCCCCGCCCCCCAAACACACACACACAATTTCCTACCCAGTGCAGGCCTCAGGTCTCTTGGAAACCTCCTCCCCAAACCCAGAGATCTTTCATCCCCCCCCCCATCTATCCCACCCCCCTATATCCCACGCCTCCCAAACTCCGGACCTGAGATTCCAGACTCCTTTTATCTTCATAGTCAGCTGACTCATGTTCTTCTTCTACGGTCCAAGAGACAAACATCAGACCCACCCCAAGGACATAGTAGCTATAAAGTCCTTGCCTGAGGCCTAAGAGACATGCCAGGTAGCCCCCTGCCTCCCAGTCATTCAAGAGTTCCAAGACCCTTCCCCGACTGCTCCGCTTGTTTGAGCCCCAAGCTCACCTTTGTTGGCCACCTCCCAGGCCACTTCGAAAAGCACTGTATTCTCCAGGTCGAATTCATCCTCCCACTCCTCCAGTCCTGGGAGTGAGGACATGGACAAAGTGCGGTTTAGAGGCATGATCGACAGAAGACGGAGGTCCGGGGGGCCGCAGGTGGGGGGTCTGGGAGAGGTCCGGGATATGCACCGAGCAGGGCGCGGAACCAGGTAGCTGGTGTCCAACGGGAAGCTTGCAACGCCCTTGGTTTCCTATTGCACGACCGCACCCCCCCCCCCCCCCCCCCGCCGCCCGGAGCGCTCGGACCTAGGCAAGAGGCGGCCGCGGCGTCACTGAGCCCGGCGGGGCCCCTGCAGTGAAACCTAGCGGCCACCAGGAGGCGGTGCCCGGCCCCCGGAGAGCGCCATTGGTCCGATTTCGGGGGCGGGGACTTTCCCGTCTTCTCATTGGTGGACGGGATCAGCTTCGTCCCGCCCCCCCGGCGCCTGGGTAGACGAGGCGAGCTCCAGGGGGCGAAGATTGTCACCGCGCCATCCGATTGGCCTCGCTCCCTGTCAATCTGGAGCTCGAGGCCCCTAAATTGGTGGAGAGGAGAGGGTGGGATTCGGAGACGGAGCGTGGGCGACGTGCGGTTGCCCTCAGAAGTGCGGAGGGTTTTGCAATCGGCCTCTGCAAGGAGGCCTGGGTAACAGGAGGAGGGGTCAGGAGGCGCCGGGAAGCGATCCAGCAGGTCGGGCCACCCCGCGTCCGGCCGGCGGGGTGAGGGGCGGGGCCGGAGGGTGAGCCGACGCCCCCCCCCCCCCCCGGGGTGAGTTCAGGAGGCACCACTGAGACTGAGGACCCGCGGCCTAGAGGGGCGGCCTCGCCCCCAGCGCGCTTCCGTTTCCGCCAGGAGCTTGGCGGTTGGTGAGCATCATGGCAACCGTGGTGAGTGGCGGCGTGCGGAGCGCTGGGGGACGGACCAGCGTCTCGAGTTCGGGGAGGAGGGTCTGACGCCCAGTGTTTAGGGGACTGGCTGGGTCTGGGTGTAAAGGGGCTGGGGGAACCCCCGGTTCTGAGGGAGGAGGGGCTGGGGGTCCCAGGGTCTGGGGTGCAGGGGTTGGGGTCCCAGGGTCTGGGGTGAAGGGGTTGGGGGTCCCTGGGTCTGGGGTGCAGGGGTTGGGGAACCCCCGGTTCTGAGGGAGGAGGGGCTGGGGGTCCCCTGGGTCTGGGGTGCAGGGGTTGGGGTCCCAGGGTCTGGGGTGAAGGGGTTGGGGTCCCAGGGTCTGGGGTGAAGGGGTTGGGGTCCCAGGGTCTGGGGTGCAGGGGTTGGGGGGCCCTGGGTCTGGGGTGAAGGGGTTGGGGTGCCCTGGGTCTGGGGTGCAGGGGTTGGGGGGCCCTGGTTCTGGGTTGCAGGGGTGGGGTCCTAGGGTCTGGGGTGCAGGGGTTGGGGGTCCCCTGGGTCTGGGGTGCAGGGGTTGGGGTCCCAGGGTCTGGGGTGCAGGGGTTGGGGTCCCAGGGTCTGGGGTGCAGGGGTTGGGGGTCCCAGGGTCTGGGGTGCAGGGGTTGGGGTCCCAGAGTCTGGGGTGAAGGGGTTGGGGTCCCTGGGTCTGGGGTGCAGGGGTTGGGGGTCCCTGGGTCTGGGGTGCAGGGGTTGGGGAACCCCCGGTTCTGAGGGAGGAGGGGCTGGGGGTCCCCTGGGTCTGGGGTGCAGGGGTTGGGGTCCCAGGGTCTGGGGTGAAGGGGTTGGGGTCCCAGGGTCTGGGGTGCAGGGGTTGGGGGTCCCTGGGTCTGGGGTGCAGGGGTTGGGGAACCCCCGGGTCTGAGGGAGGAGGGGCTGGGGTTCCCCTGGGTCTGGGGTGCAGGGGTTGGGGTCCCAGGGTCTGGGGTGCAGGGGTTGGGGTCCCAGGGTCTGGGGTGAAGGGGTTGGGGTCCTAGGGTCTGGGGTGAAGGGGTTGGGGTCCTAGGGTCTGGGGTGAAGGGGTTGGGGGCCCTGGATCTGGGGTGCAGGGGTTGGGGGGCCCTGGGTCTGGGATGCAGAGGTTGGGGTCCCAGGGTCTGGGGTGCAGGGGTTGGGGGCCCTGGGTCTGGGGTGAAGGGGTTGGGGTCCCAGGGTCTGGGGTGCAGGGGTTGGGGGGCCCTGGGTCTGGGATGCAGAGGTTGGGGTCCCAGGGTCTGAGGTGCAGGGGTTGGGGGTCCCCTGGGTCAGGG
Source organism: Erinaceus europaeus (assembly GCF_950295315.1). NCBI lineage: Eukaryota > Metazoa > Chordata > Mammalia > Eulipotyphla > Erinaceidae > Erinaceus > Erinaceus europaeus. The sequence continues at coordinate 3,519,664 of NC_080163.1, forward strand.
GTGAAGTGGTTGGGGGTCCCCTGGGTCAGGGGTGAAGGGGTTGGGGGTCTCCTGGGTCAGGGGTGAAGTGGTTGGGGGTCCCCTGGGTCAGGGGTGAAGGGGTTGGGGGTCCTAGGGTCTGGGGTGAGGGTGTTGGGGGCCCTGGGTTTGAGGGTGAAGGTGCTGGGGGTCCTTGGGTTGAATGTGCTGGGGGTCCGTGGGGTGAAGGGGTTGGGGTCCCCTGGTCTGAGGGGCGGGAAAGCAGCTGGTATCTTGTCTCCAAAGCTGCTCCCGTCCCCGGACCTGTCAGGCTCTAGAACTCCAGCTCCCGCCTTCCTCCCTCAGCCCTCGGGTCTAGACAACCCGGAATCTGCCTCCTGCCCTTAGGGGGCTGCCATTCTAGACACTGCCGGGTGGGCAGCACACGTGACGGTGACCGGAAGCAGAAAGACTTTCATGCTGGAGGCTCCAAAGGTCCCGGGTTCGGTCCCGTTACCACCAGCCAGAGTTGAGCAAAAAGTATTCACTCGAGGCCTTTTCCTTTTACTTTCTTTTTATTTATTTTATTTTTTATTTGCCTCCAGGGTGATTGCTGGGGCTCTCGGTGCCTGCACCACGAATCCACTGCTCCTGGAAGCCACTGTTATTTTATCGTTGTTGTGGTTATTATTCCCTTTGCCTCTCTCTCTCTCTCTCTCTCTCTTTTTTTTTTTTACCAGAGCACACTGCTCTGCTCTGGCTTATGGCGGTATGGGGGATTGAACCTGGGACTTGAGAGCCTCAGGCATGAAAGTCTCTTTGCATAACCATTATGCTATACCCCCACCCTCTGTTGTGGTTGTTATTATTGTTATTGATGTCGTGGTTGGATAGGAGAGAGAGATATGGAGAGGGGAGGGGAAGACAGGGAGGGGGAGAGAAAGACAGACACCTGCAGACCTGCTTCACCGCCTGTGAATCGACCCCACTGCAGGTGGGGAGCCGGGGGCTCGAACCAGGATCCTTACGCCGGTCCTTGACTTTGTACCACGTGCACTTAACCCACTGTGCCAGCGCCCTACTCCCACCCTTGTTGTTTTATTGTTGTAGTTGTTGTTGTTGGATAGGAGAGAGAGGAGGGGAAGGCAGAGAGGGAGAGAAAGACAGACACCTGCAGACCTGCTCCACCGCCTGTGAAACGATGACCCCTCCCCCCGTGGGTGGGGGACCGCCCGGCCCCAGTTTGCATCTTTTCAAGATGCTTTGTTCCTTCTCTGGACATGCAGAGACCCTAGAATCTGCCCAGCAGCTCAGATGTCAGGTGGGCCTCCTTTAGTGAGCTGGCTTTGATGTAATCCGGTGGGGGAGGCAGGGAGAGGAGCACACAGGGAACAATACTGGGGCAGCGCAGTGCTGGGGGTGTCGGCAGGGCTCTGGCCATGTCCAGCTCGGTGCCTCTTCTGCACTGATGTCTGTCTTTACAGTGCGGTCTGTCAGAGCACTTTCACCGCTGCAGAATACTCCCAATACCAAATATATGTCAGGTCCTAGAGACAGAGATGTGGGTAAGACTCACAGTTCTAGGGAGTCGGGCGGTAGTGTAACGGGTTAAGCGCACGTGGCGCGAAGCACAAGGACCGGCATTAAGGATCCTGGTTCGAGCCCCCGGCTCCCCACCTGCAGGGGAGTCGCTTCACAAGTGGTGAAGCAGGTCTGCAGGTGTCTGTCTTTCTCTCCCTCTCTCTGTCTTCCCCTCCTCTGTCCACTTTCTCTGTCCTATCCAACAACAACGACATCAATAATAACTTCTTCTAGCGTTTGCCCTTCTTCCGTAGCCAGTCAACAGCGTCAGGTTGAGCCTGATGTCAAGTTTCGAGACATCCTTTGAATCTGGAGAGGTGGCAGTGTTGTCTATGTGGGTCCTAGTCTGTCTGTAGCCGCAGGGGCAGTTCGGGTCGTCTCTGGCTCCCCAGCGATGGAACATAGCGGCGCACCGGCCATGGCCTGTTCCATAGCAATTGAGGAGGGCCCAATCATAATGTGCTAGGTCAAAGCCGGGTTGACCCTTGCAGGGTTAGTAACTACAATGATAAAACAACAAGGGCAACAAAAGGGAATAAATAAAAGAAAAAAGACACAGTCCTTGTCTCCTTGAGACTCTCATGAGGTCATCCAACTAGCGTTTGTAGGTGACAGCCCCGAGGGTGCTGGTGACAGGTGTTGGGGCCGTAGCAGGATGACGGCCCTCAAGGGAAGTGGGTGGAGGGCAGAGGAGGGGTGACAACGGGGACCTCAGAGGGGTGTTCTCACACGTCTTCTTCCTCCCACAGGCAGCGACGACCAAGGTCCCAGAGATCCGAGATGTGACGAGGATTGAACGCATTGGTGAGTGAGGCGGGCCGGGACCCTGAGCCGGGCTGCCCCTCATACTGTCTGGGGGAGGAGGAGCAGTCCAGGCTGCCCTGGTGGGGCTCCTATAGGATGCCTGGAAGTCAGAAAAGGAGGGTGTCGCTGACTGTTTGGCCCCCCATGTGCCGCACACACATGCGGTCGGGAAGTGGCACTGCCGAGTCCCACAGATGGCTGCATGTTGAGCTGAAGTTGGCCGAGACTCGGACACAAGCTGGCCGGTAACTGCCCTTCTGGTTATTTCCTCCACTCACAGGTGCCCACTCCCACATCCGGGGGCTGGGGCTGGATGATGCCTTGGAGCCTCGGCAGGTAGAGCGGGCTGGGGCCGTGGGCAGGCTGCTCTGGGTGGGCCTCAGCTGGTTCAGTGGATCGGTTGTGACTCACGCAAGAGGTTCTGAGTTTGATCCCTGGCCTTGCATTTACCCAGGATGATGCTCTGGTCCTCATTCTTTCTCCCTCGTTAATTAATAAAAGTGGGGCCAGGCGGTGGAGCCCTCTGTTGAACATACACAAGGACCCAGGTTCAAGTCCCTCGTCTCCCTAGCCCTGTAGGGGGAAAGCTTCCTGAAGACTGAAGCAGTGCTGCGGGTGTTCCAACCCATCTCTTCCTTATAAATAAAAAGCAAATAGAAGAAGAAGCCCTCCAGATCTCTGGCTACTAATTTCTAAAAATTCAGCTGCATCTGGAAGTTGGTCTGTTAAAAATTATAGTAAGGGAGTTGGACGGTAGCGCAGCAGGTTAAGCGCACATGGTGCGAAGCGCAAAGGGCCTGAAAGATCCCGGCTCCCCACCTGCAGGGGAGTCGCTTCACAGGCGGTGAAGCAGGTCTGCAGGTGTCTGTCTTTCTCTCCCCCTCTCTGTCTTCCCCTCCTCTCTCTATTTCTCTCTGTCCTATCCAACAACGACGACATCAATAACAATAAGACAAGGCAACAAAAGCGAATTAATAAATAAATATTTAAATAAATATTTTACAAAAGAAATATATGGATGTCCCCTGGGTGTGGGTGTGGCGGGGCCGCCCTGTGAGCTCTCTCGCCCTCCCTGCAGGCTTCCCAGGGCATGGTGGGACAGTTGGCAGCACGGCGGGCAGCCGGAGTCGTGCTGGAGATGATCCGGGAAGGGAAGATTGCCGGGAGGGCAGTGCTCATCGCGGGGCAGCCGGGCACTGGAAAGACGGCCATCGCCATGGGTGAGACCCCTGGGGGATGGTATGCTTCCGGTCGGTCCCTGCCAGACGGCCAGGCCAGGCCCAGGTTCCACCAGCCCAGGGGAGCGTCAGCTTAGATGCTCAGGATTCGTACCCTCAAGCTGAAGGACCTCAGGACAGGCCACTTAGGGCCTGCTTGGCAGCTGTGTGAAGTCTCCCCCGCCTGCTTCAGTATCTCTGGACTCATTGACGGGTTTGGCAGGGCGCCCCGTGTTCTCAGCTCTACCGAGCTCCAGCTTGCTTGCTTTCTGCCTCCAGGATGATCAGAGAGGCTCAGTGCCGCCACTACAAATCCACTGCTCCCAGTGGCCTTTTATTTCTGTTTAACTGGATTAGACAGAGAAATTGAGAGGAGAGGGGAAGATTGAGAGAAAGCTAGACACCTGCAGACCTGCTTCTCCACTTATGAGCAAACCCCCCACACACACAGGTAGGGAGGGGGCTTGAACCCGGATGCTTGTACGGGTCCTAATGCTTGCTCCAGCTTTTTCATCCGCACCCCCTACAGAAGAGAGGAGTTGTGCTGAAGGAGGGTGTACCTCATGGAAGGGAAGAAGCTCCCTTGCAGCCCCTGTTTGGGACCCCAGCCACTGCCATCTGTACCCCCAACCCACACTACGTTTTGTTTCTGTCTGACTGACCCCGTCATGCCCGGCTCCTCTCCTCTCCAGGCATGGCGCAGGCGCTGGGCCCCGACACCCCGTTCACTGCCATCGCTGGCAGTGAGATCTTTTCCCTGGAGATGAGCAAGACAGAGGCGCTGACGCAGGCTTTCCGGAGGTCCATCGGCGTGCGCATCAAGTAAGCTGGGCCCCAGTGTGTGTGGGAAGCGGGGGAGGTCTCCTGAAGACTCAGGCGGCACGTCCCAGCAGCCTCAGCCCTGAATGCAGAACTGATGGGAGTTAGACACCCCAGGGCCCAGCCTGCCGGCTCGCTCCTCACACCTGCTCTCCCTAGGGAGGAGACTGAGATCATCGAAGGGGAAGTCGTGGAGATCCAGATTGACCGGCCGGCCACGGGCACGGTATGTCCACTATGCCATCTCCCCCACTTAATTTTTTTTTTTGTATTTATTTTCCCTTTTGTTGCCCTTGTTGTAGTTATTATTGTTGTTGTTATTGATGTCGTTGTTGTTGGATAGGACAGAGAGAAATGGAGAGAGGAGGGGAAGACAGAGAGGGGGAGAGAAAGACACCTGCAGACCTGCCTCACCGCCTGTGAAGCGACTCCCCTGCAGGTGGAGATCCGGGGGCTCGAACCCGGATCCTTGTGCTTTGCGCCACCTGCCCTACCGCCCACTGCCCCCCACTTACTATTAGAGAGAGAGAAGGAGCCGCACTCAGGCACATTCGATGGTGGGGTCAGGCTCAGGGCCTTGTGCTCGAGAGCCCAGTGCTTTGTCCTCCACGCCGTCTCCTTGGCTGCCTAGACGCTTGTTCCGTGCGTCTGGTGGTGACTTGCTCAAGTGTGTCACCGTCCAGTGAGGGCACATGTCGAGCACATGCAGGCTGTTCTGTCTGACACATGTGTAGACCCATCACCTCCGTCAGGACGGAGTCACACCATCAACCCCGACAGCATCCTTATGTCAGGGAGACTGGGGGCCCTCTCAGATTCCCTCCCCTGGCATGTCCCCCTCAGGGCTCCAAAGTGGGCAAGCTGACACTCAAGACCACAGAGATGGAGACCATCTACGACCTGGGCACCAAGATGATTGAGTCCCTGACCAAGGACAAGGTCCAGGCGGGGTGAGCAGTTTCGGTCACACCCAGCAGCCTGGGCTGGGCATCGAGAGCCCCACCTCCTCTGACTCCCCTCCCCCCTCGTAGTGATGTGATCACTATCGACAAGGCCACGGGCAAGATCTCCAAGCTGGGCCGCTCCTTCACTCGCGCGCGGGACTACGACGCCATGGGATCCCAGGTGGGCATGGACCCTAGGGGTCCCCTCGCTGCAGGCCCCAGGGGGTTTCTGCCTCCATCTTCCCCTCATCCTCGGGGCCTGTACCCCCATCGTCACCCCAGCCCTGTGGCCATGGGACTCTTGAACTTCGCTCTTTGTTTGAGCTGTCTCAGGTCCCCTGGGACCCCTATGTCCTTGAGCACTTTCAGACAAGTGGCCTGGATATCCCTGAGCGACACCCACCTGGACACCGAGCTCCAGTCCAGGGCGCCCCAGTCTCGCCCAGACAGCACTCCTTAGGGCGCCCCTCTCATGCCTTCCTCTGCTCTTGCCTCCGCTGACACCCGGGCTCCATAGACCAAGTTCGTGCAGTGCCCGGATGGGGAGCTGCAGAAGCGGAAGGAGGTGGTGCACACCGTGTCCCTGCACGAGATCGACGTCATCAACTCCCGCACCCAGGGCTTCCTGGCCCTCTTCTCGGGTGGGTGAGGCCCCCACGTCTGTGACTATTCCTCCCTCCCTCTCTCTCCCGCCCTGCTTGCTGTCTTCTGTGGGCGAGACACCCCTGACCCTTGCCAGTGCCGACCCTGCCAGGTGTCGTCTGAGGACACTCCCTCCTCTCTGGGGTTGCCCCAGGCTCCCTCAGCCAGTAACTGCGTGTCACTTTCGCCCCTCCACCTCTCCTTCCTGTCCCCGCACCGCATCTTCCCCTGTCTTTGCACACCCCTTATGCACCCTATCTCCTGACACCCCCTTGCCACCCTTGCCTCCTGAAGGTGACACAGGAGAGATCAAGTCAGAAGTCCGAGAGCAGATCAATGCCAAGGTGGCCGAGTGGCGTGAGGAGGGCAAGGCGGAGATAATCCCCGGGGTGAGTAGCCCAGGACGGGCGGTTGTGGGGGGTGGCAAGCCTAGGGGTGAGTGTGACATGTCACCACGTGCTCCCAGGTGCTTTTCATCGACGAGGTGCACATGCTGGATATCGAGAGCTTCTCCTTCCTCAACCGGGCCCTGGAGAGTGACATGGCACCCGTCCTCATCATGGCCACCAACCGCGGCATCACCCGGTAAGCGCCCACCGGCCCCCTGGGAGCGCTGGGGGCAGGCAGCGGAGTCCTGTGTCCAGTGGGCTTGGTCCCTAGGCGGAGAGTGCTCGTGTGTTGGAGGGGACAACCCCAGGAATGGGGCGGTGGGGTGCCTTCGGGGCCAGGCCAGGGAGGCCGCTCTGCTCGGGGAGGGTGTCCGCAGACCAGGCTCTTCTTTTTCTTCTCGTTGCCCCAAAGTTGGCAGTTCACGACTGGTGTGCTGGGGTGCAGGCTGATCTCAATGGGCTCTCTGCTTGAGTGCCTGCCACCACGTGTCAGCCCCGCTTGGCTCTCATTTCTCACACACACACTCCCATCATTGATTTAAAAATTTTTTTTTTTTTATTTATTACTACTTTCTTTTTTTCTTTTAATGACTTTTATTTATTTACCAGAGCACTGCCCAGCTCTGGTTTATGGTGGTGCAGAGAATTGAACCGGGGACTCTGCATAACCATCTTGCTATCTACTGTTACTTTTTTAAAAAAATATTTATTTCCTTTTTGTTGCCCTTGTTGTTTTTATTGCTGTTGTAGTTATTATTGTTGTTGATGTCATCGTTGTTGGGTAGGACAGAGAGAAATAGAGAGAGGAGGGGAAGACAGACACCTGCAGACCTGCTTCACCGCCTGTAAAGCGACTCCCCTGCCCTGTAGGTGGGGATCCAGGGGCTCGAACTGGGATCCTCAGGCTGGTCCTTGGTACCACGTGCCCTTAACCCACTGCGCTACTGCCGACTCCCTACTGTTACTATTTTTTTTCACCACTCCCATCACCAGAGGTCTGTCCCCCTCCCCACTGCCATACATAAACACTGTGGTTCTCCCACAGTCTTGGAAATAAGTTGACGTTTGTTTCTTTCACATCTGTATGTTCACTTGTCAGTGTTCTGCAGATGAGTGAACCATTCTCTACTTGTCCTTCCCCTCCTGACTTGCCCCACTGAGCATCACCTTCTCCAGTTCCATCCACTTCATCCCAAGGACACAATCTCATCTTTTTACTGCTGCATAATACTCTGTTGAGTATATGTCCCATAGCTTTTTTAAACAAATTTTCTTTTTTTTTTTTTAAATTTATTTTATTTATTTATTCCCTTTTGTTGCCCTTGTTCTTTTATTGTTGTGGTTATTACTGTTGTTGTTGTCGTCGTTGGATAGGACAGAGAGAAATGGAGAGAGGAGGAGAGAAAGACAGACACCTGCAGACCTGCTTCACCGCCTATGAAGTGACTCCTCTGCAGGTGGGGAGCCGGGGTTCGAACCGGGATCCTTATACCGGTCCTTGTGCTTTGCGCCACCTGTGCTTAACCCGCTGCGCTACAGCCCGACTCCCTTTTAATTTTTTTATATTTATTTATTTCCCCTTTTTTTTGCCCTTGTTGTTTTATTATTGTACTTAATGATGTCGTTGTTGGATAGGACAGAGAGAAATGGAGAGAGGAGGGGAAGACAGAGGGGGGGAGAGACAGACAGACACCTGCAGACCTGCTTCACCGCCTGTGAAGCGACTCCCCTGCAGGTGGGGAGCCGGGGGCTCGAACCGGGATCCTTAAGCCGGTCCTTGCGCTTTGCGCCACCTGCGCTTAACCCGCTGCACTACAGCCCAACTCCCAAGTTTTCATTTTTTTTTTAATATCTTTATTATATATGGATAGAGACAGGTAGAAATTGAGAGGGAAAGAGATGATAGACAGAGACAGAGAGACAAACCTGCAGCCCTGCTTCACCACCTGTGAAGCTTTCCCCCTGCAGGTGGGAACCAGGGGATCGAACCTGGGTCCTTGCATATTGTACCATGTGCACTCAACCAGGTGCGCCACCACCTGGCCCCTTCCCATAGCTTTTTTATCCAGTCACCCGTGAAGGGCATTTTGGTTGTTCCCAGGCTTTTGCTATAGTGAATAAAATCACTGTGAACATGGGTGTGTACGTATCCCTTCAAATCAGTGTTATTTTGTCTTTGGGGTAAATGCCTAGTAGTGGGATTGCCGGGTCATAAGGCATTTCCATTTGTATGAAAGGATTCTCCACTGCTCTCCAGAGTGGCCGCACCAGCCCGCACTCCCACCAGCAGCGAGGTCGAGCTCCTGTTTATTGATGGAGCCCATTCTCACAGGCGTGAGGTGGAATCTGTGTGGTTTAATTTGCATTTCTCTGAATTGGAGCATTTCTGTATATGCCTGTGGGTCATGTGTATCTTCTTTAGAGAACCGTCTACTCATATCTTCTGCCCACCTAATTGGGTTATTTGATCTTTATTATCATTTTTTAATCAGAACTCTGCTCTAGCTTATGGTGGTGCTGGAGATTGAACCTGAGACCTTTGGTGCCTCAAATTTGAGTCTTTTTACATCACTAATATGGTGTCTCCCGGTCCCCTCACCCCATTTTTTTAAATTTATTTTTTTATTTCTCTGTTGGGGAATTAATGTTTTACATTCAACAGTAAATACAATAGTTTGTACATGCATAACATTTCCCAGTTTTCCATATAACAATATAACCCCCATTAGGTCCTCTGTCATCCTTCTTAGACCTCTATTCTCCCCACCCACCCACCCCAGAGTCTTTTATTTTGGTGTGACACGCCAACTCCAGTTCAGGTTCTACTTGTGTTTTCTCTTCTGATCTTGTTTTTCAACTTCTGCCTGAGAGTGAGATCATCCCATATTCATCCTTCTGTTTCTGACTTATTTCACTTAACATGAATTTTTCAAGGTCCATCCAAGATCGGCTGAAAACAGTGAAGTCACCATTTTTTACAGCTGAGTAGTATTCCATTGTGTATATATACCACAACTTGCTCAGCCACTCATCTGTTGTTGGACACCTGGGTTGCTTCCAGGTTTTGGCTATTACAAATTGTGCTGCCAAGAACATATGTGTACACAGATCTTTTTGGATGGGTGTGTTGGGTTCCTTAGGCTATATCCCCCGGAGAGGAATTGCAGGATCATTGGGTAGGTCCACTTCTAGCCTTCTGAGAGTTCTCCAGACTGTTCTCCACAGAGGTTGGACCAATTGACATTCCCACCAGCAGTGCAGGAGGGTTCCTTTGACCCCCACACCCTCTCCAGCATTTGCTGCTGTTACCTTTTCTGATGTATGACATTCTCACAGGAGTGAAGTGATCTCTCATTGTTGTCTTGATTTGCATTTCTCTGACAATCAGAGACTTGGAGCATTTTTTCATGTGTTTCTCGGCCTTTTGGATCTCTTCTGTGGTGAATATTCTGTCCATGTCCTCCCCCCATTTTTGGATGGAGTTATTTGTTTTGTTGTTGAGTTTGTCAAGCTCTTTATATATTTTGATTATTAAACTCTTGTCTGATGTATGGCATGTAAAGATCTTCTCCCATCCTGTGAGGGGTCTCTTGGTTTGGGTAGTGGTTTCTTTAGCTGTGGAGAAGCTTTTTAATTTGATGTAGTCCCATAGGTTTATGCTTGCCTTAGTCTTCTTTGTAATTGGATTCGTTTCATTGAAAATGTCTTTAAAATTTATGCGGAAAAACGTTCTGCCAATATTTTCTTCTAAGTATCTGATAGTTTGTGGTCTAACATCCAAGTCCTTGATCCACTTGGAATTTACTTTTGTATTTGGTGAAATAAAGTGGTTCAGCTTCATTTTTCTGCATGTTTCAACCCATTTTTTCCAACACCATTTGTTGAAGAGACTCTGCTTTCCCCATTCAATAGTCTGGGCCCCTTTGTCAAAGATTAGATGTCCATACATGTGGGGCCTCATTTCTGGGCTCTCAATTCTATTCCACTGGTCAGTGTGTCTGTTCATGTTCCAGTACCAAGCAGTTTTGATGACAGTGACCCTATAATACAATTTCAGATCTGGGAGTGTGATGCCTCCAGTTCTGTTCTTTCTTCTCAAGATTGTTTCGGCAATTCTAGGTCTTTTCTGGTTCCAGATAAACACTTGTAGCATTTGTTATATTCTCCTAAAAAATGTGGTTGGGATCTTGATAGGGATAGCATCAAATTCGTAGATGGCTCTGGGTATTATATTCATTTTGATGATGTTAATTCTTCCAACCCATGAACATGGAATATCTTTCCACTTCTTTGTGTCTTTTTCAGTTTCCTTGAGTAGTGACTCATAATTTTCAGTATACAAGTCTTTCACTTCTTTGGTTAGGTTTACTCCTAGATATCTTAATTGTTTTTGATTTCTGGATTTCAATTTGATTTCAATTTCTTCTACCTTAGTGTTTGCATAGAGGAATGCCACTGACTTTTGAATGTTAACTTTGTAGCCTGACACCTCACTGTACTGCCCGATGAAATCTAAAAGCTTCTTGCTGGATTCCCCAGGCCTTTCTATGCATACTATTATGTCATCTGCAGATAGGGAGAGTTTGACTTCCTCTCTTCCAATCCGCATCCCTTTATTTCCTTGCTCCTGCCTGATTGCTATGGCAAGAACTTCCAACACTATGTTGAATAGTAATGGTGATAGTGGGCAGCCCTGTCTAGTACCTGATCTGAGGGGAAATGCTTCTAGTTTTTCACCATTGAGTATGATGTTGGCTGTAGGTTTGCTATACTCTACTCCACTATCTTCAGGAATTTTCCATCTATTCCCATTTTTTGCAGTGTTTTGATCATAAAGGGATGTTGCATTTTGTCAAAGGCTTTCTCTGCATCTATTGATATGACCATGTGGTTTTTGGTCTTGCTTTTGTTGATGTGGTGGATCACATTGATTGATTTACGTATATCAAACCAACCTTGCATGCCTGGGATAAACCCCACTTGGTCGTGATGGACAATCTTCTCCTTCTCCTTCTTTTTTAAGGAAGTGGTTATTTATTTATTCCCTTTTGTTGCAGTTATTATTGTTATTGATGTCATCATTGTTGGATAGGACAGAGAGAAATGGAGAGAGGAGGGGAAGACAGAGAGGAGAAGAGAAAGATAGACACCTGCAGACCTGCTTCACCGCCTGTGAAGCGACTCCCCTGCAGGTTGGGGAGCCGGGGGCTCAAACTGGGATCCTTATGCCGGTCCTTGTGCTTTGTGCCCTGTGCGCTTAACTCGCTGCGCTACCGCCCGACTCTCAACAGTCTTCTTAATATACTGCTGTATCCGGTTGGCTAGAATCTTGTTCAACATTTTAGTATCTATGTTCATCAGAGATACTAGTCTGCAGTTTTCTTTTTTGGTTGTGTCCCTGTCTGCTTTTGATATCAGAGTGATGTTGGCTTCATAGAAACCGGTAGGGAGCATTCCAGTGTCTTCAATCTTCTGGAAGACTTGTAAAAGTAGAAGTATTAGTTCTTCTTTGAAGGTTTTGTAGAATTCATTTATAAAGCCATCTGGTCCAGGACTTTTAACTTTGGGAAAATTTTTGATAACTGTTTCAATTTCATTAGCTGTGATGGGCCTGTTCATGTTATCCACTTCCTCTTTACTTAGTTTTGGAAGTTGGTAGGTATCTAGGAAATCATTCATTTCTTCCAGGTTCTCTAGCTTGGTGTCATATAGTTGTTCATAGAAGCCTCGCATGATATGTTGAATTTCTGCAGTGTCTGTTGTGATATCTCCTCTTTCATTTACTATCCGATTTATCTGGGTCTTCTCCCTTTTTTGTTTTGTGAGTCTGGCTAAAGGTTTGTCGATTTTGTTCACTCTTTCGAAGAACCAACATTTATTTTCATTGATCTTTTGTATGGTTTTCTTATTCTCAATGTTATTTATTTCTGCCCTAACTTTAGTGATTTCTGTCCTTCTGGTTGCTTTAGGATTCCTTTGTTGTTCTTCTTCTAGGTCTTTAAGATGTGCAATCAGGCTGTTTATTTGTGCTTTTTCTTGTTTCCTAATGTGTGCTTGTATAGCTATAAACTTCCCTCGCAGTACTGCCTTAGCTGTGTCCCAAATACTTTGATAGCTTGTGTCTTCATTTTCATTGAAGTCTCGAAACATTTTGATTTCTTCCTCTATTTCCTCTTTGACCCAGAAGTTGTTAAGAAGTGTACTGTTGAGCTTCCACATTTTGGGACTATTCCTAATCTTTTGTTGATTTTTTTTTTTTTTTTTAAATGAGAATGACAGGAGATAGAAAGAACCAGACATCACTCTGGCACACATGCTGCTGGGTTTCGAACTCAGGACCTCATGTTTGAGAGTCCAGTACTTTATTCACTGCGCCACCTCCCAGACCACTGTTTTGTTTTTTATTTAAGATTCATTTATTCGGGAGTTGGACAGTAGTGCAGCGAGTTCAGCACATTTGGTGTGAAGCACAAGGACCAGCGGAAGGATCCCGGTTCGAGCCCCCGGCTCCCCACCTGCAGGGGAGTCGCTTCACAGGCGGTGAAGCAGGTCTGCAGGGGTCTATCTTTCTCTCCTCCTCTCTGCCTTCCCCTCCTCTCTCCATTTTTCTCTGTCCTATCCAACAACAACATCATCAATAATAACTACAGCAATAAAACAACAAGGGCAAGGCAACAAAAGGGAAAAATAAATGAAAAATTAAAAGATTCATGTATTCATTGAGAGCCCAGAGCATCATCACTCCAGTATTTGCAGTGCCAGGAATCAAACCTAGGGCCCAGGGCTTCAGGGACTCCCTTCACCACTGCACCATCTCCCCAGCCTCAGCCAGGACACTTAGAAATGTTGAGGGATGTCGTGATGTGTCCCAGGAGCCTGATGGCTTTTCCCAAGGAGCAGTGAGCGCGTCAGTGTTTGCTTTTGAGGGTGGGCGGCCAGTTCAGGAACCCAGTTTCCCAGTTTCGTAGCTGTCACCTTCACCTCACTCCGAAAAGAACAGCCTCCCCAGAAGGAGCATCTTCTACTTCCTGCCTCCTGCCCCGAGCTGGGCTCGCTGCAGCTGGGACAGGGCAGCTCAGGCAGGGGCGCAGGACCTTGGCACAGTAATCCTGGGTTGGCACCAGCAGGGGCTGAAGGCTTCGTGCTTTAGGGCTGGGGAGAGGGTGTGTTGACAGTACTTCCAGAGGCACCCACTGTCCCCTGCACCTCAGGATCCGAGGCACCAGCTACCAGAGCCCCCACGGAATCCCCATCGACCTGCTGGACCGGCTGCTGATCGTCTCCACCTCCCCCTACAGTGAGAAGGACACGAAGCAGATCCTGCGGATCCGGTGCGTCAAGGCCTCAAGGCCGTGGGGTTCTGGGGGTGGGGGCAGTGCAGGGTAGGGCAGGAGAAGGAGTGGCTGTGGCTGGCAGAGGGTCCGGAGGGCCAGCCCACCCTTCTGTGGCCTTGAGGACACAGACTCCCGGGTGCGGTGAGGGGGCGGGCGCTGGCTGAGCTCCTGCCCTGCCCTCCCTGGCCGCCCACAGGTGCGAGGAGGAGGACGTGGAGATGAGTGAGGACGCCTACACGGTGCTGACGCGCATCGGCCTGGAGACCTCCCTGCGCTACGCCATCCAGCTCATCACTGCCGCCAGCCTGGTGTGCCGGAAACGCAAGGTCAGCCGCCCGGGCCAGGACCCCCACTCCCCCACTCCCCCACTCCCGGGGCCTTGGTGGAGCTCAGTGTCTAGCTTGGTCTTCCTCTCCGACCTGGTCCTCGGTTCAGTCCCTCCCCAAAACAAAGGACTTTGGAATGTTGCATTTAGTCTTACAATTGTGTTGTTCCAGGGGGTCAATCTCAAGACTTTGTGCTCAACCACTGAGCTACACCCCCTGCCAAGAATGTGTGTGAGGGGGAGAGTGGGGGGGAGTATGTTTAAAGATTTTACTCAACCCCTCCTGCAGGGCAGGGGCAAGCTTCACAAGTGGTGAAGCAGGGCTGCAGGTGTCTCCCTTATCTTTTCCCCACTTTATCTCCTCCTTCCCTGTCAATTACTCTCTGTTCCATCCGATAATAAAAAATAAATTAAAATAATAACATAGAGGGGGGGGGAAAGATTTTACTTACTGTGCGAGGACCCAGGTTCAAGCCCCCAGTCCCCATCTCCGGGGGAAAGCTTTGCGAGTGGTGAAGCAGGGCTGCAGGTGTCTCTCTGTCTGTCTCCCTCGCTATCCCCCTATTCCTCTCAATTTCTGGCTGCCTCTGTGCAATAAATAAGGATCATTAGAAAATATTTTTTTAAATTAAGGTTTTTCTTATTAGTGACACAGGGCATCACTCTGGTACACATGCTGCCAGGGATTGAACTTGGGACCTCATGCTTGAGGATCCAGTGCTCTATCCACTGCACCACTGGGAGTGTGCTCTCAGAGGCAGGGGACTTTCATCTCTCGGGTTGGTTTTTCCTGTATCCCATTTCACAGATGAGAGTGGATACAGAAAAACCAGAAACTGAGCTTTGGGAGGGGGGATTTGAGCCCAGGCCACCTGGACTTGGAGCCTGCTCTGTCTCCCTCCCAGGGAGGGGCTCCCACTCACTGAGGCCTCTCCCCACCCCACCCCCAGGGCACGGAGGTGCAGGTCGATGACATCAAGCGGGTCTACTCGCTCTTCCTGGATGAGTCTCGCTCCACTCAGTACATGAAGGAGTACCAGGACGCCTTCCTCTTCAACGAGCTCAGTGAGTGGCCCCCTCCTCGCCCCCCAGGCTCTGCCCCCAGAGGATGGGAGGGGGAATCCTGCCCCTGCCCGGCTGACCAGGGCCTGCCCGTCTGCTCTCCACAGAAGGCGAGACCATGGACACCTCCTGACCTGACCTGACCCACCCCACCCCAGCCCAGCCCCGTTTTCTACCACAGTCCTGACATTGACTTTGTATAAAATCGTTCTGAAACTGCACTCAGTGTGGTGTGTGTGTGTGGGGGGGGGGGTATATTGGGGATTGAGGGTACACGTGTCCCTTTGCCCAAAGAAAGCCAAGCCCAAGAGTGCAGGTTGAGAAGCCTTTATTGGGGGGCCGGAAGGTTGGGCAGCTCCAGGACAGTCCGAATGGGAGGTGGGGCCCTCAGAGGAGGAGCAGGCCTGGGAGGGGTGGGTGTTCACAGGCGCCAGGCAGGGCCCTGGGGCCCCCGCAGTCAGAGCTGCTGAGGCGGCAGGGTCCACAGTGACAGCTGAGGGCCACGGGGAAGGAGACCACAGGGTCCACACCGGGCGGGCAGCCGGGCAGCTGGACGGAGGCAAAGCGCAGCTCCCGGTAGGTGCACACGGGCTGGGGCACCGGCGGCAGGGCGGCGGGCAGCACCCGCACCTGGACACCAGGGTGGTGTGAGCGCCCCTCTGGCACCAGGCTCCTCGAGCTCCCCCACGGGAGTCAGACCCTAAGCCCCCCCAGAAAAACATACCCAGTCCCCAGCCTTGGCCTGGCCACCCCACCCTGCCCACAGCCCTCGCCACCCTCCATGGGCCTCACCATGCTGGGGCAGTAGCCGGCGCAGATGCTGGTGGTGAAGGTGATGCAGAAGGGGCAGGCCTCGCTCTCGGCGGCCAGCGTGGCGTTGACTGGCCGGCACAGCGGCCTCAGGGGCCCCCCGGATGCCCACGTGCCCCCCGCACACAGCAGCAGCCACAGCAGCAGCCCCTGCACCAGGCCAGTGAGTCAGGGCTGGCCTGGGGCCCCTGCTCCCCTCACCTCCCCACACACTAAGCCCAGGGTCTCGGTGCAGAGACAGTCCGCTCAGCCCCTCTCCGTCAGACCCACCTCAGGACCTGGCCCACCCAGTCTTCCTCCTGGCAGAAATCCACTTTGCCCGCCGCCGTTCACTCTCTATAGACAGAAGCCTCATGAGCGTCCCCCTCTTCCCGCCAGCTGACCAGGCCCCCCCCCCCCCACCTCACCTGCAGCAGCTCCATCCTTGATTTCTCCCCTGTGGGGTTTCCTTGGTCTTATACCCACAGGCTGAGGGGGCGGCAAGGCCAGTGGGGGTGGCAGTTTGTGGGGTAACCTGGACACTAATCCCCCCGGGGGCGAGAGGCGGGCAAGGTCAGGGAGGGGCTCCGAGGAGCACCCACTCTTGAGTGACTTCCCAGAAGCAGCAGACATCCAAGGTGAAGCTGATGTCACAGGTTCCAGCCTCAGCTGCCAGGGAGCTGTGGGGAGGGGCACTTGACAAGCAGCGAAGCAGGCCTGCAGGGTCTCTCCCTCTCTCCCCCCCTCTGTCCCCCTCTCAATTTCTCTGGCCTATCGAATAAAATGACAAAAATCACCACCAGGAGCAGTAGCTGCATAGTGCTGGCACAGAACCCCAGCGATAACCCTAGTGAGAAAAAAACAGACTCCGGGCATTGCCCCCACCCCTTGTGGAGGTGCTGGGGCCTGCCGCTAACTGGAATCGCTCCCCAAGGAGGAGGACTCCATTCTCCCTAGCGATCGATCGCGATCACTCAGACTGGGGTTAGCTGATTCCTGACTGCTGCACTTGCTGTGACCCAACTTAGTTGGGGGTGATGAGATTCAGTGCTCAGAGGCGGGGTCTGCTGCTCCTAGACGCCCCCCACCCCCACCTTCAGCAGACTCAGAGCCCCCAGAAACCAGGACACCAGAGCGGACCCCGCAAAGGACTTGGTTTAGTCTGTTTAACTCTGTCACCGGCGGGCCCCCGCATCCTGCTCACACCCGCGCGGGCCGCCCGCTGCCGTACTCGGCGCTCTCAGGGCGATAGGCCTGCGGGGCGCTGAAGACGCCGGGCACCGCCTGCCAGTGGGGGCCGCCCCAGGGCAGCTCCAGCGGGCAAAAGCGGTCGAGCGTGCGGAGCGGGTGCAGCGGGGGCCCGAAGGACTCCTGCGCCAGGGAGCAAAGCCCCCGGTGCGGGACGGCAGGCTGCACGGGGCGCGCCCGGGGCACGCGGAGGGTGGGCGGCCGCGGTGGCCGGGAGGCGCGAGGGAAGGGCGGCCGCAGGGGACCCCGACCCCGGGCCCGGGGCGTCTCCTCGAAGCTCCAGTAGGTCAGCAGGTCCTGGCTGGAGGATGCAGCCAGCTCCTTCCTGGGGGAGGGAGGCAGGGGAGGGCACCAGTGGGTCCCTGGATGAGGCTGGAGTTCCACCGCCAGTTCCGGGGAGGATGTGACAAACCCTTTGGAAGCGTGGGGCCAGGGATTCCAAGACTGGAGTTCTGGGTTGTCAGGCCCAAGAGTCAGGAATGGGCCTTCCTTCATACCCCTCTCCTCCCAAGGACTGGAAGACTAATGTGTGTACCCCCTCACTGCATCTCTCCATCCCTGCAGACTGGATTCTGCGAGGCGGCACCGGGGCTAGCTAGGTGCAGAAGCCAAAGGCGGTGGAGGTGCGGGGAGCCGCCCGCAACCTGGTCCACCGCAGAACCCAGCTCACTTGGAGAAGTCCCGGGCCGTCGTGGTCAGATACAGCTGGTTGCGGTCCAGGACGGCCAGGTCCGGGACCATGAACGGCCGGCCGGCCAGCTCGGGATTGTGGGTCCAGGGGACTAGAGCCTGATAAAACGGGAGAGACGGGAGGGGGGGGGTGAGCAAGGGGATTCAGGGCTGGAGACACAGCATAATGGTGATGCAAACGGACTCTCGGGCCCGAGGTCCCAGATTCAAGCCACGCCCCCCCGGATTATTAGTTGCACCCCCAGCCCGGGGGCCGAATTGCGGGTATTCACTCCTCAACTTCCCCGAGGCCAGCAACCCCTCGGCAGGGCAGTGGGGCAAAGTCCAGTCTTCAACCCGAATCCGCCACAGAACCCCTTGACCACGCCCCAGGGGGGGGGTCAATTTTATTTTGGCCACGCCCTCAGCCACACCCCCAGGTTGGCCTTATTGGACACGCCCCAGGATAACCTAGGCCACGCCCCAGGGTTACCTCCTAGGCCACGCCCCCAGGGTTACCTCCTAGGCCGCGCCCCCAGGGGCCCCAGGGCGGGAGTCCCCTCCTGGGCGCTCGGGAAACCTCGCTCCCGGGTTTGCCTCCGCCGCCCCCCTACCTGGGAGGGGCCCCCGCGATGGTGGTCGGCGAGCTCCAGGGGCTGAGGTCCGAGGGCGCAGGGGCCGCCCGCGTCCAGGCAGGGCCAGCCCGGGAACTGCTCCCGCGTCTCGCTGCAGTGGTCCTTGGTGACCAGCGGGAGGCGCCCGCCGCGGAGCCGGAGCTGCGGGGAGGCGACGCGGGAGCCCAGGCCAAGGAGACGGGGACACCCCCGCACCCCACCGCCCTTGGTATCCCCTCGCCCCAGGCCTGGACCACCCCGCTCCCCCGACTCACCTTCTCCCCTAAGTCCTTTATGCCCAGTGTCCGCGTGGGGTCGGCGGGCTCGGCCGCCCTGGGCTGCGCGTACGGCCCGCACTGGGTCTTGGGCACGTAGGCCGAGCCCGAGGTGGTCTCCCACCGGCTGATGACCTCGTCGAAAGCCCAGACCGGGACATCCCGCTTGGAGGCGGGGGGCAGGGGCTCGGCCAGTGTGGACTGGGGAGAAGGCACTGGTCGGGGGCACAGCCCTACACCCCCCCACCAAGCCACCTGCTTCCTTGACCCCTCACCCCGGACCCTTCTTCCCAGGGGGGAGCCCGGCCCCCTGTGCCCTCACCCGCAAGGTGGGTGGGGGAAAGGACACGGGCGGGATGGGGTGGTGGGCGACGCCGCTGCTGGTGAGGTGCCACTGGGGCCAGGACGCGGACCCCTGGGAGGCAGAGATGGGGGCGCGCAGGGGCCCATAGCGCAGGGCCAGGGTCAGGCCGGCCATGGTCCAGCCCCTGCCGGGTAGCCAAGCTGCCGCCGGGCTTGTTGTGGCTGTTGCCCCAGTGACAGGACCCGCCCACCCCGACCCCAGCCAATGGGGGGGGGGTCTTCAGGCCCGAGGATGAATGGATCCGGGGACCGACAGGAACTCAGAGAAATGGGGGGCAGGGTGAAGGGAGGGCCGGTCGGGGAGGTGCCACAACGGTTTATACAACAGACTTTCGTGCTCTGAGGCACCAGATTCCATCCCCGGCCCCACAAGCCAGAGCTGAACACTGCTCTGGTTCAACATTGATGCATCTCATTTAAAATAGGGAGAGGAGGGGCCAGGTGGTGGCGCCCCTGGTTAAGCGCACACACTACAGTGTACAAGGAACCAGGTTCAAGGCGCTGGTCCCCACCTGCAGGGAGAAAGCTTCACGTGTGGTGAAGCAGGGATGCAGGTGTCTCTCTGTCTCTCTCCATCTCCACTGCCCCTTCCCTTCAATTTCTCTCTGTCTCTATCTAATAAGAAATAAATAAGTACGAGCAGCAGATCGCTTTCTCTCCTCTCCTCTCCTCTCCCGGATCAACTAGGAATACCAAAGGAGACCACCCGGACCGAAACAAGACAGGACTAGAATGACCACAGAAACCCAGTAAATCACCCGTGAGTACAAACACGCGTGGCTGGTGACAGAGAGGAGAGAGGGGCCTAAGGAGAGATTAAGTGACTGCTAACAGTTCGACAGTTTGTCAGTGGAGACACCACCTCCAGTCTGCTCCACCAACAAGGGGACAGCTGAAGGGAGGAAAGGACTCCCCAGAGACTCACCAAGTACAACTCTGAGTCTCCATTGCTACTACCCTCAGAATCTGGAGCAGCAACAGGGAGGGACACCAGGGCACAGAGATCTAACCAGGAAACTCAGGAGAAGACCTATACCTCGGTGGCATAGCTGAAGGGCTGTGAAAGTCTCTTTGCATAACCACTGGATTATCTCTGCCACACCCTGCTTTATCTCTTGGTCAGGAGTCAGTGATTAAGCTAAGAAGCCTATTGATAGTTGAAAAGCCCTCAGGCTCCCATAGCCTACAGGGGAAAAAAAAAAGGCTTTTACACCACTGAACTCCAACTCAGGGATTGAAAAACCTCTTAACTTATATAAAATGGTTAAAACAACAAGAAAAAATAATGGAGACTCGAACCAGGACAAGAGTCCAGCTAAAAGTCCTCCAGAGGGCGAAGCACAAAACAACGAGTTCAACATCCAAACATTAGCTAAGGAAATAATAACAGGAGTGAGTAAAGAATTTGAAAAAATTGTAATCAGAACTGCAGGAACAACAAATGAGAATATGGAAGAAAATTCTAATAATCTCATGGTTATTAGAGAGCTGAAAGCTGAAATTGCTGAGCTAAGAAGGCAACTAGCTGAACAAGCTAAAACAGTATCAGAGCAGGGCAACAAAATAGATGAACTCCAGAAAGCAGTAGAGGGCAGAGAGAATAGAATCAATGAGGCTGAAGACAGAATCAGCAAGATTGAGGATGAATTAGAGACAACTAAAGAAGAAGTAAGAGATCTCAAAAAGAGATTAAGAGATGCTGAAAACAACAACAGAGTCGTATGCGATGACTTCAAAAGAAACAATATACGCATTATTGGCTTACCAGAGGAAGAAAGAGAAGGGGAGGAAGAAAGCGTTCTCCAGGCCATAATAGCTGAAAATTTCTCTAGTCTAGACAACACCAAAGACATAAAGATTCAAGAAGCCCAGAGGGTCCCAAACAGAATTAACCCAGACCTAAAGACACCAAGACATGTCATACTTAGATTGGAAAGGAATAAGGATAAAGAAAGGATCCTCAAGGCTGCAAGAGAAAAACAAAGAGTCACCTACAAAGGAAAACCCATAAGATTAGCAGCAGACTTCTCCATACAAACACTACAGGCCAGAAGAGAATGGCAAGATATCTATCGAGTGCTCAAAGAGAAAGGCTTTCAGCCAAGAATACTATATCCTGCTAGATTG
This sequence comes from Erinaceus europaeus, assembly GCF_950295315.1. Taxonomy (NCBI): domain Eukaryota; kingdom Metazoa; phylum Chordata; class Mammalia; order Eulipotyphla; family Erinaceidae; genus Erinaceus; species Erinaceus europaeus. The sequence goes on from NC_080163.1 coordinate 3,540,824, forward strand.
TCATTCAGACTAGATGGAAGCATCAAAACCTTCTCAGACAAGCAACAGTTGAAGGAAGCAACCATCACCAAGCCTGCCTTGAAAGAAGTTCTGAAAGGTTTCCTATAAACAACCAGACCACCACAAATAGAACATATATCAAAACACTCTAAAACTCTACAAGAATGGCGTTAAAATATCTTCAATCTTTGATATCAATAAATGTGAATGGCCTGAATTCACCTATTAAAAGACACAGAGTAGGAAGATGGATCAGAAAACACAACCCAACAATATGTTGTCTACAGGAAACTCACCTAACGCAACAAGACAAACACAGACTTAAAGTGAAAGGATGGAAAACTATCATTCAAGCCAATGGCCCACAAAAAAGGGCAGAAACAGCTATTCTCATATCTGACATGATAGACTTTAAAATACATAAGATTAAAAAAGATAGGAATGGACACTACTTAATGCTCAGAGGATCAGTCAATCAAGAGAACTTAACAATTATTAATGTCTATGCACCCAATGAGAAGCCATCTAAATACATCAAACTTCTACTGAAAGAGCTACAGCAATATATTAACAGTAACACAATCATAGTAGGGGACTTCAACACCCCACTCTCTCAACTTGACAGATCATCCAGGAAGAAAATCAGTAAAGACATAAGGGAGCTAAATAAAGAGATAGATAACCTAGAACTATTGGACATTTTCAGAGTCATTCAGAGCAAGTTGTGGTATATATACACAATGGAATACTACTCAGCTGTAAAAAATGGTGACTTCACCGTTTTCAGCCAATCTTGGATGGACCTTGAAAAAATCATGTTGAGTGAAATAAGTCAGAAACAGAAGGATGAATATGGGATGATCTCACTCTCAGGCCGAAGTTGAAAAACAAGATTAGAAAAGAAAACACAAGTCGAACCTGAAATGGAATTGGAGTATTACACCAAAGTAAAAGACTCTGGGGTGGGTGGGTGGGTGGGGAGAATACAGGTCCATGAAAAATGATGAATGAAATAGTGGGGGTTTTATTGCTAAATGGGAATCTGGGGAATGTTATGCATGTAAAAAAAAAAAAAAGAAGTAGAAACGCAAAGCAGAAATTGACTGAGTTTGGAGTATGGCACCAAAGTGAGAAAGCAGAAGTATACTAGAGTTTGCAGTGAGTACCTCCCTAATACTTCCTCTCCACTTTTCCAAGCTTTGGGTCCATGATTGATCAACAATTTGTTTGGCTTTGTATGTTAACTCTCTTTTCAGTCACCAGGATCCAGGTATCATCAGGATGCCGGCCAGACTTCCCTGGATTGAAGACACCACCAATGTGTCCTGGAGCTCAGCTTCCCCAGAGACCCATCCTACTAGGGAAAGAGAGAGGCAGACTGGGAGTATGGACTGACCAGTCAACGCCCATGTTCAGCGAGGAAGCAATTACAGAAGCCAGACCTTCTACCTTCTGCAACCCTCAATGACACTGGGTCCATGCTCCCAGAGGGATAGAGAATGGGAAAGCTATTGGGGGAGGGGGTGGGATATGGAGATTGGGTGGTGGGAATTGTGTGGAGTTGTACCCCTCCTACCCTATGGTTTTGTTAATTAATCCTTTCTTAAATAAAAAAAAAAGGAAAAAAAAAAAAGAAAAAGAAATAAATAAGTTAGAAAAAAAAAGAAAAATAAATAAAATAAAATAAAATAGGGAGAGGAGGGGACCGGGCGGTGACGCACTGGGTTAAGCACATATACCATGAAGCATAAGGATCCCGGTTCAAGCCCCTGATCCCCACCTGCAGGAGGGTAACCTCTCAAGCAACCCATCAAAAAAAAAAAAAAAAGGCCACAGAAGCATTGGATTGGATTGATAGCACTGGCGTGGAGACTCAGCAATAACCTTGGAGGCAAATAAAGTGTGTGTGGGGGGCGTCAGGCTAAAGGAGAGAAAAGAGGGAGGCACTAATATTTTTCATTAAAAATTATTTTGGGAGGTCGGGTGGTGGTGTACCTGGTTGAGTGCACATGTTACAATGCTCAAAGATCCAGCTTCCAGCCCCTGGTCCCCACCTGCATAAGGAAAGCTTTGCGAGAGGTGAGAGCAGTGCAGCAGATCTCTCTCTCTCTCCCTTTCTCTCACTCTTTTCCTCTCTGTCTCCCCCTTCCCTCTCGATTACTGGCAGTCTCTATTCAATAAATAAATGAAGATAATAAATTTTTAAATTATTTTGTGCCAGAAGGTGGTGCACTTTGTTGACTGTACATGTTACAATACTCAAGGACTAGATGTCTTTCTTTTTTTAATTTTTTAAAAAATTTATTTTCCCTTTTGTTGCCCTTGTTTCTCATTGTCGTTGTCATTAGTGTCATCGTTATTGGATAGGACAGAGAGAAACAGAGAGAGGAGAGAAAGACAGACACCTGCAGACCTCAGACTTGCTTCACCGCCTGTGAAGCGACTCCCCTGCAGGTGGGGAGCCGGGGGCTCGAACTAGGATCCTTACCCGGTCCTTGCACTTTGTACCTCACGCGCTTAACCCACTACGCTACTGCCCGGCTCCCAAGGACTAGGTTTCAAGTCCCCAGTCCCCACATTCAGGGGGAAAATTTTGCCAGTGGTGAAGCAGTGCTGCAGGTGTCTCTCTGTCTCTCTCCCACTCTTCAACCCCTTCACTCTTGATTTCTGACTGTCTAGCCAATAAATAAAGATAATTAATTTTTTAATCCTTAAATATTTTAATTCTTTTTTAAAAGAGATTTTATTTATCTATTAATGAGGAAGACAGGAAGAGAGAGAGAAAGAACCAGATATCACTCTGGTACATGTGCTGCCAGGGACTGAACTCAGGACCTCATGGTTGAGAATCCAATGCTTTATCCATTGCACCACCTCCCAGACTAAATCCTGAAACATTTTAATCCTAAAGAGAGAGAAACAGAGGGAAAGATCCAGAGAGAGAAAGAGACCAGAGCAGTGATCAGCTCCGGTTGATGGTGGTGTTGGGGATTGAATCTGGGGTCTCAGATTCCAGGCCGCAGGCTTGAAAGTCTTGCAGAACCACTAGGCTGTCTCCCCAATACTAGAGTGCCAGCTTGCATGCTTGAGACCCAGGAGGTCCCAGGTTCAATCCCCAGCAGCACCTTATGCCAGAGCTGAGCATTCTCTGTGTCTATCTGATAAAAAATAATTGGTTTTGTCACGTGCACAACCTGAGTCTAGCCTCTACCACATTAAAGGAGGCGTTGGTGCCATGGTCTCACTCTATTTTTTTTTTTAATATTTATTTATTCATTTTCCCTCTTTGTTGCTCTCGTTTTATTGTTGTAATTATTATTGTTGTTGTTATTGATGTCGTCATTGTTGGATAGGACAGAGAGAAATGGAGAGAGGAGGGGGAGACAGAAAGGGGGAGAGAAAGACAGGCACCTGCTGACCTGCTTCACTGCCTGTGAAGCGACCCCCTGCAGGTGGGGAGCCGGGGGCTCGAACCAGGATCCTTACGCAGGTCCTTGTGCTTTGCGCCACCTGTGCCTAACCGCTGCGCTACTGCCCGACTCCCTCTATTTTTTTTTTAAGTCTCCATGGTTATCGCTAGGGCTGGGTGCCTGCACTATGAATCCATTGATCCTGGAGGCCATGTTATCCCCCCCTTTTTGTTGCCCTTGTTGTTGCTATTGTTACCATTCCTGTTGTTGTTGTTGGATAGGACAGAGAGAAGTTAGGAGAGAGGAGCAGAAAGGGTAAGAGACAAACACCTGCTTCACCGCTTGTGAAGCAACTCTACCCTGCTGGTGGGGATCCAAGGGCTCAAACCAGAATCCTTATGCCAGTCCTTGAGCTTTGTACCTTGTGTGCTTAACCCACTGTGCTACCACCCAGCCCCCTCTCTGTTCTTCTATTTTTTTCCCCTTTTCTTGCCCTTGTTGTTTTATTGTTGTTGTAGCTATTGTTGTTGTTATTGATGTCATCGTTGTTGGGTAGGACAGAGAGAAATGGAGAGAGGAGGGGAAGACAGAGAGGGGGAGAGGAAGATAGACACCTGCAGACCTGCTTCACTGCCTGTGAAGCAAACCCCCTGCAAGTGGGGACTGGGGACTCAAACCGGGATCCTTAAACAGGTCCTTATACTTTGTGCCACGTGTGCTTAACCCGCTGTGCTACTGCCTGACTCCCTTCTATTTCTATCTAAAAGCAAAAAACAGGGGACTAGGTGGTAGCGCAGTGAGTTAAGTTCACACAGTGTGAAGTGCAAGGAACAGTGCAAGGATCCTCCTTTCAGTCCCTGGTTCCCCACCTGCGGGGGGGAGGGTATCACTTGACAAGTGGTGAAGCAGGTCTGCAGGTGTCTATCTTTGTCTCCCCCTCTGTCTTCCCTTCCTCTCTCTATTTCTCTCTGTCCTATCCAGCAACAACATCAGCAACAACAACAATGGGGAAAAGATGGCTGCCAGGAGCCATGGATTCATAGTGCAGGCATCTAGCCCAGAGATAACCCTGGAGGCCAAGAATTAAAAAATAAAAATAGTGGTCCAGGAGGTGACAGTAGAAAAAAGCATTGAATTCTCAAACATGAGGTCCTGAGTTCAAGCCCCGGCAGCTCATGTACCGGAGTGATATCTGGTTCTTTCTCTGTCTCCTCCTATCTTTCTAAGAAATAAAATCTTTAGAAAGTATTTTAAAAAATAAAAATAAGGGAGTCGGGCTGTAGCGCAGCGGGTTAAGCGCAGGTGGCGCAAAGCACAAGGACCGGCATAAGGATCCCGGTTCGAACCCCAGCTCCCCACCTGCAGGGGAGTCGCTTCACAGGAGGTGAAGCAGGTCTGCAGGTGTCTATCTTTCTCTCCTCCTCTCTGTCTTCCCCTCCTCTCTCCATTTCTCTCTGTCCTATCCAACAACGACAACAACAATAATAACTACAACAATAAAACAACAAAGGCAACAAAAGGGAATAAATAAATAAAATAAAATATTTTTAAAAAATAAAAATAAATCTTACCCAGAAAAGGGGAGGTTGAATTTTTTTTTTTTCCTCCAGGGTCATTGCTGGGCTCGGTGCCTGCACCGTGAATCCACTGCTCCTGGAGGCCATTTTTCCCCCTTTTGTTTTCTCCTCGTTGTTGGATAGGACAGAGAGAAATGGAGAGAGGAGGGGAATACAGAGAGGTGGAGAGAAAGACAGACACCTGCAGACCTGCTTTACCGCCTTTGAGGCGACTCCCTTGCAGGTGGGGAGCCGGGGGCTCGAACCGGGATCTTTTGTCCGGTCCTTGCGCTTTGTGCCACGTGCGCTTAACCCACTGTGCCACGGCCCGTCGCGGGGTTGGGGGGGGGGAGGCGGGGCTTGAATTATTAAAGACCTTAAGGCTGGGAGAGACTAATTGGAAGGGGGGCTCACTGGACGTCAGAGGTTTAGGGAAGGGGACAGAGACCACCCAGAGCATCTGGGAGTCCATGAGAACCACCCTCTTTCCTGTGGAGGGAGTCCCAGCCCACCGGGCTGCCTCTTCCTCTGCCAGGCCTGCCCACCACCGTAATGATTTCCAGACAGTCAGGCCTGCCACCCTCCCACCCTCCCTTCATGAGCTGAAGGAGCCCGCCCCACTGGACTGCCGTGCCTGCCTTTAATTTGGCTGAGAACTTCCACCTGGATATGGGGGTGAGTGGGAAAAGAGAGAGACACACGGAGAATACTTAACAAAAAAGAAAGGGAAAGAAAGGAGGTGGGGGCTGGGGGATCCGACATGGAGAGAGTTTTGTTGATGAGCCAGAAATAAAAGAATGGGTGACAGTAAGAAACAGAGAGAGAGAGAGCTAGGAGACTGGAAGTCGGGCGGGGAGAATGGGGGGCAGGGGGTGGGGAGAGGAGGCGAGAAAGGTAAAAAAGAGTGGAAACCACAATCTAGAAGACAGAGATGATGAAGAAACAGCTGGGTGACGGCACAGTCAGTTGAGCGCATGTTATAATGTGCAAGGACCCAGGTTCAAGCCCCCAGTCCCAACCTATAGGGGGAAAGCTTTGGTGAAACAGTGTTGCAGGCATCTGTTTCTCTCCCTCTCTATCATCCCCTTCCCTCTTGATATCTCCCTGTCTATCTAATAAATAAAGATAATAATAATAATAATAGCCATGGGGGCCACGCGTTGGCACACCTAGTTGAGTACACACATTACCACAGACAAAAGACCTAGGTTCAAGTCCCCGGTTCCCATCTGCAAGGTGGGAAGGCTCCTAGTGGTGAAACAGAGCGGCAGGTGTCTCTCTCTGTGTCCCTTCCTTTTTCTCAAAGAAAATAAATACAATCACACCTCATCAGTCCCCGCCACCTGTCAGTCCCACCCTATCAAGGGAGCCAGTGGGAGATGGGGGAGTCTGTGTCCCTTAGCTCAAAGCTGGCCCCAGCAGTGTGTGGGTGCTGGGCTGGCAGCAGGCTGTGGGAACGTGCCCTCTCACATACACGGTAATACATATATATGGTAACTAGTGAAAGGTACCTGGCAGGTTGGGGGTCTGCTCCTGACTGTGCAAAGCACTTTCTCCCTGTATTACTTATTCATGGTATTAACAAGAGAAGAGGAGAAAGAACCAGAGCATCACTCTGCCACACTTAATGCTGAGAATCTGTTGGTCATCATGCCAGGCCCCCTGCATTGCTGAACCTTAATGCTGAGAATCTGTTGGTCATCACGCCAGGCCCCCTGCATTGCTGAACGCTGTGGTCTATTTACATAGTCATTGTTTTGTCTGAGACCAGCCCTGCCTGCAGGGCACTGGTTTAATCTCCACCGGTTAGATGGAAGCTTGCTACTTTGGCGCTCCACCCCCTCTCCTAGTCACTTCCTTTTTCCAACCTGCCACTTCCTTCGCAGAAGGTATAAAGGCAGATTCTTTTCTGATCAATAAAGGAGAATTGCATTGCGTTCTCACTCAGCCATGAGTTCCTGGTCGTCTCTCTCCTGCCCGCGAAGCTAGCCCGGCAGGAATCAAACTTAGGACCTCATGCTTAAGAGTCCCACATTTTATTCACTGTGCCTGGGCTGTATTGCTTCCTCCCTTTAAAGCCTGTCCAGGATGCTGCCTCCTGAGCCACCATTCTCAGCCCACAACTCATTCTCCAGGGGGGGGGGGGAGCTTGAAGCTGCCTTCGGCAACCTGAGCCTCAGTTCCCTGGGCCCATCATTTGGAGTCCTGAGGCTACTTCCATTTTTTGTTGTTTGTTTCTTTGACACCAGGACTATTGCTGGGACTTGGTGCCTGCACAATGAATCCATCACCACGCCCAGTGGCCTTTTTCTCCTTTTATATTCATTTATTCATTTTGGTTTTTCACTTGATAGGACAGAGAGAAATTGAGAGGGGTGGGGGAGGTAGAGAGGGAGAAAGAGACACTTGCAGCCCTGCTTCACCACTTGTGAAACTTCACCCCTCCCCCGCCACCCCACAGGTGGGCAAGAGGGCTTGAACCTGAGTCCCTATTCATGGTAACATGTGCATTCAACCAGGTGCATCACTGTTTGGACCCTCTTTTTAAAAATTTTTTTACTATTATTAATTTTCCTTTTTGTTGCCCTTGTTTTATTGTTGTGGTGGTTACTATTGTTGTTATTGATGGCATTGTTGTTGGCTAGGACAGAGAGAAGTGGAGAGAGGAGGGGAAGACAGAGAGGGGGAGAGACATGCTTCACCACCTATGAAGTGAACCCCATGCAGGTGGGGAGGTGGGAGCTGGAACAGGGATCCTTATGCCGGTCCTTGTGCTTCGCGCCACATACGATTAACCCGCTACGCTACCGCCTGGCCCCTCTTGTTTTGTTTTTTAAGATCTACTAATTTACATATGAGAGAAATGCCAGGGATTGAACTCATGCTTGATAGTCTAATACTTTATCCATTGCACCAGTTCCTGGGCCAGGACTTCTGTTTTTCCTCACACATACAAGGCCCATCTGTGTCCAGCAGATCACCCCGTTAAGGGGCAGGTCAACTGGTCAGTGTCTCATACCTGACTGACTCAAGCTAGGTCTTTCTTTCCTTCCTCCGTCTTCTCCTCCTCAAGATAGAGTCAGAGAAGCAGAGAGAGAGGGAAAGAGACCACAGCACCAAAGCTTCCTTCAGTTCAGAGGGGGCACGGCTGGAACCCGGGTCTCACATGTGGCAAAGCAGAGCACCACCCATGTGACATATTTCACCGTCCCCATGCTAGATGTCTGTGAGGTCAGTTTCTCTCTGCAATGTGGGTTAAAGGTTGGCACAGGGGAGGGGGAGAAATCTGACTCCAACTCCCCACCCAGGCCATTCTCCCTAATGCCTTGAGCTTCTGTTTTCTTTTTTTAATTAATTTCCTTTTGTTGTCCTTGTTGCTTTATTGTTGCTACTGATGTTGTCGTTGTTGGATAGGACAGAGAGAAATGGAAAGAGGAAGACAGAGGGGGAGAAAAAGATAGACACCTGCAGACCTGCTTCAATGTCTGTGACGCGACTATGACCCGTCTATGACCCGTCTATGAAGCGACTCCCCTGCAGGTGGGGAGCCTTACGCCGGTCCTTGCGCTTTGTGCCACGTGCGCTTAACACGCTGCGCTACCACCCGACTCCCGGGCTCCTGTTTCCTTCCCAGAGCACTACTCAGCTCTGGCTCATGGTGATGCTGGCAACTGAACCTGGAACCCTCAGGTATTAAAGTCTTAACCACTGTGCTATCTCTTTAGCCCTTTCTTTTTAAAGATTGATTTATTTGGGGTGGGGTAGATAGCATAATGGTTATGCAAAGAGACTCTCATGCCTGAGGCTCCAAAATCCCAGATTCGGTACCCCAGACCACCATAAACCAGAACAGGGGAGAGAACCACACCATCACCCTGGTACATGCAGTGCCAGGGATTGAACTCAGGACCTCACGCTGGACAGACCAGAACTTTCCCCACTGCACTCCCTCCCTGCTGCCGCCATTCCACCCTACCTGTGCTCCTCCCTACTGACAGCTCACTACCCCAAACAGAACCTTCCCGGCCAACGGCCAACACTCCTTCCTCCCCATTTGGCCGAGTCAGGCCTCTCATTTGAACCCCAGCTTCCAGCCAGTTGATTTGTTCTCCTTCCTCCCACATCCTAGACAACCACTCTCTCCAGGGTGGTGACCTCTGAGACGGCAGCAACCTACCCACCAGGGTCTCCGCTGGGCACGTCCAAGAGAGTTCATGCGACAGTGTGCACACTGGACTGAGCAGCAGTGAACACTTAGAATGTATCAGCCACTGGGGGTTGGGCGGTAGCGCAGCAGGTTAAGCCACGTGGCGCAAAGCTCAGGGACGGGTGTAAGAATCCCGGTTCAATCCCCCGGCTTCCCACCTGCAGGGGAGTCGCTTCATAGGCTGTGAAGCAGGTCTGCAGGTGTCTATCTTTCTGTCCCCCTCTCTGTCTTCCCCTCCTCTCTCCATTTCTCTCTGTCCTATCCAACAACAACGTCATCAACAACAACAATAATAACCACAACAAGGCTACAACAAGGGCAACAAAAGGGGAAAAAAATGGCCTCCAGGAGCAGTGGATTCATGGTGCAGGCACCGAGCCCAGCAATAACCCTGGAGGCACAAAAAAGAAAAAAAAAAGCATATATTGGCCGTCATCACCACCATCAACATCCTCATCAAGTTCACCCAGAACTCCTCTGCATCCTTCAAACCCCGCCCTTTTTTGGGGGGTGGGGTGGGGTGGGGTGAGGTTGCACTACCTGACTTTCACAGAAGGAACTCTCAAAAATCTGAGAGCGCGGGTATGTGTGTGTGTGTGTGTGTGTGTGTGTGTGTGTGTGTGTGTGAGAGAGAGAGAGAGAGAGAGAGAGAGAGACCTTGCACTAGTTGCCACACACGGAGGTCCCCGTGGCCAGGCCTGTCCATCTCCGGGGGCACTGGGCCTCAGGCCCGGCCAGTCCTGCTGAGGAGGGTACACACACAGGCCGTGTCGATTCGGATCCAGCGCCAGCCCACGCGGCCCTGGGCGTCTGCGGTCAGGGCCCGCACGTAGGACTGCTTGGCCTTGCACTCGGACACCCAGTGTCTGCGGTCCACTCCCCGGCAGCCTCCTCCTGCGCCCCCCGGGCCTTCGTCGTCCCCGGCGCCTTCGGCCTTGCAGCGGGTCTCGAAGAAGTACTGGCGCAGAGGGCTGCCCCCGGCCGCGGGCACCTCGCCCAGCACCTGCACCTCGCGGCCCCGCAGGTCCACGGCCGTGCGCCGGTCGGTCACCCAGCTGCTGACCGCGTCGCACACGGCCAGCTCGCCCCTGCGGCTGGCGGGCGCCGTCTCGCTCACGCCCCGACGGCTGCGGTTGGCCGGGCTGCCCGCCGGCTCCCCGAAGGCCCCGGCCTCCAGCAGGAAGAGCAGAGGGGGACCCGCCGGCGCCCCCCTGGACAGGACGACTCGGGGGGACAGCAGGTCCCACTCGGGCGCTGGGAACGGCGGCAGTGGAGAGGGCGGGGGGTGGGACTCCATAGGGACCCCGGGGAGGAGGAAGAGGAAGAGGATGGGGAGGAAGCAGGGGGGCTGGGGGGGCATCGCGCCGAGCACCTGCGGGCAAGAGAAGGAAGCTCGGTCAGGACAGAAGGCAGGACCCCGGGGAGCCACCACAGTGGAGGACTGTCTGTCTGCCACCCAGTAGTGGGGAAGCCCTTATGCTAGACTTGGGAGACCCCATGTTCTAGGGCTTGGCTAGTGCAAGCACTCTCAATTAATTAATTGATTAATTCATTAATTAGAAATAGAAATGTTTAGAGGGAAGGGGAGATCTGGAGGAGAGAGACACCTGCAGCCCCACTTCACTCATGAAGCTCCCCAACCCGCAGGTGGAGACCTGGGTCCTTGTCCATAGTAACAGGTGCGCTTAACCACCTGGCCCTCCCTCATATATATGCATTCATTCTGTCAGAGCTCTGCTCAGCCTCTGGCTTATGGTAGGACAAGGGATTGAACCTGGGACTTGGGAGCCTCGGGCCTGAGAGTCTCTTTGTATGACCATTATGCTGTCTACCCCTGCCCTATTTCTTTTCAAAGCATTCTATTTATTACTGGGTAAAGATAGAAACTGAGAAGGGAGAGGGAGACAGAGAGGCACCTGCAGCCCTTCTTCACCAATGGTGAAGCTTCCCCCCTGCAGATGGGGACCAGCGCCTTGAACCCAGGTTCCTTGCACACTGTAATGTGTGTACTTAACCAAGTGCATCACCTCCTGACACCTATTTGCTCGTCTGTTTATTGCCTCCAGAGTTATCGCTGGGGCTTGGTGCCTACACTACGAATCCACTGCTCCTGGAGGCCATTTTTCCCAGTTTATTGCCCTTGTTATTATTTTTGTCATTGCTGTCGTTGTTGCATAGGACAGAGAGAAGTGAAGAGAGGAGGGGAAGACAGACAGGGGGAGAGAAAGACAGACACCTGCAGACCTGCTTCACCGCTTGTGAAGTGATCACCCCCCCTGCAGGTGGGGAGCCGGGGGCTCGAACCGGGATCCTTTCTCCGGTCGTCGAGTTTCGTGCCATGTGCGCTTAACCCGCTGTGCTACCGCTGGGCCCCCTTGTTTATTTTTTATTTGACAGGACAGAGAGACATTGAGATGAGAGAGAGGGAGAAAAAGAGAAAGAGACGGAGAGGGAGAGAGACTTGTTGCCCTGCTTCACTACTCATGAAGCTTTCACCCCCTTCAAGTGGAGACCAGGGACTTGAACCTGGGTCCTTCAAAGTGGTGATGTGTGTGCTCAACCAGGTGCGCCACCACCTTGTCCCTTGACCGTTTTCTAAATTGAGAATAATTGCTCCCTGGGGAGCAGGCAGTGGCACACCTGGTAAGGTGCACACTTCACTATGTGCAAGGACCCAGTTCAAGCACCCTCTCCTCACCGGCAGAGAGGGAGATTCACTACTGGGGAAGCAGGGCTCCAGGCGTCACTCTCTTTAAGATTTATTCATTTATTTAATGAGAGAGGGGACTGGCCAGTGGTACACCTGGTTAAACACACACAGTACTAAGTGCAAGGACCCGCAGAAGGATCCAGGTTCGAGTCCCCAGTGTCCTGTCTGCACAGAGGATGTTTCACAAGCAGTGAAACGTGTCTGCAGCTGTCTCTCTTTCTCTCTCCCTCTCTATTTCCCTCTCCTCTCAATTTCTTTTTTTTTTATTGTTGTAGTTATTATTGCTGTTGTTGTTGATGTCGTCGTTGTTGGATAGGACAGAGAGAAATGGAGAGAGGAGGGGAAGACAGAAGGGGAGAGAAAGATAGACACCTGCAGACCTGCTTCACCATCTATGAAGCGACTCCCCTGCAGGTGGAGAGCCGGGGGCTTGAACTGGGATCCTTACGCCGGTCCTTGAGCTTCACGCCATGTGCACTTAACCCACTGCCCACTGCGCTACCGTCCGACTCCCTCCTCTCAATTTTTTCTGTCCTATCCAATAAAATAAAATAAAATAAATGGTTGTCAGGAGCAGTGGACTGATTGATTCCTAGTGCTGGCACCAAGCCCCAGTGATAATCCTCGAGGCAGAAAATAAAAAGAGAAAACATGAAAGAGAGAGGAAAGCCCTGCTCAGCTCTGGCTGATGGTGATGCTGGAGACTGTCCCTGGGGCCTCAGAGCCTCAGGCAGGAGAGTCTTTTGCAGAACCATTAGGCTGTCTCCCCAGCTCACTAGTGGTCTCTCTCTCCCTTTTTAAAATATTCCATTTATAAAAAAATATTTCATTTATTTATTATCTGATAGAGACAGAGAGAAATTAAGAGGGGAGGGGGAGATAGAGAGGGAGAGAGAACAGAGAGACACTTGCAGCCCTGCTTTACCACTCTTGAAGGTTTCCTCCCGCAGGTGGGGACCAGGATCTTGAACCTGGATCCTTATGTACTGTAATATATGTGCTCAACCAGATATACCACCACCTGGCTCTCTATTCCTCCCCCTCAATTTCTCTCTGTCTCTACTTAAAATAAAATATTCTGGTTCCTCTTCAGATTGTACAAATCTTTCATAGATCTAAAATAAATAAGTAGAAATATAGAAAATAATAATTGTTCTCCTACTATTTATTTGACTTCTTTATTTATTGGTTAGAGACAGAGCAATCAAGAGGGGAAGGGGGGATAGAGAGGGAGAAGGAGAGAGGCAGAGAGACACCTGCTTCACCACTTGCAAAGCTTTCCCCCTGCAGGCGGGGACTGGGGGCTGGAACCTGGGATCCTGCACAGGGTCAAGTGTGTGCTCAAGCAGATGTGCCACTGCACGGACCCTCTCCTACCACTTTCCTTTCTCTTCTTTAACGAGAACACTGCTCAGCTCCACTGATGGTGGTGCTGGGGACTGAAGCTGAGACCTTGGAGCCTCAGGCAGGAAAGCCATTTGCAGGACCATTATGGTGTCTCCCTAACCCCACTCTCCTAGAATTAGTAATAGCCAACAGAACTGGAAAGATGGCTCTTCTTGTGCTATGGTATATCTCTCCCTCTTTCATTGTCTCTCTGTGTGAGTGGTTAAATCCTGTTTGTGTGAGGCCCCAGCTCTGCAATGGCACTAAAGTAAAGCTAGAAAATGGAGAAGTAAAGTTCAGGTGCTCTATGTGCACAGACCCACGCAAGGACCTGGGTTTGAGCCCGTTCCCCACCTACAGGGGGGACGACGCTTCACAAGCTGTAAAGCGGGTCTGCAACTATTTAACTTTTTCTCTCCCGGTCTCCCGCCTCCTCTCTCCATTTCTCTCTGTCCTATCAAATAATAATAATAATAAAAAGTTCAGGTAGTGCAGTGGGTAAAGTACTGGACTCTCAAGTGTGGGGTCCTGAGTTCAAGCCCCAACATGGTATGTGTCAGATGGATGTTCTAGTTTACTCTCCTAAATAAATAAATAAATAAGTAAAATTTGGGGGGAAGCAGATAGCACAATAGTGATTCAAAAAGACTTTCATGCCTTTCTAGTCCCAGGTTCAATCCCCCTACATCACTGTACGCCAGAGCTAAGCAGTGCTGTGGTTGACAAAATTTGCAGCAGGTCACACAGCAAGAAAATGCAAGAGGTGAGACTCTAACTCTGTCCAGGCAAACTTGTCCTGCTCTCCTGCTTCTAAAACCTCACAAGGAAACTTAAGTCTTGCAGCCTGGAGAAGGGTTTGAAGGTTCAACTTGTTGGGAAAGGCCATACTCTGGACTCCTAGGAAGTAATCCCCAGACCACCATAGGTCGGATTGAGTAGTGCTCTGGTTAAAAAAGGAAGGGGTGGGGGTAGATAGCATAATGGTTATGCAAAGAGACTATCATGCCTGAGGTTCTGAAGTTCTCAGGTTCAATCCTCTACACCACCATAAGCCAGAGCTGAGCAGTGCTCTGGTAAAAATTTAAAAATTAAAAAAAAAAAAAAGGAAAGGAAAAAAAATGTGGTCTGGGAGCGGAGCAGTGCTCTGGTCTCTCTCTCTTTAAATATTTTTATTTATTTATTATTGGATAGAGAGAAATGGAGATGGAAGGGGGAGATAGAGAGGGAAAGAGGCAGAGACACCTGCAGCCCTGCTTCACTGCTGGTCACGCTTTCCCCCTGCAGGTGGGGACCAGGGGCTTGAACTTGGGTCATTGCTAACTGTAGTGGCTTAACCAGGTGCACCATACCGCCTGGCTCCCTCTGGTCTCTCTCTCTCTCTCTCTCTCTCCATACCCCCCTTTTAGATTTTATTTATTTATGCAAAGATAGCAGGAGAGAAAAAGAACCAGACATCACTCTGGCACATGGACCGCCTGGGAACGAACTGGGGACCTCATGCTTGAGAGTCCAAAGCCTTATCACTGCGCCACCTCCTGGTCTCTCTCTATGTATCTCTCTGTATTTCTTTTGCATCAAAAGAAAAAAAAAAATTAAATACTTCCGGGCAGGGGTAGATAGCATAATGGTTATACAAACAGACTGTCAGGCCTGAGGTTCCAAAGTCCCAGGTTCAATCCCTGCACCACCATAAACCAGAGCTGATTAGTGCTCTGGTTAAAAAGAAAGAAAGAAAGAAAGAAAGAAAGAAAGAAAGAAAGAAAGAAAGAAAGAAAGAAAAAGTCAAAAGTAAAATAAATACTTCCTAGAAGAAGGTAAGACACTTCCTCCCAGGCGGAGCCTGCTTTTACCAGTTGGTGAAACTGACCTGGGAGCCTGGGGAGGGATGGGGTGTGTGTATATATAATTCAGTTTCCCTCTGAGACCCTGGAGAGAGGGGAGTGTGTGTGGGGAGCATCGGGGAGCCACAGTGCAGTGGATACCACACCTGTCAGCACCTTCTCCGCCTCCGAGCTCTGGGGCTGGGGGCCCCCAGGCTCCGGGGGACCCCTGGGGGGGACACAGGTGGCCCCCTCCTCCCTGACATCTCAGGAGAGGGAGGGGGCGACCACCTGGGGAAGGAAGAAGGAAAACAGGTCAGTTATTCAAGCTGCTGGGGAGGGAGCCTGGAACCTGCACCCCCACCCCCACACCCCCCTTTAAATGGAAGGTACCCCGGAATCAAGGCCACGCCCCTTTCCGGAGGCCCCCTTCCCTGCCCAGGTGATGGCTCCTGAGGTCCGGGATGGGAAGCAGATGAGGGGAGAGAGGGGAGGAGTGAGGCGTGGTGGCTGGAGGAGGCTGGAAAAGATTACCTCCCCGGCGGAACCCATTCATCTCGCAGACGGGGGCGGGGCGGGCTGGCCGGGGCGCCCCGGCCCCCCAGGGCCCACACTTCAGCAGCCCTGGGTCCCGGGAGGCTGCTTCCTGGAATGTTCCTGCTCCTGGGACAGGCCGGGGCCCGTCCAGGATTTCGACTGCACATACCTGGAGTGGCTGCGCGCCCGGGCTCCGAGACCCGGAGACGCGAAGGTGAGGGGTGGAGGGGGGCGCCGGTGGCCCCCCAAGTGAGCGCCCAGGGACCAGGTTCCAGCGGCTGCAGCCTCAGGCCGATGGGGTCCTGGACCGCGGCTCCTGGGGGCGTCTGCACCCCCAGCCGCCTCCACCCTCACACCCCAGAGCCCCGGGTCCCAGCTGCCTCCTCTTTCGGGGGTCCAGGGCCCCCCCACTCCCTCCTCCTTCACATGCAGGCGTCCAGGTCCCCCGATTCTCTTCTCTCCGGACCTCCGGCCCCTCCTCCATGGAAGCCGGGAGTCGTGGGGTTCAGGCCCCTGCTCCCCGGGAAGACTGAGGCTGCGGGGGACCCGGCAGCCCTGCCGAGGGTCTGGGGGTGCCGCGCTGCAGCTCGGGGGCGCGTCCCTCCTGCCTCAGTTTCCTCCGCCGGGCCCCGCCCCCGCCGGCCCCGCCCCCGGCCCTCCCTCCCCGGGGGCAGGGCGCCCCGGAGCGCGAATCCCGGGGGAGGAGGCGGCGGGGATCTCACCTGGGGCGCCCTCGGGGCTCGCCCGCTGCCCCCGGCGCGGCCGCCGCTCCTCCTCCCGCTCGGCGCTGCAGGGACGCCCGCTCCGCGCTGCCGGCTGCTCGCTCCCCGGGCCCGGGGCGGGGCGGCGGGGCGGGCCCGACGGCGGGGAGGAGCCGGGATCCCGCCTTCGCACGCGCCCGACCTCGGGAGGCCGCCGGCTCGGGCCCGGGGGCCAGGCGCCAGCCCCCCTCCCTCCCTCCCTCACACCCAGGGGTCCCACAGCCCCTCCTACCCCATCCGGGGGTCGCCCCAGCACCTCCTCCCCCACACCCCGGGGTTGGCCAGTGCCTCCACACCAGACCCGGGGGTCCCGCAGCCCCGCCACCAAAGGCCGGGGTCCCACAGCCCCTCCTAGCCCAGACCCAGAGGGACCCCACCACATCCTCCGCCAGACCCAGGGGTCACCCAGCCCCTCCTCCAGACCCAGGGGTCACCCAGCCCTTCCTAAGACCCAGAGGTCACCCAGACCCAGGGGTCCCCATTCCCACATCCCCCAGACCCAGGGGTCCCCATTCCCTCAGCCCCCAGACCCGGGGGGTCCCCCAGCCCCTCCTTCTCCAGGCCCAGGGGTACCCAGCCCCAGCTCCCTCAGACCCAGGGGACCCCCCAGCGACTCCTTCTCCAGACCCAGGGGTCCCCAGCCCTCCACCCCAGACCCAGGGCTCCCCATCTCCTCCCAGTCCCAAACCCCCCCCCCCCCCGGAGTCCCCCAGTCCCTTCTCCAAATGCCGGCTTCCCACAGCCCCTCCTACCCTAGACCTGGGGGGTCCCCATTCCCTCCTCCCCCAGGCCCAGGGGTCCCCCAGCCCCTCCACCCAGACCCAGGGGTCCCCATCCCATCCCACTCCCAAACCCGGGAGTCCCTCAGCCCCTTCTCCAAATGCCTGGGTCCCACAGCCTCTCCTACCCTAGACCTGGGGGGGTCCCCATTCCCTCCTCCCCCAGACCCGGGGGTCCCCCAGCCCTTCTCCAGGCCCAGGGGTACCCAGCCCCAGCACCCTCAGACCCGGGGGTCCCCCAGCCCCTCCATCTCCAGGCCCAGGGTCCCCCAGCCCTCTACCCCAGACCCAGGGCTCCCCATCTCCTCCCAGTCCCAAACCCCGGAGTCCCCCAGGCTCTTCTCCAAAGGCCGGCTTCCCACAGCCCCTCCTACCCTAGACCTGGGGGGTCCCCATTCCCTCCTCCCCCAGGCCCAGGGGTCCCCCAGCCCCTCCTCCAGACCCAGGGGTCCCCCAGCCCTCCACCCCAGACCCAGGGTTCCCCATCTCATTCCACTCCCAAACCTGGGAGTCCACCAGCCCCTTCTCCAAATGCTGGGGTCCCACAGCCCTTCTTACCCTAGACCTGGGGGGGTCCCCATTCCCTCCTCCCCCAGGCCCAGGGGTCCCCCAGCCCCTCCACCAAGACCCAGGGGTCCCCATCCCATCTCACTCCTAAACCAGGGAGTCCCTCAGCCCCTTCTCCAAATGCCTGGGTCCCACAGCCTCTCCTACCCTAGACCTAGGGGGGGCCCCATTCCCTCCTCCCCCAGACCCGGGGGACCCCCAGCCCCTCCTGCTCCAGGCCCAGGGTCCCCCAGCCCCAGCTCCCTCAGACCCAGGGGTCCCCCAGCCCTCCACCCCCCAGACCCAGGGCTCCCCATCCCATCCCACTCCCAAACCCGGGAGTCCCCCAGCCCCTTCTCCAAATGCCTGGGTCCCACAGCCTCTCCTACCCTAGACTTGGGGGGGGTCCCCATTCCCTCCTTCCTCAGGTTCAGGGGTCCCCCAGCCTCTCCTCCTTCAAACCTAGGGGTCTCTCAGACATCCCTGCCCCAGACCTAGGGGTCCCCCTGCCCCTCCTCCTCCAGATGCCTGGGGTCTCCCAGCCCCATCTCCATCAAACCCAGGTATGCCCCAGCCCCTCTTTCAAACCCAGGGGTCCCTTAGATGCCCCTGCCCAAGACCTAGGGGTCCCCCAGCTCCTCCTCCCTCAGATGCAGGGGTCCCCCAGCCTCTTTCCCCATCCCCTCTTCTCTCACACCCAGGTCCCAGACATCCAGCTCCCCTCCCACAGACCCAGGGGTCCCCCATCCCTACTCTCCCATATCCTCTTTTCTCAGACGTGGGTGGGGAGGTGTCTCCGCAGCCCCTCCTGCCTGGGATCCTGGAGGCAGGGACTCCGACTCTTGGGTCTCCTGCCAATTCTGTCTGTCCTGCGGGTTCCCACCCTCTGCTCTCGTCCCCACTTTCCCAGGAGCTTTCTGAGTAGACATTAACCAGCTGGACTCAGGCAGTGATAAAGCTCCAGGACCTAAGAGAGACGGTGTGTGTGTGTGGGGGGGTCTCCCCATAGTCCTCTCCCCTGGAATTTCCTGGGTGGGAACTGAGGGGAGGTTCCTGTCCTGAGCTCAGATAAGAAAAAAGCAAAGTGGGGTGGGGTGGGAGATGAAGGCATGGCTGGGGAACAGTGACCTGCTTAGAAAGAGAAGATGAGGGAGTTGGGCAGTAGCGCAGCGGGTTAAGCGCAAGTGGCACAAAGTGCAAGGACCGGTGTAAGGATCCTGGTTCAAGCCCCTGGCTCCCCACCTGCAGGGGAGTCGCTTCACAAACTGTGAAGCAGGTCTGTAGGTGTCTCTCTCTCCCCTCTCTGTCTTCGCCTCCTCTCTCCATTTCTCTCTGTCCTATCCAACAAAGACAACATCAATAACAACAACTACTACAACAATAAAACAAGGGCAACAAAAGGGAATAAATAAATAAATATTTAAAAAGAGAGAGAGAGAAGACGAGGCAGACGAGGGGGGAGACACAGAAGTGGAGAGGAAAAGGTAGATATACAGAAGATGCAGACCCACAGACACCCCAAGATGAGGGGAGAGAACCCCAGAAGGGGGACAGAGACCTGGAGAGGTGGCCTCTCTGTGATCCAAGGATTCTGTGGTTGAGCCCTTCACCCTATGACACCCCCACAGTCCCTCAAGCTATTTTCAGGAGGAAAGCTGACACCAGCCTTGGTGGTGGCGGTGGGGGGGTCATCTTGCCCCCCCTGCCTAAATATAGCATGGCAAGGTGACAGGAAGGGTGTCCCCATTAGGGTGTTCCCCATCCCCGTCTGCTCCAGCCTGCCAAGACAGCACAAAGGCTGCCAGTGGAGGGGGAGGAGAGGCACTTCCCAGGCTGACTGTCCCCGAGGTCACTTCCCTGACCTTAGGAAGCTTCCCTGTCCCTAAACATGCCCTCTCCCCCACCAGGAGGGGACTCTGTCAAGTAGGTGAGCCAGTTTTCAAAGTCATTACAATGTCTCTCCCTGACATTCCCCCCCACTGCCCCATCTTTGTTCCTGTCTTTATCTTTTAATATGATTTTATTTTGTTTGATAGGACAGAAAAAGTGAGAGAAGAGGGGGAGATAAAGAGAAAGACATCTGCAGGCCTGCTTCACCCCTGCAGGGAGGGGAAGTTGGAGCCTTGCACATGATGTTACCCCTTCTGTCCTCATTATTCTGGGTCTTTAGCTCTCTCTCTCTCTCTGATTCCCTTCCCCTCTCTCTGAGTCTGTCACCCTCCCCCCCCTTTTTTATAGAGAGTGAAATTGAGGGGAGGAGGTAAAAGGAGGAAGAGACAGACATCTACAGCACCCGCTTGTGAAGCTTCCCCCCTGCAGATGAGGATGGGGGCTTGAACTCGGGTCCTTGTGCACTGTAACATGTGCGCTCAACCTGGTGAGCCGTCATCTGGCTCTTTCCACTTTTTAAAATTATTTCTTTATATTGGATAGAGACAGAGAGAAATTGAAAGAGGAAGGAGAGATAGAGAGGAAGAGAGACAGACAGACACCTGCAGCCCTGCTTCACCGCCTGTGAAGCTTTCCCCCTGCAGGTGGGGACCAGGGGCTTGAACCTAGGTCCTTGTGCACTGTCATGTGAGTGCTTAACCGCCTGGCCCCCTCTTTTTTTTTCTTTAAAGATTGTATTTACTAACAAGAGACAGAGAACCAGGCATCTCTCTGGCACATTTGCTGCCAGGGATTGAACACAGAACCTCATGCTTGAGCTTGAGAGTCCAACACTTTACCCATATCGCTACCTCTCAGACTGCTGCGCCCCCCCCCCCCCTTGTTGGGTCTGTGTCTCTCATTTTCTCTCTCTGGATTTTTTTTTTTAATATTTATTTTATTTATTCCCTTTTGTTGCCCTTGTTTTATTATTGTACTTAATGATGTCGTTGTTGGATAGGACAGAGAGAAATGGAGAGAGGAGGGGAAGACAGAGAGGGGGAGAGACAGACAGACACCTGCAGACCTGCTTCACCGCCTGTGAAGCGACTCCCCTGCAGGTGGGGAGCCGGGGTTCGAACCGGGATCCTTATGCCGGTCCTTGTGCTTTGCGCCACCTGCGCTTAACCCGCTGCGCTACAGCCCGACTCCCCACTCTCTTTGGATTTTAGTCTCCTCTCTGGATCTCTTGCTCTGGGCCTCTGCCTTCTCTCACCCCTTTTGGGTCTCCTGCCAGTTCTGTCTATCCCTGTGGGTTCCCACCCTCTGCTCTCATCCCCACTTCCCCAGGAGCTATGTGACCAGACATTAACCCTCAAAGTGGGGGGACACTAGTGGGGTCAGGGGTCCGCTCTAGTGTCTTCCCACTTCTGGTTTTTCCCTCTTCCCAGGCCTCTGCCCCTCCTCCTGCCCCCCTCCCCCGTTTGGCTCTGTCTGGTCTCTGCCCCAGAGGCTGAGTCTGTCTGTCTGCCTCCCAGACACTCACTGCCCGTCCCCTTTCCCCTCTGCTCCTCCTCTTCTGTCTCTCTCCATCTCCATTCCTATACCCAGATGTGCTTTCCTCTCCAGTTCAGAGAACTAGCTAAATCTCATCTTATTAATATTTTTAAATATTTATTGATTCCCTTTTGTTGCCTTTGTTGTTTTATTGTTGTAGTTATTACTGTTGTTGTTGATGTCATCATTGTTGGATAGGACAGAGAGAAATGGAGAGAGGAGGGGAAGACAGAGAGGGGGAGAGAAAGACAGACACCTGCAGACCAGCTTCACTACCTGTGAAGCGACTCCCCTGCAGGTGGGGAGCCGGGGGCTTGAACCAGGATCCTTATGGTGGTCCTTGCTCTTTGTGCCATGTGCGCTTAACCCACTGCGCTACCGCCCGACTCCTCTTATTA
Organism: Erinaceus europaeus; assembly: GCF_950295315.1. Taxonomy (NCBI): domain Eukaryota; kingdom Metazoa; phylum Chordata; class Mammalia; order Eulipotyphla; family Erinaceidae; genus Erinaceus; species Erinaceus europaeus. Next base: position 3,562,360 of record NC_080163.1, read on the forward strand.
ATATTTTAATGGGGGGGGGTCAGAGTACTGCTCTGTGGCAGTGGTGCTGGGCAGCGAGCTAAAGGCAGCATTTTCTTTGACCTTTGACTCCGCCCCAAGCTGTGCTTCCTCGTCTTGGCCTGGCACAAAAGCAGGGATTTCTAGACCAGAACACCGTCTAGCAGTGCAGGGGGTTGAATCTGGGACTTTGGAGTCTCAGGCATGATAGTCTCTTTGCGTAACCATTATGCTATCTGCTCCTGCCTAGAACGAATTTCTTTTCTTTTTTCTTTTGCCTCCAGGGTTATTGCTGGGGCTTGGTCCACTACTCCTGGAGGCCATTTCTTTCCCTTTTTGTTGCCCTTTTTTTTTTTTTTTAACTATTTTTTATTAGGAAATTAATGTTTTACATTCAACAGTTGGTACATGTTTTGTTGCCCTTTTTATCGTTGCTATTATTGCTGTTGTTGTTGGATAGGACAGAGAGAAATCGAGAGAGGAGGGGAGGACAGAGAAAAGGAGAGAAAGACAGACACCTGCAGGATCTGCTTCACCCCTTGTAAGGCAAACCCCCTACAGGTGGGGAGCTGGGAGCTCGAACCAGGATCCTTATGCCATTGTTTGCACTTTGCGCCATGTGCGCTTAACCCGCTGCGCTACCATCCAACCCTCCCCCGATTGAATTTCTTCTTTCTTTCTCTCTTTCTTTTTTTCTTATTATTTATTTTCCCTTTTGTTGCCCTTATTGTTTTGTTGCTGTAGCTATTGTTGTTGTTGATGTCATCATCGTTGGATAGGACAGAGAGAAATGGAGAGAGGAGGGGAAGACAGAGAGGGGGAGAGAAAGACAGACACCTGCAGACCAGTTTCACTGTCTGTGAAGCGACTCCCCTGCAGGTGGGGAGCCGGGGGGCTCGAACCAGGATCCTTACGCTGGTCCTTGTGCTTTGCGTGGCACGTGCGCTTAACCCGCTGCGCTACCGCCCGACTCCCTCAGACTGAATTTCTTAGCTGCATTCTGGGCCACTGCAACAGGGGCTTCTAAGGAAGGTGTCCCCTTCACACCAGGTCATACTGGTGCCTTTAAGACTTCATTTGATCCGGAAAGACTGGAAGTGGGGAGAAGGATGCCAACAACGACAGTAATAACAAAAAGTCAGGCACACTCTGTAAGCCTCTGGGTGGGTTTTAATATAGTCACACAGAGACATCTTCCAGTGCTGTCTCCATGCAGGATGTCTGCTCTGCATTAGTGACTTAGTGTCTCGCCCCACCCCACCCCACCCCACCCCCATCCCATATGCCTTTTTTATTCCATAGGAGCCCTGAAAACATTTGACTTTGTGATCTTGGGTAGGACAACTACCTCTGAGCCTTGGTTTCCCTGCCTGTGAGAAGCAAGCGTGTCAGGCACTGAGGTCTTGTGAGAACTGGGGGGGGTGGAGGGTGGGGAGGGTGAGGCTGTGACCTCATAAAACCACTCCCACACTCTCAGGCACCAGCTTCTCTCCTGGAAAAGACTGGGGGGGGGGAGAGACCCAACTTGTCTAAGAGGTTTTCTGAGCTGCAGGAGGGTGTGGGTGTCCTGATGGGAAGTCTCTTTGTGATTCTGATTAAGAGACCTGGTGTTTTGTTTTTTTTTGGGGGGGGGCACTTCAGGGTCCCAGTCTTTGCCTGTTTTTTTCTTTGTTTTGCCAGAGACCCGCTCAGTTCTGGCTGATGGTGGTGCTGGGGATTGAACCTGGGACCTCAGTGCCTCAGGCATGCCAGTCTTTTTGCATCACCATTACACTGTCTCTCCCACCCTTATCTGGTTCTCTTTCACCAGGGTGCTCTGGCCTGTCTTCAACTCTTGGTCTCTGTCACTCTCTCCATTTCTGTCCCCTTGTCTCTCCGGGCCTCTGTCCTCCTCCCTCAGAATTTCTATTCTCCTGTCCTCCAGTAAGTCTGGACAGAAGGGGCAGTTTTCTCCACTCGTCCCCTCTCTGGGACATGGCCACATCTGGAAGGAAAACTGGGGGGGCGTGTAAATGCAGGAGGAGGCATGTGCGTGTATGCATGTGCGCGTGTGTGCGTGTGAAGGGCAGGAGGATTTTTCCCTTTTCGCCCACTGCCCCATGCACATGTAAGGCTGAGTCCCTGTCCCTTCCTGTGCCAGGAACCCTTCCTCGTGTCATTTCTGGCCCTGGTGCACAACCCCACCCCCCATGAGAGCAACCCAATGTGATCCGAGGGGCTCCCCAGAGGGTGACCCAGCTCAACCCGACTTTCCAGGGACCTCATGGCGACACACCCTGACTGTCCCCTGACCTGACCCTGCTGGCCCTCCAGGACTCGTGGCTCTGAAACCCAAGATGGCTCAGCAGTGCAGCACTCCGAGGAGAAGCCTCCAGCCACATGACCCCCTGCAGCTCGACCCAGCAGAAGTCTGGAAGGCACCTGTGTCACCCGCTCCAGCCCCACGCGACCTGCCATGCTCACACTCTCTCTCTTGACCTTCATACTTCCCCATGACTCACAAGCTCACGAAACCGAAAATAACAGCGAAGATTCCTCAGACCGTACTGTTCCTAATTCACCTCAGCTCCTCTGCTGGGGGGTGGGGGCAACGATGTGTGAATAACCAGTGACACCCCCACCCCACCCAGGGCTTTCCCTGGAGAACAACCTTATAGACCCCACATGGCCCAAGGGAGACATACCAGCCTTGTCACTCATGCCACATGAGTTTGCGCCCCAGGCCCTACCGCACCAGAGTTAACTTCTGAGTTGTGAGGTCTCTCTCTCTCTCCCTCTCTCTCTCTCTGTCTTTGTCTATTGGAAAAAGTCAGCACAGAGAAGTGAAGCTCTGGCGAGGAAGAAAAACAAACACAAAGACCAGAGGTCAGGCAAAATAGTTCACCTGGACAATGCACCTTTAGTCAGCCATGCACACTACCCAGGTCTGAACCAGGCCTCCACCACACTGGAAGAAGCTTCAGTGTTGTGCGGTTTTGTTTGTTTGATTATCTTTTATTTATATTATTTTAAGAAGGGAGGGGCACACACACACACACACACACACACACTTTAGTTCTGGCTGATTAGTAGTGCTGAGGATTGAACCTGAGGCCTCGGAGCCTCAGGCATCAAAGTGTTCTGCAGAACCATTAAGCTAGCTGCCCAGCCTGTGGCATAGGGTCTTTCCCTCTCTCTTTCACACAACTTGGGCTCAAGCAGCAGCAACAATGAAAGCCCAGAATCCCACAGGTGGCCTTCAGAGGAGACAATCCAACCGAACCACAAGTGAATGCACAAGGACTAAGAGGCCGAGCCTGAGGCAGCGCTACCCTCCCCCACCCGCCAAGGCTGCTCCAGAAGCCTCGCACAGCACAATGCAATACCCAGCCCATGAAGGGGCCTGCAGAGAGAGAGAGCTCCCTGGATACAACACCTGCCTCACCAAGCACGCTGCCCGGGTTCAAACCCCAGCACCACACGAATGTGCCACAGCAACTGGGGAAACTCCAGCATGATGATATGCCTCCTTCCACCTATGTGAATGAAAAAGAGGGCTGGGAGCGGTGAAGTCACGCACTCCAGAGGCCTTGACATGCCCCTTCCCCCCCCCAAAAAAAAAAAAACCCAAAAACTTGGAATGGTTTCCCATCCCCACTGACATTCAGCGTGACCCAAGGCCATTCACGAGTATTAAAGCAGGAGCTCGCAAGCCAGGCGATCAAGAACCAAAGCAGTGTCCCCTGCCCCCCCAACCAGCTCAGGGGGTCCTAAAGCTGGCCCCCCTCTCTCCCTACTGGAATCGAGGGGTGTGCCCCCCCCCCCCCGCCAGCCTCACTGTCTCTCACACTTCCGTGACCATGTGTTTTCCTGGGGGGGCCCAGATTGGGGGTGGCAGCTCGGGGCTCGGAGGGTCCAGCAGCCCCCCGTTGGCCTTGCCCTCGGGGGCCCCGCAGGGCTGCGTGTCCACGTGGCTGTACATGCCGGCCTCCTCACCGTCAGTCTCCCGGTGGTAAAAGTAGCTGAAGTTGGAGACTATGACGGGCACGGGTAGGGAGATGGTGAGCACGCCGGCGATGGCGCAGAGGGAGCCCACGATCTTGCCGCCCACGGTGACCGGGGCCATGTCGCCGTAGCCCACGGTGGTCATGGTGACCACGGCCCACCAGAAGGACTCGGGGATGCTGGTGAAGTGGGAGTCGGCTCGGTCGGCCTCAGCGAAGTACACGGCGCTGGAGAAGAGGACCACGCCGATGAAGAGGAAGAAGATGAGCAGCCCCAGCTCCCGCATGGAGGCCCGCAGTGTCTGGCCCAGGATCTGCAGTCCCTTGGAGTGACGGGACAGCTTGAAGATGCGGAAGACCCTCACCAGCCGGATGACCCGCAGGATGGCCAGGGACATGGCCGGCTGGGCCACGCCCCGCTGCCGGGCCAGCTCTGTGCCCAGCGCCACGAAGTAAGGCAGGATGGCCACAAAGTCGATGATGTTCATCACGTTCCTGAAGAAGGCGGCCTTGCTCGGGCAGGTGGCCAGGCGCACCAGCAGCTCGAAGGAGAACCAGCAGATGCACAGCGTCTCCACCAGGAAGAACGGGTCGTCGAAGGGGGCCCGGGACGGCGGCGCATCAGGAGCCCAGGCCGAGCCATTCAGGCGGGCAGGGAACTGCGGGAAGGAAGGGGTTCAGGGAGGACCAGGCCAGGGCTGGCTCTTTCTCCTTCCCCTCTGCCTGCCTGCCTGTTTACTTATTTACTTTTTAATTAGTGTGTTTACTTACTGGCTAGAGACAGAGAGAAAGCAAGAGGGAGAGAGGGAGACAGAGAAGGGCAGGGACAGAGAGACACCTGCAGCCCTGCCTCACCGCTAGTGAAGCTCCTCCCCGCCCTTGCAGGTGAGGATTACTATTATTATTACTTTTTATTTAATTTCTTTAGTCATTCCCTTTTGTTGCCCTTGTTTTATCGTTGTAGTTATTATTGTTGATGTTATTGATGTCGTTGTTAGATAGGACAGAAAGAAATGGAGAGAAAGCAGGGGAAGACAGAGAGGGGGAGAGAAAGACAGACACCTGCAGACCTGCTTCACCGCCTGACTCCCCTGCAGGTGGGGAGCCAAGGGCTTGAACCGGGATCCTTATGTCGGTCCTTGCACTTTGCGCCACATGTGATTAACCCACTGCGCTACGGCCCAACTCCCTATTATTATTTTTTTAACATACATTTATTGATTTTAACCAGAGCACAACTCAGTTCTGGCTCATGGTGGTGCTGGGGATTGAACTGGGACCTTAGAGCCTCTGGCATGAGAGTCTTTTGCAGAAGCGTTATGCTGCCTCCCCTATCCCTTACTTATTTATTTGTCGTTATTTAGTTATTTATTTTCATCAGAGCATTGCTCAGTTCTCTGTATGGTGATGTGGGGGATGGAACCTGGGACTCTGAAGCCTCAGGCATGGGTGTCCATTGGCAAAACCATTATGCTAGCTCCTCCACCCCTTTCATTTCTTTATTTTTTTAAAGGCTTTTTTTTTAGATTTTTAAAAATATTTCTTTCTTTCTTTATTCCTTTTTGTTGCCCTTGTTTTATTGTTGTAGTTATTATTGTTGTTGTCGTTGCTGGATAGGACAGAGAGAAATGGAGAGAGGAGGGGAAGACAGAGAGGGGGGAGAGAAAGACAGACACCTGCAGACCTGCTTCACCGCCTGGGAAGCGACTCCCCTGCAGGTGGGGAGCCGGGGGCTCGAACCGGGATCCTTACGCCGGTCCTTGCGCTTTGCGCCACCTGCGCTTAACCCGCCGCGCTACTGCCCGACTCCCCCTTCATTTCTTTTTATTCTCAAATCTCTTGTCATTTATTTTTAAATTATTTATCTGTGTTTTGAAAGAAACTTTCTTTTTTTTTTTAACACTTTTATTTTATTTTATTTTTACCAGAGCACTGCTTGGCTCTGGCTTATGGTGGTGCAGGGGACTGAACCTGGGACTTTGGAGCCCGAGACAGGAGAGTCTCTTTGCATAACTATTATGCTATCTACCCCTGCCCTTATTTATCTATTTTGGATAGAGACAGAGAGAGAGCGAGAGGGAGTGGAAGAGAAGGAGAGAGAGGGGGAGAGACACCAGCGGCACTGTTTCAGGGCTTGTGAGGCTTCCCCCACCTGGTGGGGACTGGGGCTGGAGCCCGAGTCATTGTGCATGGTAACACACACACACCCTTCTGGGTGTATCATTACCCAGGTTCCTCTTTCCTTATTTTAACAAATTTATGGAGGGCTAGGGAGATAGCATAATGGTTCTGCAAACGACTTTCATACCTGAAACTCCAGAGTCCCATGTTCAATCCCCAGCACCACCATATGCCAGAGCTGAGCAGTGCTCTGGTAGCTCTCTGTATCTTTCTGTCATTAAAAATTAATTAATTAAAAATACTGAGCAGGCTGGGAGGTAGCACCCCCAGCAGACAGCACATACTACACTGTGCAGACATTGGGGCTTAAACCACAGGGCTGCAAAGTATCTCTCTCTGTCTCTTTCCCTCTCTATCTCCCACTTCTCTCTCAATTTCTCTCTGTTCCTATCCAAAATAAATAAAATAATTAATTAAAAAATTATTGGGGGGGGGTGTGTCGGGCGGTAGCACAGTGGGTTAGGCACATGTGGTGCAAAGCGCAAGGATCAGCGTAAGGATCCCGGTTGAAGCCCCCAGCTCCCCACCTGCAGGGGAGTCGCTTCACAGACAGTGAAGCAGGTCTGCAGGTGTCTGTCTTTCTCTCCCCATCTCTGTCTTCCCCTCCTCTCTCCATTTCTCTCTGTCCTACCCAGCAACAATGACAGGAATAACAACAATAATAATAACCACAACAACGATAAAACAACAAGGGCAACAAAAGGGGGAAAAGAATGGCCTCCAGGAGCAGTGGATTCGTGGTGCAGGCCCTGAGCCCCAGGGATAACCCTGGAGGCAAATAAATAAATAAATAAATAGAAATGATTGTGCTGGAAAGATAGCATGAAGGTTATGCAAAAAGACTTTCATACCTGAGCCACCAAAGGTCCCAGGTTCAATCCCCTTCACCACTATAAGCCAGAGCTCAGAAATGCTCTGGTTAAAATAAAATAGATGAAAATAAACAGGTATTTATTTAATATTGAGAGAGAAACAGAGCATCACTCCAGCATATGTGGTGGTGGGGATCAAACTTAGCACCTCATGCTTACAAGTCAGTGGCCCTATGCAGTGTACCACCCTGAGATGAGTTCTTTCTTCTCTCTCTCTCTTTCTCTTATTCCTTCCTTACTATTTATTTATCTATTATTAGATAGAGACAGACACAACTTGAAAGGAGAGGAAGAGACAGAGAGAGGGAGAGGGGAGAGAGACACCCGCAGGACTGCTTCAGCATTTATGAAGCTTCCCCTCTGCAGGTGGGGACCAGGGACTTGAAACTGGGTCCTTGTGCACTGCAATGTATGTGCTTAACCAGGTGCACCAGCACCTGGCTTCCTTTCCTTTCCTTTCCTTTCCTTTCCTTTCCTTTCCTTTCCTTTCCTTTCCTTTCCTTTCCCTTCCTTTCCCTTCCTTTCCCTTCCTTTCCCTTCCTTTCCCTTCCTTTCCCTTCCTTTCCCTTCCTTTCCCTTCCTTTCCCTTCCTTTCCCTCCCTTTCCCTCCCTTTCCCTCCCTTTCCCTCCCTTCCCCTTCCCTTCCCTTCCCCTTCCCTTCCCCTTCCCTTCCCTTCCCTTCCCTTCCCTTCCCTTCCCTTCCCTTCCCCTCTCTCCCTCTCTCCTTCCCTCCCTGCCTCCCTCCCTCCCTCCCTCCCTTCCTCCCTTCCTTCCTTCCTTCCTTCCTTCCTTCCTTCCTTCCTTCCTTCCTTCCTTCTTATTGAGATAGAGAAGCAGAGAGTGGTGGTGCACCTGGTTGAATGCACATGTTACAATGCTCAAGGACCCAGGTTCCAGCCCCTGGTCCCCATTTGCAGTGGGAAAGCTTTGTGAGTGTTGAAGCAGTGTTGCAGGTATCTCTCTGTCTCTCTCTCTATATATCACCCCCTTCCTTCTCCATTTCTGGCTATCGCTAGCAAATAAATAAATAAGTAAATAAAGAAATAAATAAAATTTAGAAAAATTTAAAGAGAGCGAGAGAGACAGAGAGAGAGCATAGAACCAAATCTACCTGCAGTGCGGGGGCTTGAACCTGGGCTGCGCACATGGCAAAGCAGGTGGGCTATCTCGCTGGCCCTCCCTTTCTTTTCTTTTTTCTTTTTCTAATATTTTTATTTATATATTACTAGATAGAGGCAGAGAGAAATCGAGAGGAGGGAGACAGAGAGAGACCTGCAGCCCTGTGTCACGACTCGTGGAGCTTTCTCCCTGCAGGTGGGGAGCAGGGGCTTGAACCTGGCTCCTTGCGCACTGTCATGTGTGTGTTTAACGAGGTGTGCTACTGCCTGGCCCCTACTTTCTTTGTTTGCAAACACTTTTTTTAAATTGTAGCCTGGAAGTGGGTGCAATGGATAGACCTTTTGACTCTCAAGCATGAAGTCTTGACTTTGATCATCAGTGCTGCGTGTACCAGACTGACACTCTGGTTTTCTCTTCCTCATAAGTACATACATAAATAAGTCACTTAGTTAGTTAGTTAGTTAGTTAGTTACTGCCTCCAGGGTTATAGCTGGGGCTTGGTGCCTGCATTACAAATCCACTGCTCCTGGTGGCCATTTCTCCCCATTTTGTTGCTATTGTTTTTATTGTTATTGATGTTGTTGTTGGATAGGACAGAGAGAAGTCTAGAGAGATGGGGAAGACAGAGAGGAGGAGAAAAAGACACCTGCGTGGTCCGGGAGGCGGTGCAGTGGTAAAGCTCTGGACTCTGAAGCATGAGGTCGCGAGTTCGATCCCTGGCAGCACTTGTCCTTTTCTCTCCTCCTGTCTTTCTCACAAAGAAAAAAGAAAGAGACACCTGCAGCCCTGCTTCACTGCTGTGAAACGACCTCTTCCCTCCCCCTGCAGGCGGGGAGCCAGCGGCTCGAACTGGAATCCTTACACCGGTCCTTGCACTTTGTGCCATGTGCGTTTAACCCGCTGCGCCACTGCCCACCCCCCATAAATCACTTATTTGACTGCCACTGGGGAGGGGCTTGTGCATTGGGTAGCATTTCTCACCTGTGAGGAGGAGGTCCTGAGTTCAATCCCCAGAGCTGCATGTGCCAGTGCTCCTCTCTACTTTTTCTCTCTCAAGTACATACACACACACACACGTACATACACACGTACATACACACATACATGCACACTTAAATACATACATACACACATACACACATACAAGATGATGAACTGTTCTTTTTTTTTACAAAATTTTTTTATTTGTTTGTTATTGGATAGAGACAGAAAGAAATTGAGAGAGAAGGGGGAAGGAGTGGAAGAGAGACACATAGACGCCTGCAGACCTGCTTCACTGCCTGTGAAGTGACTCCCCTGCTGGTGGGGAGCCGGGGGCTTGAACCAGGATCCTAACCAGTCCTTGTGCTTTGCGCCACGTGCGCTTAACCCGCTGTGCTACTGCACGACACCCGATGAACTTTTATTTCAAGGTATAACTCTCGGCCAGTAAAATCGCTCATTTGGTGGGGAGCCAGGGGCTCGAACCAGAATCCTTTCGAGTGTCCTTGTGCTTTGTACTATGTGCGCTTTAATTGGCTGCACCACTTGCCCGGCCCCCACCTTCCTTTCTTCAGTCAAGGACAGACTGAGAGGAGACCTGCAGTAAATCTCTCATAAAGGTCCCCCACAAGCAGTGACGCAGGACTCATAAAGGTCCATCTCTCATAAAGGTCCCCCACAAGCAGTGACGCAGGACTCATAAAGGTCCATCTCTCATAAAGGTCCCCCACAAGCAGTGACGCAGGACTCATAAAGGTCCATCTCTCATAAAGGTCCCCCACAAGCAGTGACGCAGGACTCATAAAGGTCCATCTCTCATAAAGGTCCCCCACAAGCAGTGACGCAGGTCTGCGGTGTCACTCTTTCTTTCTTCCTCTCTATCTCCTCCTGTCCTCCCAATTTCTCTCTGTCCTATTCAATAATACAGAAAAGAAAAAAAAAAAGAAACAAATTTAAGTAAACTCTCATACCAGAGGCTCCAAAGTCCCAGGTTCAATCCCCTGCACTCCAAACTAAGCTTTGAGTCCTATAAAATATGTCAACTGTGTGCTCTCTAAGGCGTACCACCACCCAGCCCCACGGCCTCTTCAGACAGAGAGACACAGGAGCTGGCTGGTGGTGGCTCACCTGGTTCAGTATACACATCGCCAAGCACAGACTTCCAGGCTCAAGCCCCCAGTCCCCACCATCACAGAGAAAGCTTCATGAACAATGACTGAAGTATAAATCTTTTTTTTCCTTCCAGGGTTATCGCTGGGGCTCGGTGCCTACACAACGAATCCACTACTCCTGGAGGCCATTTTTTCCCTTTTGTTACCCTTGTTGTTTATCGCTGTTAGTACTATTATTATTATTGCTGTTGGATAGGTCAGAGAGAAATCAAGAGGAGGGGAAGACAGAGCAGGGGAGAGTAAGATTAGACACCTGCAGAGCTTCACTGCTTGTGAAGCGACTCCCCTGCAGGTGGGCAGCCGGGGGCTCAAACCAGGATCCTTACTTTGGTCCTTGCGCTTTGCGCCATGTAAGCTTAACCCACTGCGCTACCGCCCGGCCCCCATGAAGTATAACTCTTTAAAAAAAAAGGGGGGGTATTTTCTTGTGGCAGGGGTAAGAGTTCAATGGGTAGAGTGAGGGACTTGCATAACTGAGGCTCCTGATCCAATCTCTGGCATCACATATGGTACAGTGGGACTCAGGCTTCCTCTTTCTTTCTTCCTTCCTTTCTTTCTTTCTCTCTCTCTCTCTGTCTCTCTCCTTCCTTCTTTCCTTCCTTCCTTCCTTCCTTCCTTCCTTCCTTCCTTTTCCAGAGTACTGCTTAGCTCTGGCTTATGGTGGTGCTGGGGACTAAAACTGGGACTTTGGAGCCGCAGGCACGAGAGTCTCTCTACAGCACCATTATGCTGTCTACCCCACCCTCAGGCTTCTCTGTCTGTCTCATGGGAAACTATCTCACATACATGGAAGAAATAGAAGAAGTATTTGAAGAGACAGGGCGATATCACCATGGAGCTACAGACATGACTGTTTTTGCGCCATCTTTTTTTTTTTTAATATTTATTTTTTTTATTTATTCCCTTTTGTTGCCCTTGTTGTTTTATTGTTGTAGTTATTATTGTTGTTGTTGTTGTTGGATAGGACAGAGAGAAATGGAGAGAGGAGGGGAAGACAGAGAGGGGGAGAGAAAGATAGACACCTGCAGACCTGCCTGTGAAGCGACTCCCCTGCAGGTGGGGAGCCGGGGTTCGAACCGGGATCCTTATGCCGGTCCTTGTGCTTTGCGCCACCTGCGCTTAACCCGCTGTGCTACAGCCCGACTCCCTTTGCGCCATCTTAAGCTCTCTCCCTGACTTCTGCTTTTATTTCTTCCTAAGATTTACTCATTGGCACCTGGGGGCGGGGTGCAGCGAGCAGGGCACTGGATTTGGAAGCATAATGTCCTGAGTTCAATCCCTGGCATCCCATTTACCAGTGTTGCTCTGGTTCTCTCTCTCTCTCCCTACCTCCCTATGTTGTGTTAGTAAATAAATAACATCTTAAAAATCTTCACTGATTTTTTTTTCCCCTTTGATAGAATCAAAGAGGTAGAAAGCGTGAAAGAAAGTCAAAGAGAGTGGAAAATTTTCTTTCAATGCAGTGAAAGCTGTGTTGGAACCTGGATCGCACACGTGGCAAGGCAGGGCGTTAACCAAGTGAGCTATTTCCCTGGCCCTAGTCATTGATTTTATATATATAGTTTATTTATTGGACAGACAGCAGTTGAGAGGGGAGGGAGAGACTGAGATGGAGAGAGGGGGGTCAGGCAGTGGCATACCTGTTTGAGCACTCGAAGAAGAACAGTGCACAAGAACCCGGATTCAAGCCCCTAGTCCCCACCTAGCTTCACAAGTGGTGAAGCAGAGCTGCCAATGTCTTTCTGTCTCTCCTACTCTACCTCCCTCTGTCCTCTCAATTTCTCTCTGTCTCTATCCAATAATAAAGAAATAGAAATTAAAAAGAAAAAGAGAGAGGAGAGAGAAAGAGACACACCTGCAGTATGGCTTCCCTGTTCATGAAACTTTCCCCACCTTGGGAACCAACCGTGGGCTTGAGCCTGGCTCATCACGCTCTGTAATGTGTGTGCTTCACCGGGTCTCCACACACTGGTCACTGAGCTGTATAAAGCTGAAGGAGGGCAGAGTGCTCTCTACCCTGCATCTGGTGGTGGCAGGGATTAAACCCAGGACCTTTGGGCATTTAGGCATACGAGTCTGGTATTCTAATGCTGAGCTATTTTATTTCCTCAGTCTTTCATTTGATTTTTCCCTTTTTCTTTATATTTATTGATTTATTTTCCCTTTTGTTGCCCTTATTGTTTTTCATTGTTGTTGTAGTTATTGTTGTTGATGTTGTTAGATAGGACAGAGAGAAAGGGAGAGAGGAGGGGAAGACAGAGAGGGGGAGAGAAAGACAAGACACCTGCAGACCTGCTTCACTGTGAAGCGACTCCCCTGCAGGTGGGGAGCCGGGGGCTCCAACCGGGATCCTGACGCTGGTCCTTGCGCTTGGCGCCATGTGTGCTGATTTTTTTCCTTTTAAGATTTATTTATTTAAGGGCTCGGGAGATGGTATAATGGTCATGCAAACCATTTTCATGCTCAAGGCACTGATGTCCCAGGTTCAATTCCTGGCACCACCATAAGCCAGAGCTGAACAGTGCTCTGCTCTCTTTCTCCCTGTATCTGTCTCATAAAAAAATAATTAATTTGGGGCTGGGAAATGATGTACCTGGTTGAGTGTATATATTACCACTCACAAGGACCAGGGTTCAAGCCCCCGCTCCCTACATGCAAGGGAGTCGCTTCACAAACAGTAAAGCAGGTCTGCAGGTGTCTATTTTTCTCTCACCCTCTCTACCTCTCCCTCCCCTCCCAATTTCTCTCTGTCCTATTCAATAATACAGAAAGGGAAAAAAATGAAAAAATTAAGCAAGTAAACTCTCATAACTCTCTAAGGCTGCAAAGTCCTGGTTCAAGCCCCTGCACACCATAAGCCAGAGCTGAGTAGTGCTCTGGTAAAAATAAATAAATAAATAAATAGTACAAGATTGATCGGGGGGCGGCATGGTAGCACACCTGGTTGAGTGCACAGGTTACAATGTGTGGGGACCCAGGTTTGAGCCCCTGGTCCCACCTGGACGGTGAAGCTGTGCAAGTGGTGAAGCAGAGTTGCAGGTGTCTCTCTGTCTCTCTATATCACCCCCTGCCCTCTGGATTTCTGGCTGTCTCTATCCAATAAATAAATAAAGATAAAAAAAGTTTTTAAGTGTGAGTTGGGCAGTAGTGCAGCCGGTTAAGCGCAGGTGGCATGAAGTGTAAGGACCAGGTAAGCATCCCAGTTCCAGCCCCCACTCCCCACCTGCAGGGGAGTCACTTCACAAATGGTGAAGCTGGTCTGCAGGTGTCTTTCTGTCCCCCCCTTTCTTTCCCTCCTCTCTCGGTTTCTCTCTGTCCTATTTAACAACAACAACATTATCAACAACAATAAAACAAGGGCAACAAAAGGGACTAAGTAAATATATATTTTTAAATATTTATTTATTCATTTTCCCTTTTTGCTAACCTTGTTGTTTTATTGCTGTGGTTATTATTGTTGTTGTTATTGATGTCGTTGTTGTTGGACAGAGAGAAATGGAGGGAGGAGGGGAAGAGACAGAGAGGGGGAGAGAAAGACAGACACCTGCAGACCTGCTTCACCGCCTGTGAAGCGTCTCCCCTGCAGGTGGGGAGCCGGGGGCTCGAACCGGGATCCTTACGAGGGTCCTTGAGCTTTGCGCAAAGTGCGCTTAACCCGCTGAGCTACCGCCCGGCTCCCATAAAGAAATATTTTTTTTAAAAAAGATTGAGTGGTTGATTAACACCAGAGAGAGTCAGAGAAAGAGTACAGAGACAGAAAGACAACCAGGGCATCACTCTAGGACTTGAGATGTAAAAGGTCAGCCTCAGGAAGCCAGCACTTTAATTACTGCCCCACCTTCCGTGCTATAAAATACCAAGTTTTAGGGGCGGGCAGTAGCTGTGGGTTAAGCGCATGTGGAGCGAAGCACAAGGATCCCGGTTCGAGCCCCCGGCTCCCCACCTGCGGGGGTTCGCTTCACAGGCGGTGAAGCAGGTCTGCGGGTGTCGATCTTTCTCCCCCCCCACTCTCGACTTCTCTCTGTCCTATGGCAGAACAACAAGGGCCACAAAAGGGGGGGGGCACCACGGTTTTTTCTTTTTAATTTTTTTTTTTTAACCAGAGCATCGATCTGCTCTGGCTTATGGTGGTGCAGGAGATTGAACCTGGGATTTAGGATGCCTCAGGCATGAGAATCTCTTTGCATAACCATTATTCTATTTACCTCCACCCACCAAGTATTTATTTATTTATTTATTTATTATCTTGATTTACTGGATAGAAACAGTCAGACATCGAGAGAGAGAAGAGGGATGAAGAAAGGAAGAGAGACGGAGAGACACCTGCAGCACTGTTTCACCACTTGGGAAGCTTTCCCGCTGGCAGGTGGGGACCGGGGGCTTGAACCCGAGTCCTCGTGCATTGTCGCATGTGCTCTCAACCAGGTGTGCTCCCCACCCGGCGCCCGCGTTTATTGAATTCTCCAGGGCGCCGCCGCTCTGCTCTAGTTTACGCGGCCGCCTCCCACTGAGCCCCGGGGGCTCTGCAGCATCAGGCTCGCACGTCGGGTCCTCTCCCGACCTGTCCATCACACCCGGGAGCAAGACACGCCCCTCGCCCCCGTGATTGGCCAGGACATCTTAGGCCACGCCCACTCGCCAAACCCCCGCCCGGGCCGGCTCCTCCCCGCCTCGTGATTGGCCAGCTCCCCGTGCGCCCCGCCCCACCCCGACGGCCCCGCCCCTCACCGGGCCGCCGGCAGCCGCGAGGTCGACGGCGTCGCGCTCGTCGCGGAAGTCGGGCAGCGTCTCGAGGCAGAAGACGACGATGGAGACGAGGATGACGAGCACGGAGACGACGGCGAGCACGCGCGCGGCCTGCGAGCTCTCGGGGAACTCGAAGAGCAGCCAGAGCTGGCGCGCGAAGGCGCGGCGGGGCAGGGGCCGCTCGGGCGGCGCGGCGCAGCCCTCGTCCTCGCGCAGGCGCGCCAGCGCGGCGCCGCCCAGCCCGTAGAAAGCCACCTCCTCCAGGAAGACGTCCAGGGGCACGTGCGCCGGCCGCCGCAGCCGGCCGCCCGACTGGTAGTAGTAGAGCACGGCGTCGAAGCTGGGCCGGTGGCGGTCGAAGAAGTACTCGCGGCGGGCGCCGTCGTAGAAGCGGCGGCGGCGCGCGGGGTCGCCGAGCAGCGTGTCGGGGAAGCGGCCGAGCGTGCGCGCGCGGGTCTCGAAGCGCAGCCCCGCCACGTTGAGCACCAGCCGCTCGCAGCAGGCGCAGCGCGGCCGGCAGCGCGGCTCCATGGCGGGGCCCGGTGTCCGGTGTCCGGTGTCCCCGCGTAAAAATAGCCCCGCCGGCCGGCCGGGCGGGCGGGCGGGCGCGGGGCGGGGGGCGGGGGCGGGGCGGGGGCCGGGCGGCCTCTGTCGGGGCGCCCCTCCCCCTCGCGGGGGGGAACCGGGTTCGAGTCCCCAGCTGCCACGGGGCGGTGAGGCCGGGCTGCGGGTGCTCCTCGGTCTCTCTCCCTCCCTGGCTCCCCCTGCCCTCTCGATTTCCCTCTCTCTCTCGCTCTCTCTCGCTCTCTCTCGCTCTCTCTCTCTCTCTCTCTCGCTCTCGCTCTTTTTACAGCTTCTTTTTTCTCTCTCTCTCTCTCTCTCTTTTTAAAAAAATTATGCATTTATTCCTGGAGATTGAGATAGAAATGGTTTGTGAAACCCTGTATCTTTTTTTAAAAATATTTATTTATTTATTCCCTTTTGTTGCCCTTGTTGTTTTTTTATTGTTGTAGTTATTATTGTTGTCGTCGTTGTTGGATAGGACAGAGAGACATGGAGAGAGGAGGGGAAGACAGAGAGGGGGAGAGAGAGACAGACACCTGCAGACCTGCTTCACCGCCTGGGAAGCGACTCCCCTGCAGGTGGGGAGCCGGGGGCTTGAACCGGGATCCTTATGATGCCGGTCCTTGCGCTTTGCGCCACCTGCGCTTAGCTCGCTGCGCTACCGCCCGACTCCCGAAACCCTGTATCTTTATCCTATTGCTGAAAGAACCTTTAAACTGGTTCATGTAACACAGCTCCACAGGTGACCTTACTGCCCTTCAAAGGAGATGTGCTTTTATTTGTATTTTTTTTTAATATTTATTTATTTATTTTAATATTTATTTTATTTATTCCCTTTAGTTGCCCTGGTTGTTTTATTGTTGTAGTTATTATTGTTGTTGGATAGGACAGAGAGAAACGGAGAGAGGAGGGGCAGACAGAGAGGTGGAGAGAAAGACAGACACCTGCAGACCTGCTGCCCCGCCTTGGAAGCGACGCCCCTGCAGGTGGGGAGCCGGGGCTCGAACCGGGGTCCAGCTTCTTTGCTAATTGCATCTTTATTTAATTACTGCATGGAGACACATTGAGAGGGAGGCGGAGGAGATAGAGATGGGATGGCACCGGGTGGTGGCGCACCTGGTTGGCCACACATGTCGCAATGCTCAAGGACCTGGGTTCGAATCTGCAGGGGGAACAGCTTCTCGCAAGCGGTGAAGCAGGGCTGCAGGTGTCTGTCTGTCTCCCTTTTCTATCACCCTCTTCCCTCTTAACTTCTGCCTGTCTCTATCTGATCAATACATAAATAGAATTTTTTTAAAAATATTTTATTTATTTTATTTTTGAGAGAGATGCAGAGGAAGAGAGAGACAGAGAGAAACACCAGAGCACTGCTCAGCTCTGGCTTATAGTGGTGCAGGGTTTGAACCTGGGACTTTGGAGCCTCAGGCACGAGTCTGTTTGCATAACCATTAAGCTATCTACCCCGCCCCATCAATATAATTTTTAAAAGAAAGCTATTAAAAAAGAGAGCCATTTGTCGATTTTTTTTTTTTGGGATAGGACAGAAATGGAGAGAGGAGGGGAAGACAGAAGGAGAGAGAAAGACACCTGCAGACCTGCTTCACCGCCTGTGAAGCGACTCCCCTGCAGGGGGCTCAAACCGGGATCCTTACACTGGTCCTAACCCGCTGTGCTATGCGCAGCTCCCAAATAAATAAATTTATTTATTGGATGGAGACAAGAGTAGTCAAGAGGGAAGGGGGAACATAGGGAGGGAGACACCTGCAACCCTGCTTCACTCACGAACCTTCCCCCCTGCAGGTGGGGACCAGGGGCTTGAACCTGAATTCTTAGGAATTTGTAATGCTTGTCCCAAACCAGGTACGCCACCTCCTGGCCCTGTTCTTCCTTCCTTCCTTCCTTCCTTCCTCTCTCTCTCTCTTTCTTTCTTTCTTTCTTTCTTTCTTTCTTTCTTTCTTTCTTTCTTTCTTTCATCTATTGGATAGAGACAGCCAAAAATCAAGACCAAGCTTGGGGTGGAGGGAGAGAGGACAACTTTGTTTTTTTTTTTTTTTTTTTTTTTTACAGTTTTTTTTTTTTTATTAAAGAAAGGATTAATTAACAAAACCATAGGGTAGGAGGGGTACAACTCCACAGAATTCCCGCCACCCAATCTCCATAACCCACCCCCTCCCCTGATAGCTTTCCCATTCTCTATCTCTCTGGGAGCATGGACCCAGGGTCATTGAGGGTTGCAGAAGGTAGAAGGTCTGGCTTCTGTAATTGCTTCCTCGCTGAACATGGGCGTTGACTGGTCGGTCCATACTCCCAGAGAGGACAACTTTGTAATGTAAAGAGGCTCAGGCCTGGGGCTGCGAAGTTCCCAGTGTCAATCCCCTGCACCACCATCAGCCACAGAGCTGAGTAGTGCTCTGGCCTCTGTATCTTTCTCTTTGTGTATGTCTTTCATAAAAATAAATTAATAGGGGGGCCAGGGGTGGCGAACCTGGTGGAGCGCACATGTTAGAGTGTGCAAGGACCCAGGTTTGAGACCCTGGTCCCCACCTGCAGAGGGAAAACTTTACAAGTGGTGAAGCAGGGCTGCAGGTGTCTCGTTGTCTCTCCCTCCACCTTCCCTCTCCCATTTCTGGCCGTCTCTATCCAATAAATAAAGAGAATTTTAAAAGTCACTGAAGGGCTGGGGAGACAGCAGAACGGTGATACAAAGAGACTCTCATGCCTGAGGCTCTGAAGTCCCAAGTTCAGTCCCCAGCGCCACCATAAACCAGAGCTGAGCAGTGCTCTGGCAAAAAGAAAGAAAAAAATGAAGAGAGAAAGATGCCCACACACCTGCTTCCTCACTCGAAGCTGCCCATCTGCAGGAGGGGAGCGAGAGCTTGAACCCGGGTCCTTGCGCACTGGGATGTGTGTGCTTAACTAGGTGCACTCTTCCCCCCTCCACTTTGTGTTTTTCATTTTATCCCTCATGCTTGCGTGGTTCTACTGCTTCGGGAGAATTCTCTTAATTACCTTGTTTCCTGTGGCCAAGTGTTGGCGCACCACAAGGACGGAGGTTCGAGCCCCTGCTCCCCACCTGCAGGAGGGAAGCTTCTCGAGTGGTGCAGCTGGACTGCAGGCGTCTCTCTGCTTCCTTCTCTGTCTCCCCCTTTCCTCTCAGTTTCTGTCTCTATCAAAGAAGATGAGTTTGTTTTCAATTACCTCTCCATATCTGTCTCTACACACACACACATCCACACAATTTATTTGGGGATAGAGACAGAGAAATTGAGAGGGGGAGAGGACAGGGAGAGAGACTTCTGGGGGCCAGGCAGTGGCACACCTTTTTGAGCACACACATTATAGTATGCCAAGAACCAGGTTCAAGCCCCTGGTCCCCACCTCTAGGGGGAAAGCTTCAAGAGTGGTGAAGCAGGGCTGCAGCTGTCTGTCTCTCCCCCTCTAGTTCCCCTTCCATATCTGTTTCTTGCTGTCTCTATCAAGTAAATATTTAAAAAATAAAATAAAAGAGGGACACGAGTAGCTGGGCGGTAACGCAGCGGTTAAGCGCAGGTGGCGCAAAGCACAAGGACCGGCATAAGGATCCCGGTTCGAGCCCCCGGCTCCCCACCTGCAGGGGAGTCGCTTCACAGGCGGTGAAGCAGGTCTGCAGGTGTCTGTCTGTCTCTCCCCCTCTCTGTCTTCCCCTCCTCTCTCCATTTCTCTCTGTCCTATCTAATGATGACGACATCAATAACAACAACAATAATAACTACAACAACAACAAAAAACAAGGGCAACAGGAGTCGGGCGGTAGCGCAGCGGGTTAAGCGCACATGGTGCAAAGCGCAGGGACCGGCGTAAGGATCCCGGTTCGAACCCCGGCTCCCCACCTGCAGGGGAGTCGCTTCAAAGGCAGTGAAGCAGGTCTGCAGGTGTCTGTCTTTCTCTTCCCCTCTCTGTCTTCCCCTCCTCTCTCCATTTCTCTCTGTCCTAGCCAACAATGACGACATCAGTAACAACAATGATAATTACAACAATAATAAACAAGGGCACTAAAAGGGAAAATAAATTTAAAAAGGGCAACAAAAGGGAAAATAAATATAAACAATTTTAAAAACTACAACAATAAAAAAGTGAATAAATATATTTTTTTAAATCTTAAGAAAAAAGGGACACCACTTTTGACATCTCCCCTTGCAGGTGGGGACGCAGGGCTTGAACCCTGGTCCTTGAATACTGTAACACCCATGCTCTACTTTGTGTCACCACTTGCCCCTGTTTTCCTCAGCTCTGGCTGATGCTAGTGGAGGGGATTGAACCTGGGACCTCAGAGCCTCTGGCTGGAAAGCCCTTTGCATAACCCTTCTTTTGTCTCCTGGACCCTTGTCTGAGTTGTGTCTGTCTCTGCCACTTTGTGCCTTGGTCTGGACTTGCCTCTGAGTGCTCTGTCACTTTCTCTGATTCCGGGCTCTGTCCCCAAGTTGCCCTGGGGGTTCCTCTGTGAAGTTGTCTCTTAAACTTTTTTTCTGTGTATATGCGTGTTGGGGGGGGGGGGGGTAGAGAGCATCAGGCTTCTGCACAGTGCCGGGCCGCACTCTCCAGTGAGCTAATTTGCCAGACCCAGTTTCTTTTCTTTGTGTCACTGAGCCAGTGCCTTGAAGTCTGTGAGTGAGATCTCTGATTCTCAAAGGTCCTGTAGGTCGGCTCTGCCACCGCCCAAGGGGCTGCATTCGGGGGATCCTTCAGCAGCTGCAGACAGGGCATGGGACACCCCAGTCTCCAGCCTGGGTTCCTGTAGCTTCCTGCGACCCTGGGGCCCGGGCAGCCACAGGGCCTTGAGTAGCACAGCCCCGGGACTTGCCAGGAAACGGGGGCTAGAGAGGTGGTGCTGGGATGCCATGCCGCAGGGTCACCCGAAGGACCCACAGGACAGATGGACCGTGGCTTTCCAGCCGCCGGTGTCCAGTGACATGTGTAAAAATAGCCCCAGAGTGGACTTGGGGGGAGTGGTGGGAATCATTGGTCCAGACTGGGAGGGGCTCTCGGGCCCCCTCTGCTGGGCGAGTGTGGGAACAGGAAATGCTGCTTTGTGACTGGGGAGTTAGGTTATCACCCCTCTGGATAGATTTAAAAAATTTTTAAAAAATACTTATTTATTCCCTTTTGTTGCCCTTGTTGTTTCATTGTTGTAGTTATTGATGTCATTGTTGGATAGGACAGAGAGAAATGGAGAGAGGAGGGGAAGACAGAGAGGAGGAGAGAAAGACAGACACCTGCAGACCTGCTTCACCGCCTGTGAAGCGACTCCCCTGCAGGTGGGGAGCCGGGGGCTTGAACCGGGATCCCCAAGCTGTTCCTTGCGCTTTGCGCCACATGCACTCAACCCACTGCGCTACTGCCTGGCTCGTGATTTTTTAAGTCCCTCTCCCTCTCCACTCTCTCTCTCTATATATATATATATATATATATTTGGGTAGAAACAGAAATGGAGAGATACAGAGGGAAGGAGACAGAGAGATACCTGCAGCCCTGCTTCACCACTTGTGAAGCTTTCCCCCTACAGGTGGGGACCAGGGGCTTGAACCTGGGTCCTTGCACACTAATGTGTGCGCTTAACCAGGTGCACTACCACCTGGCCTCTGCTCCCCTCCCCCCAGCAAGAGAAAGAACCAGAGCATCACTTTGGTACATATGATTGAATTTAGAACCTCATTCTAGGTAAAAAAAAAAAAAAAAATAGCAGGGTGAGGGGTAGATAGCTTAATGGTTATGCAAAGAGACTCTCATGCTTAAGGCTCCATAGTCCAGGTTCAACCCCCCCCACCATAAGCCAGAGCTGAGCAGTGCTCTGGTAAAAAAATAAATAAACTTTAGCCACTGTAAGCACCTCCCATCTCTCTCTCTTTCTTTCTCTTTATATTTCTCTCATGCTGGGTCTTGCAGCTGGGGCCCTTCAGCTTCAGGCATGAACAGTCAGTCAGTTACTGGGCAGGGTGAGACAGCATAACGGTGATGCAAACATATTCTCATGCCTGAGGCTCCAAGGTCCCAGGTTCAATCCCCTCCTTAACACCATACGCCACAGCTGAGCCGGGCTCTGGGAAAAAAAGAGAGAGAAAAGTCAGTTAAACTTTATGCCCTTCTTCCAGCCTGACTCTTCACTTAACTTCCTACTCTGTGGGTCTCTGAACTCCTGCCTCCACCCCTCTGCACTTTTTTTTTCTTTCTTTGCCAGAGCACTGCCTAGCTCTGGCTTATGGTGTTGTGTGTGGCTGGGATGGGGTGGAGGGGATTGAACCTGGGACTTTGGACTCATCTGCACTGCACCTTTTTATCTCACAGATTTTTAAAATTTTTTATTTCTTTATTGGGGAATAAATGTTTTACATTCAACAGTAAATATCTCACAGATTTATTGGGGTTGGGAGATAGCTCACCTATCTTGAGGACCATGCTTGAGGACCTTGAGGGTTGGGAACTCAGCGTACCATCTGGGAAACGGTGTCAAGGGGAAATTTCATAAACTGGGAGCAGTGCCGTGTCTTGCTTCTCCCTCTCTCTCTCCCATTCTGTCTCTGATCATCTGACTACCTAAGGGGAAATAGGAGCTGGGTGGTGGCACACCTGGTTGAATGCACATGGACCCAGGTTCAATGTTGTGTTCGCCGGGCTGGCTTCACGGGCGGGTAACAGACGACCCGGGACTCATGGCTGGGTTGTACACAGTATCTCTTTATTCATGCAGGACGCAGGGCAATCTATACCAAGCTAAGCTAAACTAACTAACTCACTACAAACAATCTTGTCTTTATAAATATACTAGCCCAGTAGGGTGGGAACAGGATGCGATGCAGAGAGGGTGGAGAGAAAAGTGACTGGTGAAAATCAAGGTGTGACAAGGAGAGGGGGCGGAGCAGGTGAGAATTCTACCACTGAACCACTAATGCCCTGGAGGGAGGGTGGTGCTTTATGTAAATGTAAAAGTGATTTATGTAAATAGACCGCTTTATGGGACAATCCCTATACAGGCATCCCGGTGCTTGGTTAAGCAAAAGCCAGGGGGAGCTGACAGACTACCCAACAGTTCAAGCCCCTGGGTTCAACCTGCAAGGAGGAAGTTTTGCAAGTGGTGAAGCAGGTCTATAGGTGTCTATCGCCCTCTCTATCTCTCCCCTACATCTTGTTGCTGATTGTATCTAGCCAATAAATAAAGATAATTTAACTTTTTAAAAAATATATTTATTTTTTTATTTATTCCCTTTTGTTGCCCTTGTTGTTTTATTGTTGTAGTTATTATTGTTGTTGTCGTTGTTGGATAGGACAGAGAGAAATGGAGAGAGGAGGGGAAGACAGAGAGGGGGAGAGAAAGACAGACACCTGCAGACCTGCTTCACCGCCTGTGACGCGACTCCCCTGCAGGTGGGGAGCCGGGGTTCGAACCGGGATCCTTATGCCAGTCCTTGTGCTTTGTGCCACCTGCGCTTAACCCGCTGCGCTACAGCCCGACTCCCAATTTAACTTTTTTAAAAATAAAAGAAATGGGGGACTGGGTGGTAGCACAGCGGGTTAAGCACTCAGACCAGTGTAAGGATCCTGGTTCGAGCCCCTGATCCCCACCTGCAGTGGGTTCGCTTCACAGGTGATCCTCTCTCTGTCTTCTCCTCCTCTCTCAATTTCTCTGTCCTAGCCAGCAACAGTGACATCAATAACAACAACATAAGAAGAGGAGGAGGAGGAGAAGGAGGAAGAAGAAGCATGAAAGAAAGCTTCAATGCTGTGGTTGCTTTCTCTTTAAAAAAAAAAAATGTTTTTTGTTGCCTCCAGGGTTATTGCTTCGTGCCAACACCACTAATCCGCTGCTTCTTACACTGGTCCTTGCACTTCAGTGCTGTGTGTGCTTAACTGCCCGAACCCCTTTTTTCTTGGCTTCCAGGGTTATTGCTGGCACTTGGTGCCTGCACCAAGAAAGCACTGCTCTTGGAGGCCGTCTTTCCCCATCATTGTTGCTGCTATTGCTGTTGAATCAGAGAGAAATGGAGAGAGGAGGGGAAGACAGGGGAGAGAAAGACAGACACCTGCAGACCTGCTTCACTTTTGAAGTAACCCCCTTGCAGGTGGGGAGCCGGGGGCTTGAACCAGGATTCTTGCATGGGTCCTTGCGTTTTCTGTGCGCTTAACCTGGTGCACTACAATCCAACCTTCCCCTTAATTTAAAAAATTTATTTATTCCCTTTTGTTGCCCTTGTTGCTTTATTGTTGTAATTATTGTTTTCTGTCTTCGTTGTTGGATAGGACAGAGAGAAATGGAGAGAGGAGGAGAGAAAGACAGACACCTGTAGACCTGCTTCATTGCCTGTAAAGCGACTCCCCTGCAGGTGGGGAGCTGGGGGCTCGAACCGGGATCCTTATGCTGGTCCTTGTGCTTCGTGCCACTTGATCTTAACCTGCTTTGCTACCGCCTGTCTCTCCCATTTTTTTTTTTTTTTTTTAAATCAGAGCACTGTTCAGCTTTGGCTTGTGGTGTGGGGGGTTGAACCTGAGACGTAAGAGCCTCAGGCATGAGAGTCTATTTGCATATCCATTATGCTGTCTACCCTCTGCCCACCCCCCGAAATGATTTCACTCTTTTTTTTTGCCTCCAGGGTTATTGCTGCAGTTCACACCACTAATCCACTGCTCCTGGAGGCAATATTTTCCCCTTTTGTTGCCCTTGTTATTTTATCATTGTTGTGGTTATTATTGCTGTTGTTATTGATGTCCTTGTTGTTGGATAGGACAGAGAAATCAAGAGAGGAGGGGGAAGACGAGGAGGAGAGAAAGATAGACACCTGCAGACCTGCTTCACCGCCTGTGAGGCGACTCCCCTGCAGGTGAGGAGCCAGGGGCTCGAACCGGAATCCTTATGAGCGTCCTTGCGCTTCACAGTATATGTGCTTAGCCCGCTGCACTACTGCCTGACCCCCAGTGTTTTTATTATTTTTTTTAATTATCTTTATTTATTTATTGGGTAGAAACAGCCAGAAATTGAGAAGGAAGTCGGTGATAGAGAAAGAGACACCTGCAGCCCTGCCTCACCACTTGTAAAGCTTTCCCCTGCAGGTGGGGAATTATTTTTATTCTTATGAGAGTTTCACATAAAATCCATTGTTGGGGGCTAGGTGGTGGCACACCTGGTTAAGCACTCACATTATAGTGTGCAGGGATCTGAGTTCAAGCCCCTGATCCCCACCTGCAGGGAGAAAGCTTCACAAGCGGTGAAGCAGGGGTGTAGGTGTCTCTCTGTCTCATTCCCTCTCTCCCACAGCCCTCTCAATTTCTCTTCACCCAATAAGAAATAATATAGGGAGTCAGGTGGTAGCGCAGCGGGCTAAGCGCATGTGTTGCAAAGGGCAAGGACCCGCATAAGGATCCCGGTTTGAGCCCCCAGCTCCCCACCTGCAGGGGAGTCGCTTCACAGGTGGTGAAGCAGGTCTGCAGGTGTCTGTTTTTCTCTCCCTCTCTCTGTCTTCCCCTCTTGTCTCCATTTCTCTTTGTCCTATCCAACGACGACAATATCAATAACTACAACAATAAAACAAGGGCAACAAAAGGGAATAAATAGATCAACATTTCTTTTTAATCTAAAGGAAGACAGGAAGACAGACAGTTACAGCTGTGTCTTGGTATACTGGGAGAGAGAGTTGCAGGACGCCCTGCGTGGCTACCAGGGTCTAGATTCTCCAGTTCTGCGTCACTGTCATCATCCTTGGAGCCCTGGGTCCTCTGGCTGACAGGAGGTTGGTGGAGACTGTGTTGTAGAACACTTAATGATAAAAACCAAACAAACAGGAGTCAGGTAGCGCAGCAGGTAAGGATCCCGGTTCGAGCCCCTGGCTCCGCACCTGCAGGGGAGTCGCTTCACTGGCAGTGAAGCAGGTCTGCAGGTGTCTGTCTTTCTCTCTCCCTCTCTGTCTTCCCCTCCTCTCTCCATTTCTCTCTGTCCTATCCAACAACAAATGACATCAACAATAACAATAACTACAACAAGAATAAAAAACAAGGGCAACAAAAAGGAAATAAACCAATAAAATATATAAAACACAAACAAAAACAAAAAAATCGTTGACCCTATCCAGGCTCAGCCCAGTCTGCGTCAGCCTGAACAGACTGCTGATGCTCCGGGACACTAGGGCTGTCCAGTGGGTCACCTGCCAGGGCCACCGTGCCGGGGCCAGAGAACAGCTCACCCGGTGGGGCGTCTGCCTTGCTTTGTGCACAGACAGGCTCCAGGCCCAGCGCTGCATGGGAAGTGTGGGTGTGATGGTGTGCCCCGCCCAGTGCAAAGGCTGCCCCCGGTGTGAAACTGAATCCGTGCCAGGCCCTGGAGAGAGAGACAGAGGACAGAGACAGACACGGGGTGGGGAGGTGACTGCAGGCTCTGGCTCCATGTGCAGGGCAGCCCCAGCACAATCCGAGGGTCTTTGTCAGGCAGGGCAGGGGCCGGCAGCGTACACAGGGCCGGGCTGCAGGAGGGCCTTTAGCTACAGCCCCTGCGCTGAGGGTAGGGGAAGGGACCTCAGAAGCTGGAGAAAGCCAGCTATGCGGGTTAAGGGGCCAGCCTCTCCCAGAGCTTCCTGAAGAAACACATCTGAGCTACATTGTATTTTTTTGTTTTTTGAAGATTTGTTTGAAGCATTTTAGGTGAGAGTGAGTTTCATAGGAGGCAGAGAGAGGTGAAAGTATCTCCCTGGTACGTGCGGTGTTGGGGATGAAGCCAGGAACTGGGCACGAGAATCGAATGACCAGTCAAGCTGGTTCCACATTTGTTGTGTTGTCCTTGCGTTTTATTGTTGTAGTTATTATTATTGTTGTTATCGATGTCGTCGTAGTTGGATAGCACAGAGCGAAATGGAGAGGGGAGGGGAAGACAGAGAGGGGGAGAGAAAGACAGACACCTGCAGACCTGCTTCACCGCCTGGGAAGCGACTCCCCTGCAGGTGGGGAGCTGGGAACCGGGATCCTTATGCCGGTCCTTGCGCTTTGGGCCATGTGCGCTTAACCCGCTGCGCTACCGCCCAACTCCCCACAGTTGCTCTGTGTGTGTGTGTCAGAGTTTTTTTTTTTTTTTCCTAGAGCAGTGCTCGGCTCTGGTTTATGGTGGTGCAGGGGATTGAACCTGGCACTTTGGAGCTTCAGGCATGAGAATTTCCTTGCAGAACCATTATGCTGTCTCCCCTCACCCCAAAGCATTCTTCTTCTTTTTTTAAAAAAAAATATTTATTTATTCTCTTGTTGCCCTTGTTTTATTGTTGTAGTTATTATTGATGTCGTCGTTGTTGGATAGGACAGAGAGAAATGGAGAGAGGAGGGGAAGACAGAGAGAGAGGGGAGAGAAAGACAGACACCTGCAGACCTGCTTCACCGCCTGTGAAGCGACTCCCCTGCAGGTGGGGAGCCGGGGGCTCCAACCGGGATCCTTACACGAGTCCCTGTGCTTTGTGCCACCTGTGCTTAACCCGCTGTGCTACCGCCCGACTCCTGCAGAGCATTATTCTTATACATGTGAATGTGATGTCAGGGATTGAATTTGAGACCTCATGGCTGCTATTCCAACTCGTTATCCACTGCACCACTTTCTAGCTGTGGGATCCATCCATCATCATTTTACCAGATCACTACTCCGCTTTGCCATAATATGGCGGTACTATGATTGAAGCTGGGACCTCAGTGTAATTCCTCAGGCATTGTGCTCAGTTTTATAACCATGCTGATGATCAAGCCCAGGACCTCACATATCTTAACTGTTCTCTCCACTTGCTGACCTTCTAAATGCAATAGCAACAACAAAAGGAATGTGTTGCCATGGGCAGAGTCCTATTAACTGAATATCACTGGGACAGTGCCCTCCCAGGATCCAATCAGGATCCAGGGTTGCAGTTACAATGTCTCTTTAGTCTCCTGAGGACTACAGTCATTTGCTTTCTCTTCCTTCCTAGTGACCTAAATGCTTTTGAAGAATACTGATTAGCGCTGCTCCCCTCCCCAGCTCAGCTCTGGCTACTTACTGATGGTGCCAGGGAGTGAACCTGAGACCTCTGGCCTGTGAACTACGGGTGCTCTCGCCACAGCCCGCAGTGTGTGTGTGTGTGTGTGTGTGGTTTTTTTGTTTGTTTGTTTTATTTTATTTTATTTTTGCCCCAGGGTTATTGCTGGGGTTCGGTACCTGCACTATGAGTCCACTGCTCCTGGAGGTCATTTTTGTCCCTTTTGTTGTCCTCGTTTATTGTTGTTGTTATTATTATTGTTGTCTTTGTTGTTGGATAGGACAGAGAGACATGGAGAGAGGAGGGGAAGACAGAGAGGGGGAGAGAAAGACAGACACCTGCAGACCTGCTTCACCGCCTGTGAAGCGACTTCCCTGCAGGTGGGGAGCCGGGGGGCTCGAACCCGGATCCCCAAGCCGGTCCTTGTGCTTTGCGCCACGTGCGCGTAACCCGCCCCGCCCTCAGTCTGTGCTTATTCCTACTTTTTTTTCCCTCCAGGGTTATCGCTGGCGCTGGGTTCCAGCACGAGGAGTCCACTCCTGCTGGCGGCCATTTTATTGGGTAGGACAGACAGAAATCAGAGGAGGGGGAGGTAGAGAGGGAGAGAGAAAGATAAGAGGGAGATAGTGAAGCGACCCCCTTGTAGGTGGGGAATGGGGGGTCGAACCCTGATCTTTGTGCAGGTCCTTGCACGTCGTACCGTGTGCACTTAACGGGTATACCATCACCCGGCTCCTGTTTATTTGATCTTGATTATTATTTTAAATCAGAGCACTGCTTAGCCCTGGCTTATGATAGAGCAGGGTATTGAACCTGGGACCTTAGACACTCAGGGGCATAAGACTCTTTTTTTTTTTTTTTTTTCTTTTTACATAACCATTATGCTGTCTCCCCTGCCTCTATCTGGTTTTAGTCTCAACTAGATTTTTTAAATAAATAAATCTTTTTAAAAAATAAATAAATAAATAAATCTTTAATTTATTTATTCCCCTTTGTTGCCCTTGTTGTTTTATTGTTGTAGTTATTATCATTGTTGTTGTTGATGTCGTCCTTGTTGGATAGGACAGAGAGAAATGGAGAGAGGAGGGGAAGACAGAGGGGGAGAGACAGACAGACACCTGCAGACCTGCTTCACCACTTGTGAAGAGACTCCCCTGCAGGTGGGGAGCCGGGGTTCGAACCGGGATCCTTCTGACCGCCGGTCCTCGCGCTTTGCGCCACCTGCGCTTAACCCGCTGCGCTCCCGCCCGACTCCCCCCATTTATTTTTTTGACCAGAGCACAGCTCAGTATATGTTCATTCTTTTAAAAAATTTTTTAAAGTTTATTTTTACAATTTTTACCAGAGCACTGCTCAGCTCTGGTTATGGTGGTGCAGGGGATTGAACCTGGGACTTCGTAGCCTCAGGCACAAGTGTCTCTTTGCATCACCATTATGTATCTAACCCTGCCCATGTGTTCTTTTAAATTGCCTTCAACTTTCCCCCTCCCGCCCCCACATAAACTCCAGGAAGGAAAGGCTGTTTCCGCCCCTTTGCTTAAGACAAGCGCCCAGCACACCCCGGAGCTGGGCAGCCGAGGGAGCGGCTGCGGGAGCCATCAATGAGCCACCCGCTACGCAGAGGGACTCTTTGAGAGTGGCGGAGGGGCACCAAGTTCGCCCACGAAGCGACGTACGCATGCGCGTGAGCTCTGCAAGGTGAAGGGGGGGAAGGGGAGAGGGCGGGGCACCGAGCAGGAGCTCGCCGACCGAGGCCGTTGGCTCCCGAGCGCGAGGAGAACCAGGATTGCTACGGGGTGCGCGTGCGCAGTTGGACTTCATCGGCAGGCCGCTCGGACGTTTAAAGTTCTCGAAGGAGGGGCCGAGACTGCGCGCGTGCGTAGTGCCGGGCAGAGGCGTCCAACCCCTGTGCGTGGGTGGGGGCTCGACCGGAGCGGCGCGTGCGCAGCACGGCCGGCGGAGGGATTTGCGGAAAGGGCCCGCCCCGTCCCCCTGTCGCGAGCCGAGGCCGCGCGGGCTCGTGAGCAGTGGCCTGGTGCGCGCGCCGGGCGGGCGACGGAGGCAGACGGGCCGCGGACACCGCCGCCGTGAGGGAGTCGTCTTCAGAAGCGGAGTCCCTGCTCGCTGAGGGGCAGCCGCAGCTGCCGCGAGCCTCCGGACCGTCGCCAGGCCGAGGAGGGCGCCGCGCGGCGGGTGAGTGAGGCCGCCTGGCCCGACGCGGGGGCTGCGGGGCCGCTTCCCACAAGTCCCCGCGGCGGGCCCAGGCCCTCGCCGGCAGGTCGATCCCCTTTCCCGCGCCCCCGGGCCCCCTACCCAGAGTCCTCCGAGAGCGGGGCCCGGACCTTCTCCTCTGGCCCCTCTCGTCGGCTTCCTACCCACAGGCCTCTGCGGTGTTTTTTTTTTGGCCTTGTCTCCGCCGAGCCCCGGACCCTTACCCACAATCCCGTTCGCCCCGGGTACTCGGCTCATTACCCAGAAGCCCCCGCTCGCGGGTGCGCTCCCGCCGCCGCCGCCGCCCGCGCCCGCCGCCGCCCGCGCTCCCAGGCGGGGACCGTCCCCTGCCCCGGCCCCGGCCGCGGGGACCCCCGGGAGTCCCCGGGAGCCTCAGTCTCCCCCACCTTCCCAGCCCGGGCTTAGGACTGTCTGCTCTGGCCGGCGGCGGTGCCGGGGATCCAGCCCGGGACCCCGGGACCCCCGGGCAGGAGAAGCTTCTGCAGCACCGTCGCGCTGTGCGCGCGGCTTTGTTTCTCCCCGACCCTCGCGGCCCCAGGCCTGAGCTTTGGCCCCTTTGGGGGGGGGACCTGCCGGGACTGAGCCCCCCCCGCCCCGGTCTCCCCGCCTCTTGCGGAGCCGGGCTGCCGCGCCCTCCCGCCCCTGACCCGGCCTTGGACCCCCCCAGATCGGCCACGATGACCCAGTTCCTGCCGCCCAACCTGCTGGCCCTCTTCGCCCCCCGCGACCCCATCCCCTACCTGCCGCCGCTGGAGAAGCTGCCGCACGAGAAGCACCACAACCAGCCCTACTGCGGCATCGCGCCCTACATCCGCGAGTTCGAGGTGAGCCGGGGCCGGGCCGGGCCGGGCCGGGCCGGGGCGGGGCGGGGCGGGGCGGGGCGGGGGGGGCTCGGACCCGGGCTCGCGGGCCCCGGGGCAGCGCCGGTGTAGCGCCGGTCCGCCCCCCGCCACGGGTCTGTGCCGCCCCAGACTTTGTGATCCCGGCGGGACACAGTCGCTTTTGCTAATTTTTTTCTTTAGTGTTTTATTTATTTATTTATTTATTTATTTATTATTTTTAATAATTTATTTCTTTATTGGGGAATTAACGTTTTACATTCAACAGTAAATACAATAGTTTGTACATGCATAACATCCCCCGGATTCCCATGTAACAGTACAACCCCCACTATGTCATGCATCGTCCTTCATGGACCTGTATTCTCCCCACTTATTTTGTTTTTTGAGAGAGATGCAGAGAGAGAGAGAGAAAGACAGACACACAGAGAAACAGCAGAGCGCCGCTCAGCTCTGGCTTACGGCGGTGCGGGGGATTGAACCTGAGACTTCGGAGCCTCCGGCATCAGAGTCTCTTTGCATCACCATGATGCTGTCTACCCCCTTCCCTGACACAGTCGTATTTTGTTTTTAATTTTTACTTATTTATCTATTCCTTTTTGTTGCGCTTGTTTATTGTTGTAATTATTGTTGTTGTTGTTGATGTCGTCGTTGTTGGACAGGACAGAGAGAAATGGAGAGAGGAGGGGAAGACAGAGGGGGAGAGAAAGACAGACACCTGCAGACCTGCTGCACCGCCTGGGAAGCGACTCCCCTGCAGGTGGGGAGCCGGGGGCTCGAACCGGGATCCTTATGATGCCGGAACTTGCAAAGCTTTGCGCCACCACCAGACTCTCGACAGTCATTTTTTAAAAACTATCTGTTTGTTGCCTAACTTGAGAGAGAACCAGCGTGAGCGGCGCGCCACGCTCCACACGTGCGGTGCCAGGGACTGAGTTCTGACAGCCTGGCAGCCCCTTGCACTCTGCCTTCCTCCTCCTCCTCCTCCTCCTCCTCCTCCTCCCCGCTAGTGAGAGGGAGAGAGCCGGCTCTCAGCTGGCACCTAACACCCTGGGGAGGGGAGGGGAGGGGAGGGGACCTGGCCCGTGGAGGGGCGTTGGGTGAGGTTCAGGCCTGGCCCCGCCTGCCCCCCCCCCCCCCCCCCCCCCCCGCCTGTCTCCCCATGTTGGTAGCGCTTAGGCCTCGGGCTGAGGGTCTCAGCTCTGCGGGTTCTGATTGGAAACTCCGGGTGACAACGAGGCTGCGGGCGCATGAGGCACAGGGCCAGAGAGATGGCGGCCTGGGGGGTTGCCGGCTCCTCTGGCCCCGCCGAGGTCATGGTCATGGTGTGACGCGGAGGTGGGAGGTGGGAGCCCTCAGCGCCACTGGTCCCTCTGTCCGCTTGTTCTGATTTTTGTTACGATACACTGATGGCTGCTGACCGCCCCCCCCCCCCCCAGCTTTAACTTCCTATAGACATCTGGGTAGACAGCAGAATGCTAATTTCTCTACTCACTTTGAAGAAAGACTACGAAGCTGAGGATTCCGTCTTTGATTCTTTCTTTTTCCCTTTTGTTCCCTTTTTTATCGTTACTGTGATTGTTATTGATGTCATTGTTGGATAGGACAGAGAGAAATGGAGAGAGGAGGGGAAGACAGAGAGGGGGAGAGAAAGACAGACACCTGCAGACCTGCTTCACCGCCTGGGAAGCGACTCCCCTGCAGGTGGGGAGCCAGGGGCTCGAACCGGGATCCTTGCGCTTTTTGCCACCTGTGTTTAACCTCCTGCGTTACCACCCAGCCCCCCAGTTTTTTATCCTTAAGTTCACAGGATGTGAAACTCATGTCGCTGCAGAAGCCCCTGCAGAGTTGTGCTCCAACACCCGTCGCGCCGTGCGCTCGGTCGCTCTGGGTTTCATTGGTCTGGGCCGTGCCGCTGGCCCGGACTTGGCTGTGTTTGCAGCCTGTGTGCGTTGGGGTTTGTGGGACTCGCCTGCTCAGCCCGAGTGCCAGTCCGTTTCCCCTACCCCCTCCCACCCTGTCACCTCTTTTGTTCCAGGATCCTCGAGATGCCCCTCCTCCAACTCGAGCAGAAACCCGGGAGGAGCGCATGGAGAGGAAGGTGCGTCCGTTCTCTTTGTTCTCTGTGTTTCTCAGCTCAGGACACTCCCGTCCCGTCTCAAATGTCAGCCTTCCCTCTTCCCACAGAGACGGGAAAAGATTGAGCGACGCCAGCAGGAGGTGGAGACAGAGCTCAAAATGTGTAAGTCTTGATTTCTGCCTCACCTCTGAAACTTCCCGAGATCAACCTAGACACTCTTTTTTTTTGAAAGTGGAATTGTCAGTTTACTTTTTTAAAGAGGGTTTTTAGTGAGAGGGGTCACCTCTGGCATGCTGGACTCAGATGTTTTAAAAAAAATTGTTTATATTTACTCCCTTTTATTGCCCTTGTTTATTTTTATTGTCGTTGTTGGATAGGACAGAGAAATAGAGAGAAATGGGGAAGACAGGGAGGGAGAGAGAAAGACAGACACCTGCAGACCTGCTTCACCACCTGTGAAGGGAACCCTCTGCAGGTGGGGAGCCCGGGGGCTCAAACTGGGATCCTTACGCAGGTCCTCGCGCTTTGTGTCACCTGCACTTAGTCCACTGCGCTACCGCCAACTCCCTTTTTTTTTTTTTTTTTAAACATTTGTGTATGGGAGGAATAGGAGAGAGAAAAAACTGAACCAGACATCACTCTGAAACACGTGCTGCCGGGTATCGAACTCAAGACCTCATGCTGGAGAGTCCAATGCTTTATCTACTGCACCACTTCCTGGACCACCTGGACTCAGATTCAGTACCTCAGGTTGCTCCCATTTGCCACACTGCTTGTGGTTCAGGCATTTAGAGCAGAGAGGCTGAGATACGTCCGAACACACAGGATTTGCATGTCTGAGCCCTTGGGTTCAGTCCCTGCCTGACATCACAGCCAGGGGTGCTGTGATCTCACTGTCACAGACGAGGGTGGTGGGAGATAACGGAGTCGTCAGGCAAACAGACGCTGCACCACCAAAAGCCAGGGCTGAGCGGTGCCCTGGTTAGAAGAGAAGGTCTGGGGAGTCGGGCGGTGGCGCAGTGGGTTACGTGCATGTGGCGCAAAGCGCAAGGACCGGCGTAAGGATCCCGGTTCGAGCCCCCGGCTCCCCACCTGCAGGGGAGTCGCTTCACAGGCGGTGGAGCAGGTCTGCCGGTGTCTGTCTTTCTCTCCCCCTCTCTCTGTCTTCCCCTCCTCTCTCCATTCCTCTCTGTCCTATCCAACAACAAAGCAACGTCAACAATGGCAATAATAACCGCAACGAGGCTGCAACAACTAGGGCAAGAAAAAGGGGGAAAATGGCCTCCAGGAGCGGTGGATTCATGGTGCAGGCACCGAGCCCAGCACTAACCCTGGAGGAAAAAAAAAAAAAAAGAAGAAGAGAAGGTCCGGGAGACACTCCTCGGTGGGCTCCCTGCTCAGCCACACGGGTGGCTTCAGCTCGGGTCTCGGCACTGTGTGGGAGTGTCGTGGACTCAGGCCTGGAATGGTGAAACCGACTAAATCTTACAATTTAAAAACTTACTTAAAAGAGAAAAGACGCATATACTTAGGGGAGAACCGGGGTGTCACTGGCACGTGTAATGCCGGAGATCTGACGGGACCTGCCGTGTGAGAGTCCCACACTTTCGCTCATTCGTTCCTCGTGCCACTTCCTGCACTGCAGAGCAAGCTTGTGTGTGCAGGGATTGAACCCAGCACCTTACACATGGAAACCCAGAGCCTTACGACTGTGCCAACTTCCAGGCTTCAGTATGTCTTCAGAGGGAAAAACAGTTTTTATTCTTTGAGTAAGGGGCTTGGGTATCAGTCAACAAATAGCGCCTTTGTCTTATGAATAGGGGAGGAACATGTCCGGCAGTTCTGAGAAGCCATGAGGTGAAAATACACTCCTGACAGATGTGGTTTTGTTGGGATCTTAGTCACTACCCCCCCCCCCCCCCCAGCAGAGCTCATGTCTCGCTAAGGTGCTGCTGGGGATTGAACCTGGGACCTGTGGTGCTCCCGGACCTTTGCAGGACCATTATACTGTCCAGCCCATACACTGTTTTGTTTTGTTTTTTGCTTCCAGGGTTATCGATGGGACTCCATTTTTTTCCCCATTTTGTTGCCCTTGTTGCCATTGCTGCTGTTGTCAGATAGGACAGAGAGAAATCAGAGAGGAGGGGAAGATGGGGAGAGGGGGAGAGAGAGAGAGACCTGCAGACCTGCTTCACTGCTTGTGAAGCTTGTGGACCCCCCCCCCCCCCCCGCAGGTGGGGACCAGGGCCCTTGTGCACTGCAATGTGTGCGCTCAGCCAGGTGCGCCAGTGCATTTCCTAAGGGGTCAGAGACTAGGC
Source organism: Erinaceus europaeus (assembly GCF_950295315.1). NCBI lineage: Eukaryota > Metazoa > Chordata > Mammalia > Eulipotyphla > Erinaceidae > Erinaceus > Erinaceus europaeus. The sequence continues at coordinate 3,597,446 of NC_080163.1, forward strand.
TAGAGCTAGAGCTAGGATTAGAGGCGCCCCAACAGTGATGGCACGTGCCTTGGGGTGCTTGTGACCGGGCACACGGGGGGTGTAGTACACAGCTCAGGTGCTCTGCCGTCTCTCCCTTTCTCTGAGTGGATAAAAAGTCCCAAGAATGATGTAATCGTGCATTTAAGAGAGCCCAGCTCTGCAAAGAAAGAAAAGAATCTTGGAGACGGGTTTAGGTTGCGCAGTGGTTGTGTACGGAGGCTCTCGTGCATGAGGCTAGCCCCAAGTTCAGTTCCCTGCAGCAGCAGCGTGAGCCAGAGCAGATCAGCGCCCTGGTATAAAAGGGCAAAGAAATTCTCAGGGTCGGGCGGTGACTCACCGGGTTAGTTAAGCGCACATAGTTCGAAGCTAGGATCCCGGTTCCAGCACCCGGCTCCCCACCTGCAGGGAGGGTCGCTTTACTAGTGGTGAGGCGAGTCTGCAGGTGTCTGTCTTTCCCTCTTCCCTCTCAAGTTCTCTGTCCTATTAAATAAAAAGGGAAAGGTGAAAAAACCCTCAAGCTACAGTGGCGAGGTGTCTGCTATGAAGATGGCCTAGGGGCTGGGGGGAGCTAGAAATTTGCCTGCCCCGGTGCGTTTACAAGGTGCGCTGCGCTCGCTGTGCGTCCTACTCGTGTCGGTGTGTGAGCTTGGTTGGCTTCCCTGAGAAAGAAAACCAGTAGGTCAGGTTTTAGCCCTGGGAGCTCACCGGGCCTCCTCGCTCGCTCACAGCCTAGCGGCTGCTTCTCCAGGAGACCTTGTCCCCTACTGAGCTCTGGAGGCTGCTGCTGCTTCTGCCTTGGCAGCTGCTCAGAACTGCTGCCTGTGCTCCTCCCAGTTTCTGAGTTTCTGAGACAGGACTCTGCTTCCAGGGGGAGACTGCAGGGCTTTCTTTACCTTCTGAAAGCCACCAGGGGTGCCCACCTCCAGTCCTCACCTTCCTGGCAGAGATCAAGGTCCCCTTCAGGCCTCTGGCAGCCGGCTGGTTGATTGTGGGGAGCCTGGGGGGCGCTGACTTAGTCGCACAGCTTTGTGTTAGGCGGTCTCCGGTGTGTCTGCGCTGCTTTCCCTCTTCGCCTGTCAGGAAGCTCTGGCTCTGTGCTCCTAGGCCTCTGCCTTAGGCCGTGAGCCTTGGTCCCACCAAGCCTGTTAGACCGCCCGCTCGCCGCTCCTGGCCCTCTCAGCCCGTGCTTGGTCATCCTGAGGCCTTGTTGCTCCTCTTCATCAGCAGCAGGAGCCTGTCTCCGCAACGCCTTTCCTTACTCTCCAGTGGGTGGGGACTTCAGACCCCCTTCTCCTGGCAGAGCTCACGGGCAGTGAGTGGGGTGCTGTCAGGCTTTCTCCTCTCAGCCTTCTGTCGCCCTTCCTCCGTCTGGGGCAAGGGGAACTCTGCTGAGAGTCCTGGTGAAGCCTGGCAAGGCGCTGTGTAGACTTGCCAGCAACCAGTGTCTGCCTGGGCCACCTGGCAGCCGGAGGGACCCCTGCTCCGGTCCTCTGTTAGGCCCGAGGGACCAGCACCATCTAGGTCTGCCCACTGCGGGTCACAGCCCCTCCTCTAGTTCACGCACAGGGAGGGCTTCCTGGCCGAGCCAGTGTGAGCGGCCTAGTGCAGACTGGAGAGGGCTGGACACTGGCAAATGGCCCAGAGGGTCGAGCTCAGTGGGCTGCACAGATGGCCGTGTCCTCCGGAGCTTCCGGTTCCCGGAGTTCCCCCCTTTGGACCTCTTTTTTTTTTTTTAATTTTAATTTCTTTATCGGGGAATTAATGTTTTACATTCAACAGCAAATACAATAGTTTGTACATGCATAACATTTCCCAGTTTCCCATATAACAGTACAACCCCCACTAGGTCCTCTGTCATCCTTGGATCTGTATTCTCCCCACCCACCCACCCCAGAGTCTTTTACTTTGTGTGATACGCCAGTTCCAGTTCAGGTTCTACTTGTGTGAAGTCACCATTTTTTACAGCTGAGCAGTGTTCCAGTGTGTATATAAACCACAGCCTGCTCAGCCACTCATCTGTTGTTGGACACCTGGGTTGCTTCCACCTCTTGGCTGTTATACACTGTGCTGCCGAGAAATGTGCGCGCGCAGATGTGTTTGGGTGGGGGCTGGGTAGACTCTTCTGGAGACATCACAGCAGCGCTGATTGATTGTGAAACTTCTTGTGCACATGCTCCTGTGTAGCGGCTAGGAGCTCGAACCCAGGTCCTGGCACAGGGCAAAGCGTGCCATCTACAGGGCGAGCTCTTTCTCAGCCTCCCTGTTAACTTTTCTTCAGGGGACAAGAAACAAAAACAAACAAAACTTCTGAGAGAAACACAGAGCAGTGGGCTGGTGGGCAGGCGTAGACAGACAGCATCACGGTTATGCCTGAGGCTCCAAAGTCCCAGGCTCAGTCCCCCGCAGTACCGCCAGCAGTGAAGCTGAAGCTGAGCTGTGCTCTGGGAAGAAAAAGAAAAGTCCGCACTGGCTCGGCTATGTCAGGTACCAGGGATTAGCTCCAGGGCTTCACAAGGCTTCTGCGCTTGGAGCTACCCTGGTTCTTGATGGTTGGTGGCTGCTGTCTGCAGAGATCATTCCTCAGGGCCTTGCAGGACCAAGGCTGGGAGCCTCTGTGGCCTGCTCACTTCCCTGCGGTTGTAGTTGCAGGCTGAGCCAGTGGGTGGCAGTGTGAGCCTGCAGGGGAGAGGGAGGGAGGGAGCAAGCTCACCTTGAGGGCTTGCTGCCTGGCCAGAGAACCTGGTCTGCCTGAAGCCAGCCTTAGCTCCCCCATATCCCCCACCCCCTGCTCCCCATTATCAGGCACCCTGCTTCAGGGAAGCACTGGGGCCATCCGCAGGGCCTTGGTCTGTCTCCTCTCCCGTAACCCTTTTGCTGTCTGTGAGCCTGTCGGCCCCTTGTACTTAACAGATTCTCTTATTTCTGCACAGGGGATCCTCATAATGACCCCAATGCTCAAGGTGACGCCTTCAAGACTCTCTTTGTGGCTCGAGTGGTGAGTCTCCAGCTCCCAGTCTTTGGGGCCCAGGTTGCCGTTGGACAGAGGACCATGGGGTTAGGTTTGGTTTAAGTCCCTGTGAATGTTCCCTGCTCACTCCCCTCCCCCCTTTTAAATTGTGATTAATAATAGATTACAAAGTCGTAAGATTACAGTGTATAGCTGTTTTTTTTTTGCCTCCAGAGTTCTCAAACTATGAATCCACTGCTCCTGGAGGTAATTTTTTTCCATATTATTGGATAAGACAGAGATTGAGAGTGGAGGGGAAGATAGAGATGAGAGAGAGAGACACATGCTTCGCTGCTTGTGAAGTGTCCCCCCCCCCCACCCCCGTGTGGGGAGCCGGAGGCTCGAACTGGGATCCTTGTGAGGGTCCTTTTGCTTCGTACAAGGATGGTGGTGCGGGGATTGAACCTGGGACTTTGGAGCCTCAGGCATGAAAGTCTTGGCATAACCATTATGCTTTCTACCCCCACCCAATTTCTTTATTTCTTGACTAGAACACTGCTCAACTCCAGTTTGAGTGATGCCAGGGATTGAGCCTGGAACCTTCAAGACTTGGGCACGAAAGTCTGTGTTGTAATTGGCTTTGCTCTTTTCCCTGGCCCTCTCTCGATTTAGAGAGAGTGTGTAGTTCCCCCCTTCCACCTCCCAAAGATAACCACCAGAGTTCTAAGAGTCTGCCCCTGTTCCTCTCCATGTGTTCGGTTCTCTAGATTCCACATATGAGCGAAGCCGTCTGGTGTCACCTTTCACCTCTTATTTTGCTAATCATAACCAACTCAGATTCCACCCATTTTGTCGCAAAGGACACACCTTCATCTTTTCTTACTTTGGGGGAGTACCCTGTGGGCTGTGTGCCCTGCCTGCTTTCCTCACAACAACCAAAGAGTGGAAGCAGCCGAGATGCCCCTCAGCGGATGACGGGCTGCAGAAGTTGCGGGATTTCAGTTCACTTTCCCTTTTAACTTCCTGTCTGTCTCCTCTTAGAACTATGATACAACAGAATCCAAGCTCCGGAGAGAGTTTGAGGTGTATGGACCCATCAAAAGAGTGAGTAGATTGCTGTCACCAGTTGGAATGGGTCGGGTCGAGGGTCAGGGTCGAGGGAGAAGGCTGAGCTCCTGGACTTGGAGGCTCACTCGCTGATCCTTCAGAGTCTGTGCTCGTGGTTTACGTTCCAGCCACACTTCTGTGGCTCCAGACGGTAAGGAATGTTGCCATTTGTTGATTCCTTTGCTTTATTCCTTTTTTTCTTTTTTACCAGAGCCCTGCTCAGCTCTGGGTGATGGTGGTGCGGGGATTGAACCTGGGACTTTGGAGCCTCAGGCATGAAAGTCTTGGCATAACCATTATGCTTTCTACCCCCACCCAATTTCTTTATTTCTTGACTAGAACACTGCTCAACTCTAGTTTGAGTGATGCCAGGGATTGAACCTGGAACCATCAAGACTTGGGCACGAAAGTCTGTGTTGTAATTGGCTTTGCTCTTTTCCCTGGCCCTCTCTCGATTTAGAGAGAGCTACAAACTTTGTAAGTAAATTTCTGATGTAGAAGATACTGTCCGGCATCTGTTTCTGTAAGGCAGGTTGGCGTGCCTCCTCCTGACTGGACAGACCCAGTCGCCCCCTCGTAGAGTTAACATAGAGACTCTCCGTCTCTCCGTCTCCTTCTCCGTCTCTCTCTCATACAAACCAGAGGGCCAGGGCATCACTCTGGTACGCAAGATGCTGAGGACTCAACCTCGTGCCTACGAGTCCAACACTTGATCCACTGCACCACTTCCCAGGTTGCGAGAATGTACCTGACTGGTTTCCAGCAGAGCTCCATCAAGCCCACTCTCCTTCCTTGAACATGAAAGTCACTTGACGCCGTGGTGAAGGCCCGAGGTCTTGTGGTGTGGGAGCTGCTGCTAAGCCTTGAGCTCCAGACACCTTGCCCCAGGCTTGTTCCTCTGATCTCACTTCAGCTGGGTTTGCAGTCCCAGTTGGCTGTGGGAGGTTCTGTGGTCCTGGGGTCACTCCTTCCCTTTTTCTTTCTTTTTTTTTTCCCCTTGTATTTATTTTTTTTTCAATTCTTCCCCCCTCCAGGGTTATTGCTGAGGTTCGGTCCCTGCACTACGAATCCACTGATCCTGGAGGCCATTTTTTCCCCCCTTTTGTTGCCCTTGTTTTATCATTGTTATTGCTGTCGTTGAGAAATTGAGAGAGAAGGGGAAGACAGAGAGGAGAGAAAGATACCTGCAAACCTGCTTCACCACTTGTGAAGCGACTTCCCTGCAGGTGGGGAGCCGGGGGCTCGAATCAGAATCCTTAACGCCAGTTTTTGCGCTTGGCACCATGTGCACTTAACCTGCTGCGCTACCGCCTGGCTCCTGTTTATTTTTTTTAACCAGAGCACTGTTCAGCTCTGGTTCATGGTGGTGTGGGGGATTGAACCTGGGACTTCGGAGCCTCAGGCATGAGAGTCTCTCTGCAGAACCATTATGCTATCTACTCCGCCCCCTTTTATTTAAACGTTATTTGATATAACAGAAATTGAGAGGGAGGGGAGATAGAAAGTGCCCTGTGACCTCAGGTCCCCTCCAGAAGTGACCCAGGGTGGCGGTGCTGGGAATGGAATCGTTAGAGTGCTTCTCTCCTCCGCCCTGCCCCAGCAGAGCCTGGACCTTTGTCCTGTGCTCGGTGTCTCCGGGTTCCTGTCTCTTCTGCCCATCTCTTGTGGTCTCCGATCTCTTCCCCATTCCAAAACACTCCCATGTTTTCAGTCCTCCGTGACTGGCTTTGAGCCAGCGTGGCTCTTCCTGCCTGCCCCTCTCCTGTGACTTTCCCAAACTCCTCGTGCGCCTTGCACACACCTGACCTCACCTGACCCTTCCCTGCACAACACGCGGCCTCTCAGGCTCTGACTTCTTGGGCTCGGGAAGCGTGCTTGTGATTGCTGCCGCTCTCTTGAGCTTCCTTGTCGTCCAGATGTGTCCTAGACACACTGACTGCGTCCTTGGTCTCCTGTCCCCCTCTCCTGGGTCCTGGGTGGGTGCGTATCTCCCCCCAGCAACCCCGCCCCCAGAGCACTGCCAGGTGGTGGTGCCAGGGTTGAACCCGGGAACTTGGAGCGTCAGTGTGCTGTCTCCCTAGCTCCTCCTTTTTTCCCCCTCCTATTTTGAAACTTTATTTGATATAACAAATTGAGAGGGAGGGGAGATAGGGAGAGAGACAGACACACCTACAGCACTGCTTCACCACTTAAGAGGCTTTTCCCCTAGCAGATGAGGACCGGGGGCATCATAATACAGACATGCACGCACTCAGCCAGATGCCCAGTCCCTGGCCCCACCCCCTCCCTTGTCTTCTCTCCTCTCCTCTCCTCTTCACTGGCTCGTCACCACTCTGGCCTGCTGTTTAGGTTTAATGGGAGACGGACGCCGCAGCCCCATGACTTCTGTGCTGTGAGCATTAGGGGCCCCAGTCCAGGTCGCTCCCAGGTGTGGGTTTCTTCTTTCTTTCTTTCTTTTTTTAAAAGAATTTATTTATTCATGAGAAAGATTGGAGGAGAGAAAGAACCAGACATCACTCTGGTACATGTGCTGCCAGGGATCAAACTCGGGACTTTATGGTTGAGAAGTCAATGCTTTATCCACTGTGCCACCTTCCGGACAACGTAGGTGTGGGGTTTCTGTCGGTGCTTGCTTTGGATTTTTTGACGGCACAATAGAAAAATGAGTCTGAAGGACAGGAAGGGTCTGGGCGCTTGTCCTGGCACCACACACCTGGCACAGGGCGCTTGGTTGCTGGGGTGGGAGCTGACCAGCCCCTCCGCCCTCAGATACACATGGTGTACAGCAAGCGGTCGGGGAAGCCCCGCGGCTACGCCTTCATCGAGTACGAGCACGAGCGGGACATGCACTGTGAGTACCGCCCCGGCCCGCCCGCCCTCCCTCCCTCCCTCCCTCCCTCCCGCCGTCTGTCAGCACCCCGCCTCACCAACCCCGGCACGAGCCACGTCTCTTCTCCCTGTTTCTGATATATATCTTTTTTTTGTTTGTTTACATTTGTGTTTTTTATAAAAAACAAAACCGAAATTGCCCACAACGTGTGTGTGTGTGTGTGTGTGTGTGAGTGTGTGTGTGTGAACCCAGGGAGGTAAGTGTCACACGTTGAACCTCAGGGGCAAGGAGGGCACCAGGCGGGGGGGTCCAGGGGCTGGCTAGGCGGGGAGGGGTCGGACAGCAGGGGAGCCTCTCCCCTCCCCACCCCACCCCACTGGGGTGGGGCAGTCAGGTTGGGCTGAGGACTGGCTTTGGACCTACCCTCTCCACCCCCCAGCATGACTGGGGCCGGGCCACCCGACCCTCTGCCTCCCTGCCCCTGGTCCCCCACCCTGTTCCTCTGCGGGCAGTGGGCTGCTAGGCGTGTTGGGCTCGTGCCCCCACATCTCCCGAGCCCCCTCTGAGGCTGCGGCGGCGACCACTGGGCAGGGTCGGGTGGGGGGGCGGGCAGGGCTGCGGCGTGTCCAGGGGCCGCCGTATTAATTGACTGTTCTTATTGTCACTGCAGCCACCACGCAGCTGGCTTGCAGCTGATGCTTACGCTCCCCTTACAACACCTCAGTGTATGGTTGGTATAAGGGTTTGTATCATGGGTAAGATCACTCAGCACCGCACACCAGCCCAGCTTAGCCAGGCAGCGCAGGAACAGCAAGGCGCCCCTCCCGCCCCTCAGCCCTTGTCCCTGTCTGGTGCCCTTTGTCCCTCCTGTCCTCGCAGTCCACACGTTCTCCGTAATGGCACCGACCCCAGGCGGGGAAGGATGCACCCTGAAGGGAAAGGCAGCTGGCCTTTCCAGCCGGGCACCACCTGACTCCCCTGCCACCTGTCCCCCCAAAAGTCTGATTTCAGTGGCAAGGAGGTGGGGGCATCGAAGACGGGGCGCACCAGGGCCAGGGCTCTGTGCGGAACCCTTCGGCCCTTCCTCGGGCTGCTGCCGGAGTGCTCTGGAGCCCTCGGCTTGCTAGATCTGGGCCCCCGCTGCCTGTCATTCCTCGGGTTCCCCGAGTACACGGTGCCCAGCCGCTCTGCAGTGGGAGCAGGGATGGGGGTGGGAGGGAGCAGGAGGCAGCCTGCGAACGGCTGGAGGTGCTGTAGGTTTGCATAAGACCCTTCCGCTGTCAGACACGAGAGAGGGAGAGAGCGAGAGAGCGAAGCCTAGAAGCACACACGCCACACGTTTGCTCTGCTGTTCCTCTGGGTTGGGCGGCCTCTGGGGTTCGGGACACGGAACCAGAGCAGGGTTCCTTTTGCTTGACTGTGTTCCCTGCCATAACCCCCTCCCCCAGCACCTCCTTTGGCCTCGGGCTCATACCGCCCCTCTCCTATGATCATGGGCGGCAGCAGCGCTAGATCTCCCGGACTCCAAAGCTCTCTGGGGTGTGCCAGCCTTGGGGCTGTCGTCAGCGCTGGGGGGGGAGAAGGTGGAGGTGGCAGCTTCTGTCCCTGTGCTCCCTGAGGGGTGTCGCACAGGTGATGTGGACTTGACTGGGGAGATGAGAATGGACAGGCTTCCCGAGACAACCCCCCCACCACCTTTTTTGTAAACTCAGGCAGGATTGCTCTGGGGCTTTCCTGCTCCCTGCCCTCTCAACCATGCCCCTCCCCCTGCTCCCCATTTCAAGGCCTCCTGGAGGTCTCCCCCCACTCCCTCCTCCTGGAGGTCCCCCCACTTGCTCTGCCTGTCTGCAGGTGGTGCGGGAGACGTAGTTCCTTCCCTTTGGGCCTCCTAGACTCCTGCTGCCCTCCCCGTAGCTTTAGCTGACCCCTGGTGGGGGGGGTGGGGTCTGTGCGCGTGCTCAGGTAAGCTTGGGGGCTCCAGGTAAGCGGTCCCGTGTCCCCCACCCCGGGAAGCCCGCCTCCTCGCCAGGCCCCCAGGAGTTGCCGGGCCCCCCCCATCCCGCTCGGTTTGGACACCCGCAAGGCGGCATCGGTAAATGGCACCTTTTCTCTTCCTCTGGTTGTTATTGGGGGGGGAGCGGGCTGGGGCGGGCCAGGGAATTGCGTTAGCTGAGGACGGCCCCTCCCTAGACCAGGCTGGGGGTGGAAGTCAGGGGCTTTTTTCAGGCTCACGAGGCAGGTGGGCCTAGGGGCGGAACCGCCTCTCCCGCCGCCTCTCCCCTCTCCTCCCCGTCCCTGCCTCCCTAGGCCCTGGCTGGTCTGGGATGTTGGTGGGGGGGGGGGGGGCAGGGGAGGTGCGCGGGCCAGCCAGGTCAGGTGGCAGGCAGTCTCTCAGGTAAGGTAGGAGCTGAGGAGTTGCAGTCCACGCACGCCTCCGTGTCCCTCCCTTCCGCCCCGGAGCACAGTAACCCGCCCCCCTGCTCCTTGGCAGCTCCCAGATTCTCCCGCCCCTTCTGGTTCAGTCTCTGCTCTGATGTCTGTTCTTCCCACACTCACCTTCCACTCCACAAAGCGAACCAACTTAACAAACGGTCGAGGTGTGAGCTGGGGTGCGGAGCGGCCCGGCCAGGCCTCCTCCCCAGCATGGTTCAGGGTGCATGCCGGGTCGTGGCGGGCCTCTCCCCACAGCAGTCCTCAAGTTAACCTCCAGTTTCTTTGCAGCGACTTTGACCGCCTGGGCCTGAGGGGGCTGCTCTGTCCGATGGGAGGTGGGTGGGCCTAGGGGCCGAGAGCGGGGGCTGCTGGGGGGACAGCGGACCCCAACATAGTTGGGGTGCGATGAGGAAGCAGAGCTGTGACGGAGCAGGCCTCTCCTGGGTTGGGGCGGGTGGTTCTGGCTGGCGGTTGCCTGGCTGTCTGGTGGACGTGTGCGCGAGTGCGAGTGTTGACGGGGTGGGGACAGTGGCCTGCTGGGCACCCTCCTGACTTGAGGACCTTCTGGGGACTTCTCCCCGCCCCCTCCCCACCTCTGTTGCAGCCGCTTACAAGCACGCAGACGGCAAGAAGATTGATGGCAGGAGGGTCCTCGTGGATGTGGAGCGGGGCCGGACCGTGAAGGGCTGGAGGCCCCGGCGGCTAGGTGAGTGCGTCCTGCCTGCGTGGTGACGTTCCTCTTACTGCTCCCGTTGCCTGATCTTCTCATCCTCGGCAATCCCCGAAGCCCCAGCCCCACACAAAAATAGAAGGCGGGGGCTGGGTGGTAGCGTAGCCGTATAAGTGCACGTGATTCGAAGAGCAAGGATTGGTGTAAAAATAGACGAAGGGGGAGTCGGGCGGTAGCACAGCGGGTTAAGTGGCGCAAAGCACAAGGACCATCTTAAGGATCCCGGTTCAAACCCCCCCCTCCCCACCTGCAGGGGAGTCACTTCACAGGTAGTGAGGCAAATCTGCAGGTGTCTGTCTTTCTCTCCCCCTTTGTCTTCCCCTCCTTTCTCCATTTCTCTCTGTCATATCTAACAACGACATCAGTAACAACAATAAAAATACAACAAAGGCAACAAAAGGGAAAATAAGTAAATTTTTAAAACATAGAAGAAAAGAAAATTCCACCCGGGAGGTGGTTCACTCAGTAATACAATGGATCCTGGGGCCTGGGGTCCACATCCCATCCCTGGCGACCCCTTATCTTTCTTTATTGGATGTAGAAATTGAGAGGGAAGGGGGAGATAGGAAGAGAGACATCTGCAGCATGGGTTTTTTTTGAGTATTTTTATATATTTATTTACTGATTTCATTTTGTTGCCCTTATTATTTTATTATTGTAGTTGTTGATAGGACAGAGAAAAATGGAGAGAGGAGGGGGAAACGGGGAGAGAAAGACAGACACCTGCAGACCTGCTTCACTACCTGTGAAGCTACTCCCCTGCAGATGGGGAGCCGGGGGTTCGAACTGGAATCTTTGCGCCACGTGTGCTTAACCCGCTACACTATCGCCCGACTCCCTGCAGCACTGTTTTTACCACTTGCAAAGCTTTCCCCCTGCAGGTGGGGACCGGGGTCTTGAACCTGGGTCCCTGTGCCTTGTAATATGTGCGCTCAACCAGGTATGCCCCCACTCGGCCTTATTTTATTAATCTTTGAATGCTCTCAGCGTATAAGTTAAACTCTCATCGAAGCAGTGTACACAGGGGAAACATTGGGCTGTTGGGAGAGTCATGATGCCTTTGCGTAGAAAAACAAGGACAAATAGATCCTGGTTTTCCTGACTGCCCAGCGATCTAAATAGAATTCGGAAATATCTGTGACTCACCTGCTGGGGGTCATGGACTGCCCAGCGATCTAAATAGAATTCAGAAATATCTGTGACTCACTTGCTGGGGGTCATGGACTACCCAGCGATCTAAATAGAATTCGGAAATATCTGTGACTCACCTACTGGGGGTCATGGACTGTGTTCACCGTGGATAAGAGGGAACTACTGTTAAGACGAACAAAATTTCCTGATGCCACATTGACTTTTTTCTGTATTTCAATAAGAGATAGAGACCAAAGCACAGCTCAGCTCTGGCTGATGGTGGTGCTGGGGGTTGAACATGGGATCTCAGAGCCTCAGACACAAAATCTTTTGCAGAACCATTATGCTGTCTCCTCTGCCCCCAAAACGTTTGACTTTTCTTTCTTTCTTTCTTTCTATCTGTCTGTCTGTCTATCTATCTATCTATCTATCTATCTATTTATTTATGTTTTGCCTCTAGGGCTATTGCTGGGGTGCGGTGCTGTTTTGCCCCATGTTTGTTGCCCTTGTTGCTCTTGTTGTTATTGACGTCATTGTTGTTGGATAGGACAGAGAGAAATGGAGAGAGGAGAGGAAGACAGAGTGGGAGAGAGACAGACACCTGCAGACCCGCTTCACCGTCTCTGAAGCGACTCCCCTGCAGGTGGGGAGCCGGGGGCTCTATCCGGGATCATTACGCCTGTCTTTGCGCTTCATGGCATATGCACTTAACCTGTTGCACTACCACTGACCTCCCCTTCTTTTGTTTTAAATCCCTGTTTATTGAGTAGAGACAGCCAGAAATCGAGGGGGAAGGGGGTGATAGGAGAGAGACACCTGCAGCCCTGCTTCACTTTCAAAGCTTTTCCCCTGCAGGTGGGGACCAGGGGCTCCAGCCTGGGTCTGAGTGCACTGTGATGTGTGCATTCAGCCAGGTGCGCCACCATCTGGCCCCCGACATTGACCTTTATACAGACAGTGCATTCTAGGATTGCTTTCCATTCTGTTCCAAATTCTATATTTATTCATTTAAAAAATTTTTATTCCCTTTCATTGCCATTATTTATCGTTGTTGTTGTTACTGTTGTCGTTGTTGGATAGGACAGAGAGAAATGGAGAGAGGGGAAGACGGGGGGAGAGAAAGACACCTGCAGACCTGCTTCACTGCCTGTGAAGCGACTCCCCTGCAGGTGGGGAGCCGGGGGCTCGAACCGGGATCCTGATGCTGGTCTGTGCGCTTTCTGCCATGTGCGCTTAACCAGCTGCGCTACCGCCCGGCTCCCCAAGTATTCTCCCTTCTCTCCGTGGTCCTGTGGACATCTTCCTGTGTAATCTAAGCAGCTTTCTTCACTCTACCTGTTTGATCGCACCCTGCTAGGCTGTGGCTTTCGTTGCCCCAGCAAAGTGCCAGGTCGTGGGAGCGGGCAGATCCCACAGAAAGCTGGCAAGGAGGTGCCCGGTCCCCGGCGGCAGGCGTCTTAGATGGTCTGGGTTTGCTTCCTTCTAGGAAGTTTGCTCCTTAGGGTTGGTAAGTTTTTTGCGCTGTGTGTGTGTGTGTGTGTGTGTGTGTGTGTGTGTCCCTGTGTCCTTGTGTGCTAGTGCCATGAAGAAAACTGACTGGTTCTGGTGGCCTAGTGGAAACAGTAGTTTTGGCCTTGTTTTCACCAAAGCTCCGCTCTTACCATGGTGCCTGGGATTGAACCCGGGACTCAGAGTCTAGTGCCACCTCCCGGGCCGAACCTGGGACTCCTCTGGAGCCTTAGTGGTGAAAGTCATGTTCGACCACTATGCAGTCTTTTGCCCCTTTGCTTTTTTTTTTTTTTTTTTTTTAATTTTTCCTTTTCATTGCCCTTGTTTTATTGTTTTGTAGTTACTATTATTGTTATTGATGCCCTTATTATTTTATTGTTGTATTCGTTGTTGATAGGACAGAGAGAAATGGAGAGAGGAGGGGAAGACAGAGAGGGGGAGAGAAAGACAGACACCTGCAGACCTGCTTCACCACCTGTGAAGCGACTCCCCTGCAGGTGGGGAGCCGGGGGCTTGAACCGGGATCCTTAGGCCGGTCCTTGCGCTTCGTGCCACGTGCACTTACCCCACTGCCCCACCACCTGACTCCCAGCCCTTTGCTCTTAGTGATTGCTATCCTGAGAACATGCTTTTCAAGAGTCGTCACAGTTTCTTTCTCTCCCTGGAGTTGAGGCGTGGACAGCTCAAACCGACGGGCACCGTTGCACAGAGGGGCTTGAGCATGTCTTACCTGGGGGTTGAGGTTCCTGCCCAGGGGGACATGAGTGTTGGTCTCTGGCAGGTCAGGGGAGGCTGAGGGGACATGGGTGAGGTGAAAACAAAGGGAATGAAATTGCAGGGGCGCAGGAGACGAAGGAGCCTCCAAACTGGCGAGAAGCAGAGTTGGAAGGGATCCTTAGACAGTGGGTCGCTTGGACTTTGAAAGACCAGCGGCAGCAGGGTGCCCAGGGCAGGCGGGCCGAGGGGCCTCACCCGGGGAGGTGCTCGGCGGGACAGAGATGCGGGGAGCTGTGGCATCTCCTGCCTGAGCAGGTCTGCCCGAGCCGGAAGCCCCAGCTCCACCCACCAGCTGGTTGTTCGGTGACCTGGTGTGCGGGTGGGCCTGCTGCCCCCCCCCCCCCCGTCCTGCCTGGAGTGCCCCCCAGCCCGCTCACCATGGCCCCTCGCCCCTAGGAGGTGGCCTCGGTGGCACCAGGAGAGGCGGGGCCGATGTGAACATCCGGCACTCAGGCCGGGACGACACCTCCCGTTACGACGAGAGGTAAGACGGGGCGCTGGGGCCGGGGACCGGGCGGTGACATGGGGGAGCCGGGCCACACACCGCCGCCCCCTCATCCAGGCCGGGCCCCTCCCCGCTGCCCCACAGGGATCGGGACCGCGAGCGCGAGCGGGAGCGGCGGGAGAGGAGCCGCGAGCGAGACAAGGAGCGAGAGCGGAGGCGCTCCCGCTCCCGGGACCGGCGGCGGCGCTCGCGGAGTCGGGACAAGGAGGAGCGGCGGCGCTCGCGGGAGCGGAGCAAGGACAAGGACCGCGACCGCAAGCGGCGCAGCAGCCGGAGCCGCGAGCGAGCCAGGCGGGAGCGCGAACGCAAGGAAGAGACGCGGGGCGGCGGCGGCGGCGGCGGCGGCGGCGGCGACATGGCCGAGCCCTCGGAGGCTGGAGACGCGCCCCCTGACGACGGGCCTTCCGGGGAGCTGGGGCCCGACGGCCCTGACGGCCCCGAGGAGAAGGGCAGGGATCGAGACCGTGACCGTCGCAGGAGCCACCGCAGCGACCGGGACCGACGCCGGGATCGGGACCGAGATCGGGACCGGGAGCACAAGCGTGGGGAGCGAGGTGGGGAGCGGGGCAGGGACGAGGCTCGGGGCGGGGGTGGGGGCGGCAGCCAGGACAACGGGCTGGAGGGCATGGGCGGCGATGGCCGAGACGTGTACCTGGAGCCGGAGGGGGGCGACGGCTACCTGGCCCCCGAGAACGGCTACTTGATGGAGGCTGCGCCCGAGTGAGGAGGACCGGCCGTCGGCTCCCTGTGGACGAGTGCCGCCCACCCCGCTGCCAGCCAGCCTCTCTCCCCGACTTTGTTGGTCACATAAGTTCGCCAGCCAAGGGTAGGAGTCTCCTTATTTGTTCTGGCCCCTGGGATTTAAGAATAAAATTAATTTCCTGTTGATAACTGGTATCTTGGCTTCCTGTCCTCCTGGTACCAATAGTTCCCCAAAGGTTGGCATCCCATACAAACAACCTGCCTTCTTACTTCGTACTTTCTTTTTAATATTAAAAAAAAAGATGTAGGGGGAGTCGGGCGGTAGCTCAGCAGGTTAAGCGCACGTGGCGCAAAGCGCAAGGACCGGCAGAAGGATCCCGGTTCAAGCCACGGCTCCCCACCTGCAGGAGAGTGGCTTCACATGAAGTAGGTCTGCAGGTGTCTTTCTCTTTCCCTCCTATTTCTCTCTGTCCTATCCAACAACGACAACAATAATGACAACAAGGACACCAAAGGAAATAAATAAATATTAAAAAAATAAAAGTCGGAAGTCGGGCGGTAGCACAGCGGGTTAAGGACACGTGGTGCAAAGCACAAGGACCGACGTTACGGATCCCGGTTCAGGCCCCTCCACCTGCAGGGGAGTCGCTTCACAGCCTGTGAAGCAGGTCTGCATGTCTCTGTCTTTCTCTCCCCCTCTCTGTCTTCTCCTCCTCTCTCCATTTCTGTTCTGTCCAACAACTGCAACATCAATGACAGCAATAATAACTATGATAAAACAAGGGCAACAAAAGGGAATAAAATAAATTTTTTAAAAAAGTATTTTTATTTATTAGAGACAGCCAGGAACTGAGAGGGGCGGGGGAGGTAGGGAGTGAGCAAGAGACCTGCAGCACTGCTTCACCACTCAAAGCTTTCCTCCTGCAGGTGGGGACCGGCTCAAAGCTGGGCCCTTGCTCTTGTAACCCGCGCTCAACCAGGTCTGCCACCACCCAACCCCCGTCCTTAGTCTATAGACGTCGAGCTTTTTGGCCTAAGACTGAAGCTATGCTCAGTACAGAGCAGGGTAAGAAGCAAGTCCCCTCCAGGGCCCTTGGTCTCTTGCCGATTTATTTTCCCCGTCTCCACATAGTCCCAGTGGGGCTGGGGTGGGCACCTGATGACGCAAGAAGCTGCAACTGACTGAGCCTGTGTTCGACTGCAGGACAGTCAGGCCGCTGTAGACAGGGCCAGCGTGGGGAAAGGCGAGAACAGGACAGTCAGGCCGCTGTCGACAGGGCCAGCGTGGGGAAAGGCGAGAACAGGAAAGTCAGGCCGCTGTAGACAGGGCCAGCGTGGGGAAAGGCGAGAACAGGACAGTCAGGCCGCTGTAGACAGGGCCAGCGTGGGGAAAGGCGAGAACAGGACAGTCAGGCCGCTGTAGACAGGGCCAGCGTGGGGAAAGGCGAGAACAGGACAGTCAGGCCGCTGTAGACAGGGCCAGCGTGGGGAAAGGCGAGAACAGGACAGTCAGGCCGCTGTAGACAGGGCCAGCGTGGGGAAAGGCGAGAACAGGACAGTCAGGCCGCTGTAGACAGGGCCAGCGTGGGGAAAGGCGAGAACAGGACAGTCAGGCCGCTGTAGGCAGGGCCAGCGTGGGGAAAGGCGAGAACAGGACAGTCAGGCCGCTGTAGACAGGGCCAGCGTGGGGAAAGGCGAGAACAGGCTTGGTTTGCACGCAGTAATGACGCCAACAGTAGCGATTGTGGAGCGAGACAAACCATCAGCCCGATTTAGATGTCAGCAAATTCTGGACAAAAGATTTTTAAAAGTGATGTAACAGCTGGGCGGTGGCACACCTGATCAAGCGCTCATAGTATGAAATGCAAGGATCCTGGTTCGAGCCCCAGCGATAACCCTGGAGGCAAAAAAAAAAAAAAAAAAAACGATGATGCAGCTCCCATTTGGAAGGCAGCTGCGTTCAGCACTGTATCCCCAGTGTCCTTACAGCCCCTACTCGGTGCCCCATCAAGAGCAGGGGGACGGCCGGGCAGGGTGGCACTTAGAGCTGCCAGGTAGCTGCTCGCTGCTCAGGAGTTTCGGCCTTTGCTGCCTAGGCAAAATGCAAACCCACCTTTACCTTTGAGCACGGCACAGCCTGAAGGCAGTAGAGGCCACCTCAGCTTAGTGTCAGTGACAGGCGCCGCCGGTCAGCTGGCTTCCTTACTCCCTGGGTCTCTAAGTGTGCAAGCAGGAATCACGGGCATCTTAGAAAAGAAAAGAAGCAAAAAGTGGTCCTGGAAGAAAGGGGAGGAGAGAACAGATACCTGTTAGTTGCCCAGCTGGCATTGCCGGCAACGGGCCTGATGGGTTCAGCCTGACATAGACTGGACTAAATACAGAAAAACACCTTTGAAGGGGACAGTGGGGGAGGGGCTAGTGCAGCAGGGTCTCCCCACAGAAACAAGGACATGGCTGTCTTCACCTGATCTCACTCGCTCCTCGAAGACCCTGGGCAGGTTAGTCTGGGGGCGGGGCGGGGCCGAGAGGTTGGGGTGGAGGGCACGTGAGCAGCCAGAGCTCCCGGAGCCTTGCCTCACAGCACTTGCCAGCTCAGAGCTGGTGGCCGCTGCAGGACCCCAAGAGGCGAAGCGGGAACCTGAAGTTGACCATCCCGGCTGAGGTCACGGGACCCCCAGAGTGCCACAGTCATTCAGCTAAGTCACCAGTCTTGAGAGAAACCTTGCCACCTTTTTTTGGAAAGTAACCTGAGGACACTTTTAGAAGCAAAGCAGTGAAGGGAATTCCCATGATGGAAGTGTCTAGAGAGCTTGTCCAGATTGGCTCAAAAGACTGAAGTTTCCGGCTAGAAAGACAGTAACGCCTGTCGTGGTGCCTGGAGGTGGCTCACCCACAACTTACATGAGGATCTGGGCCAGTCGCCACATAAGAGCACTTGGAAGGGGGGTCGGGCGGTAACGCAGCAGGTTAAGCGCATGTGGCACAAAGCACAAGGACCACTGTAAGGATCCCGGTTCAAGCCCCCGGCTCCCCACCTGCAGGGGAGTCGCTTCACAGGCGGTGAAGCAGGTCTGCAGGTGTCTGTCTTCCCCTCCTCTCTCCATTTCTCTCTGTCCTATCCAACAACGGCAGCAATAAGAATAGCTACAACAAAACAACCAGGGCAACAAAAGGGAAAAAATGAATATTAAAAAAAAAAAAGCACTTCGGGGTTCGGGGGGAAGGGCAGCAAGAGAGGTGTAGCTCCCGTCACAACCATCAAAAAAGGGAAAACGGCGCCGAGCATGTGTGTATATGTGTGTGTATTTGACATGTTTGTTGTGGTAGGGAATGGGGAAGCCATTGTGTGGTGAGAGAAGAAGGCAGAATGGCGGAAAGACAGCAAGCTGTTGGAGAAAGGGAATCTGAGAACTGCCCTGGCACTCTGAACAGCTTAGTCATAATGTGAGCGTTTTGTCCCAGTGTTCGCGTACCTTGAAGCCCAGAGAGGATTCTGGGAAAGGGAAGAGCCAAAAAATCAATCATGGGGCATTTCAAGTGTTGATGTTGGAGAACAGCCCGTTACTTACACAGAAGTTGCCGGTGGACAGATTAAAGATACAGGGTGCCTCTTGGAGCGGGAAGGAAAAAGATAAGCTGGCACTTGGCATTGTTAACCCTCTGTAGTATTTGTTTCTATTCTCTGCCCTTCCACCGCACCTGGGGCTTTAGCTTTTAGGCTCTAGGCTCCTTTACTGACCCGTGTTTGCGTTATTTTACAACTCAGAAATATTTCTTAATTTTGTCGGTCGTCTCCAGACATCGCCAGTCCGGGCTGACTTATTTTCCAGAGAGAAGGGGTTGGGGTGGGGGTCGGGGAGCCGCGGCAAAGCAGTGCCTTCTCTAAGTGAACTGACTTGCTGGGCCCACTTTTGTGTTTCTCAACCGAAAAGGGCGCAGCACGATGAATCTCTTGGCGGGGTGGTGCGCCTGCTCCCTCATGCCCACGGCCCCCACCACACTCCACCACGACGAGGTCTTGCCCTCTCTCTCCTTCTCTGCCTGAAACAGTTGATTCAGAGCAGGGAAGCCTTGGCTGTGACAAAGATTGATGAAGCCACGAGAGAAGCCTGCTCTGAACTCCCAATTGAAACAGTCCCTTTTTACTTTTTTGTTTTATTATGATGATTTTTATTTTTGCCTCCAGGGTTATTGCTGGGTCTCAGTGCCTGCACCATGACTCCACTGCTCCTGGAGGCCTTTTTTTTCCCCCTTTTGTTGCCCTTGTTGTGGTTATTGTTGTTGTTGATGTTCTTTGTTGTTGGATAGGACAGAAACCAAGAGAGGAGGGGAAGACAGAGGAGGAGAGAAAGACAGACACTTGCAGACCTGAAGCAGCTCCCCTGCAGGTGGGGAGCGGGGGCCTGAACCGGGATCCTTACGCCGGTCCTTGTGCTTTGCACCACGTGGGCCTAACCTGCTGCGCTATCGCCTGACCCCCATTACTATTATTTTCTGACCAGAGACTGCTCAGCATTGGCTTATGGTGGTGCAGGCCATTGAACCTAGGACTTTGGAGCCTTAGGCATAAGAGTCTCTCTGCATAACCACTATGCTATCTACCCCCTCTCCTGAAACAGCCCCCTTTTGGACTCCATATCTCTCTAAACCCGGCTAACCCAGAAAATAGTAGGGCAAGGCTATTCAAAGTCTTGTGACATTTTTATTACGTTTTTTATCTTTTAATTTATTACTTATTATTGGATAGAGATAAATTGAGTGGGAAAGGGAGATAGAGAGAGGAGAGAGACAGACACTTGCAGCCCTGCTACACCACTCTCGAACCTTTCCCCCTGCAGGCGGAGACCAGGGTCTTGAACCCCTGGATCCTTGTGCACTGTACTGTGTGTGCTTCACCATGCCTGGCGTCTTAACTTTATCGTATTTGATAGAACAGAGAAGTTGACCGGGGGGGGGGGGGGGTAGAGGAGAGAGAGACATCTTCAGATCTGCTTCGCTGTTGGTGAGGCTTCCCCGCGTGCAGGTGGGTCTGGGGTCTTGAACCAGGCAATGCGTGACTCCAGACATGCTCCACCAACTAGCCACTTTTTCCTACATTTCCTCAGCCTTGCTTAGAGTATTTGATAATGCTCTTCGTATTCTTATATTTTAAATTTTATTTAAAAATCTACTTTGGGGGTTGGGCTGTAGCACAGCGGATTAAGCGCACATGGCACGGAACTCGAGGACCAGCTTAAGGATCCCGGTTCGAGCCCCTGGCAGGGGAGTCGCTTCACAGGCGGTGAAGCAGGTCTGCAGGTGTCTGTCTTTCTCTCCCCCTCTCTGTCTTCCCCTCCTTTCCACATTTCTCTCTGTCCTATACGGCAACAACAATAATAATAACCACGGGGATCGGGCAGTAGTACAGTGGGTTAAGCGCACGTGGCACAAAGCGCAAGGATCAGCGTAAGGATCCTGGTTCGAGCCCCCGGCTCCCCACCTACAGGGGCGTCGCTTCACAGCCGGTGAAGCAGGTTTGCAGGTGTCTATCTTTCTCTCCCCCTCTCTGTCTTTCTCTCCTCTCTCCATTTCTCTCTGTCCTATCCAAAAACAACTACATCAATAGCAACGATAATAATAACCACAACAACGATAAAAAACAACCAGGGTAACAAAAGGGAAAAAATGGCCTCCGGGAGCAGTGGATTCGTGGTGCAGGCACCAAGCCCCAGCAATAACCCTGGAGGCCAAAAAAAAAAATCAAAACAATAATAATAATAACCACAACAATGAGTAAAAAACAAGGTCTATAAAAAAGCGAAAATTATATATTTTTAAATTTTAAAATATATATATTTTTTAATTAAAAAATTATATATATACATTAATTATTTTGGACAGAGATAGAAGTTGAGAGGGAAGAGGGAGATAGGGAGGAAAGACACCTGCTGCCCCGCTTCACCACTTACGAAGCTTTTCCCCTGCAGATGGGGCCTGGGGGCTTGGGCCTGAGTCCTTACTATGGTTAATGTGTGCCCTCTGCTGGGCACACCACTCACCACCCAGCTCCTTTTTTTTTTAATATTCATTTTTCCTTTTTGTTGCCCTTGTTTTTATTGTTGTTATTGATGTCGTCTTTGTTGGATAGAACAGAGAAATGGAGAGAGGAAGGGAAGACAGAGGAGGAGAGAGAGAGAGAGACACCTGCAGACCTGCTTCACTGCCTGTGAAGCGACTCCCCTGCAGGTGGGGAGCCGGGGGCTTGAACTGGGATCCTTCTGCTGGTCCTTGCGCTTTGCGCCACCTGCGCTTAACCCGCTGCGCTACCGCACGACTCCCAGCAGCTCATTTTTAAAGATTTGTTTAATGACAGACTCGGAGGATGCCTCTGAAGTAAGCAGTTCTGGAGCTGGATGTTGGGGCCTAGTGCCTGCAAAGCCTGCACTCTACTACTGAGCCACTTCTATGGCCTCCGCTTCCTTTCTAAAATCTGTATTATTTTCTTGCCTCCAGGGTTAGCAGGGCTCGGTGCCTGCACTACAAATCTGTTCCATTTTGTTGTTATTGCTGTTGTTAGGACAGAGAAGGAGAAGACAGAGAGAGAAAGAGACACCTGCAGACCTGCTTCCCCACCTGTGAAGCGACCCCTCCCCCTGCAGGTGCGGAGTGGGAGTCCTTAGCTGGTCCTTGGGCTTCACATTCTGTGTGATTTCCTCTTTTTTTTATTCCTCTCCCCCATCGTGGTTATTGCTTAGGCTCAATGCCTGCACAGTAACTCCATTGCTCCTGGCAGCTGCTTTTTCTTTCTCTTTTAAATATTTCTTTCCTTTTGTTGCCCTTATTGTTTTATTGTTTTAGTTATTATTGTTGTCATTGTTAGATAGGACAGAGAGAGATGGAGAAAGGAGGGGAAGACAGGGAGGGGGAGAGAAAGATAGACACCTGCAGACCTGCGTCACCGCCTGTGAAGCAACTCCCCTGCAGGTGGGGAGCCGGGGGCTCGAACCGGGATCTTTACGCCGGTCCTTGTGCTTTGCGCCACGTGCACTTAACCCATTGCGCCTGACTCCCAAACTTTTTTTTTTTAATATTTATCTATTTATTTCTTTTGTTGTCCTTGTTTTATTGTTGTAGTTATTATTGTTGTTTATGTCATTGTTGGATAGGACAGAAAGAAATGGAGAGAGGGGGGGAAGACGGAGAGGGGGAGAGAAAGACAGACACCTGCAGACCTGCTTCACCGTCTGTGAAGCGACTCCCCTGCAGGTGGAGAGCCGGGGGCTCGAACTGAGATCCTTAGGCTGGTCCTTGTGCTTTGCGCCACCTGCGCTACCGCCCGACTCCCGCACGTACACTCTTGACCAGTCAGCTCCGTCAGACACCTGTAGCACAGCGACACTGCTTTCTCCTTGCAGGTGGGGACTGGGGGTTTGAACCTGGGTCCTTCCACACTGTAATGTGTGTGCTTAACCAGGTGCACTATCACTCAACATCCTCCCCTATTTTTTAAAAAATATTTATTCCCTTTTGTTGTGCTTGTTTTATTGTAGTTATTATTGTTATCGATGTCGTCGTTATTGGATAGGACAGAGAGAAATGGAGAGAGGAGGGGAAGACAGAGAGGGGGAGAGAAAGACAGACACCTGCAGACCTGCTTCACCGCCTGTGTAGCGACTCCCCTGCAGGTGGGGAGCCGGGGGCTCGAACCGGGATCCTTCTGCCGGTCCTTGCGCTTGGCGCCACCTGCGCTTAACCCGCCACGCCACCGCCCGGCTCCCCCACTTTTTCTTTCTTGATGGCAGAGACTGACTGGGAGCGGGAAGAGAGAGGCGCTCGGCGCTGTTTCATTGCTCACGTTGTTTTGCCCTCCAGGCGGAGACCTGCAGAGTCCAGGTCCTTGTGTGTGGTCACGTGTCTCCTACCTGTAGCTTCACTCCCTGACCCTGCTTATTTGTTACTGTTACTTAGTTCTTTTCTTTTTTAATTATCTTTATTGATTTATTGGATAGAGACAGCCAGAAATCAAGACGGAAGGGAGGGGTAGAGAGTGTGAGAGACAGAGACACCTGCAGCCCTGCTTCACCACGTGTGACGCTTTCCCCCTGCAGGGGGGACCAGGGGCTCGAACCTGGGTCCTTGCACATTATAACATGTGCGCTCAACCAGGTGTGCCAGTTAGTTATTTTCACCAGAGCACTACTCAGCTCTGGCTTATGGTGGTGCAGGGGATTGAACCTGGGACTCTGAAGCCTCAGACATGAAAGTCTCTTTGCATCACCATTATGCTATCTACACCCCCCATCCCCCCTTATTTTTATTTTCTAAAAAATATTTTTATTACTGCATAGAGACCAAGAGAAACTGAGAGGGCAAGGGGAGACAGAGACCCCTGCAGCCCTGCCTCACCACTCATGAAGCTTCCCCCCTGCAGGTGGGGACCAGGGGCTTGAACCTGGGTCCTCCCGCACTGTACTGTGTGCCCGTAAGCAGGCACACCATGGCTTGGCCCCTTGTTCTGTAAAGATGTATTTTATTTGTTGCTAGTTAGTGTTTCACACGAGACACAGAACCGAGAGAAACCCTGTCATTCTCATGTCATCCTGTGGTGCTGGTAATCAGGCGGGGACTTCAGACATGCCAGTTTGATGCTCTACCAGTTGCGTTAGTTTTCCAGTTGCTGTTTCCGGCTAGGTGCTACTGCAGCTGGTTGAAGTGCGCACACCACAGCGCACAAGGCCCTAGGCCCCTTGTCCCCACCTGCAGGGGGAAAGTCTCACAGGTGGTGACGCTGTGCTGCAGGTGTCATTTTTGTCTCTCTTTCTCCCTCTGCCTTTTCACTCTCAATTACTCTGACAACTTAAATAATTTTTTTTTTTTTTTAAGAAAAAAGTCCTGTGGTCCAGGAGGTGGCGCAGTGTTAAAGCTTTGGACTCTCAAGCATGAGGTCCTGAGTTCAGTCCCCGGCAGCACATGTGCCAGAGTGATGTCTGGTTCTCTTTCTCCTCCTGTCTTTCTCATAAATAAATAAATAAATAAATAAGCACTTAGTTTTATTTACTGGTGCCAGATTCAAACCCCTGGTCCCCACCTGCAGGAAGAAAGCTTTAACGAGCGGTAAAGCAGCGCCGCAGTTGCCTGTCTCCTTATCTCCTCCCTTCTCATTTCCTCTATAAAAAAAGGAATAGAAATTAAAACATTTTGGGAGTCGGGCAGAAGTGCAGCAGGTTAAGTGCATGTGGTGTGAAGCGCAAGGATGGGTAAGGATCCCAGTTCGAGCCCCCGGCTCCCCACCTGCAGGGGAGTCTCTTCACAGGCGGTGAAGCAGGTCTGTAGGTGTCTGTCTTTCTCTCCCCCTCTCTGTCTTCTCCTCCTCTCTCCATCTCTCTCTGTCCTATCCAACAACGACGACATCAAGAACAAAAACAATAAAAAAAGGGTAACAAGAAGGGAAAATAAATATTTTTTAAAAATTAAAACATTTTTAATATATTAGAAATCAGAAGTCACTATAGTACATGCTGTGCGAGGGATCGAACTCACGGCCTGATAATTGGGAGTTCGAAGTTTTATAAATATTTATTTATTCCCTTTTGCTGCCCTTGTTGTTTTATTGTTGTAGTTATTCTTGTTGTCATCGTTGTTGGATAGGACAGAGAGAAATGGAGAGAGGAGGGGAAGACAGAGGGGGGGAGAGACAGACAGACGCCTGCAGACCTGCTGCACCGCCTGGGAAGCGACCCCCCAACTCCTTCTCCTTTTGCTCTTATAAATTTAAAATAATATTTCACACTCTTATTTTTGCCACCAGGGACATCAAGAACAACAACAATAAAAAAACAAGGGCAACAAAAAGGGGAAATAAATACTTTTTAAAAAATTAAAACATGGGGGTCGGGCGGTGGCGCAGTGGGTTAAGCGCATGTGGCACAAAGTGCAGTGACCGGCGTAAGGATCCCGGTTCGAGCCCCCGGCTCCCCACCTGCAGGGGAGTTGCTTCACAGGCGGTGAAGCAGGTCTGCAGGTGTCTGTCTTTCTCTCCCCCTGTCTTTCCCTCCTCTCTCCATTTCTCTCTGTCCTATCCAATAACAAACAACATCAACAATGGCAATAATAATGACCACAACGAGGCTACAACAAGGGCAACAAAGGGGAAAAATGGCTTCCAGGAGCGGTGGATTCATGGTGCAGGCACTGAGCCCAGCAATAACCCTGGAGGGAAAAAAAAAAATTAAATCATTTTAAATTTATTAGAAAGAAATCAGAAGTCACAGTGGTACATGCTGTGTGAGGGATTAAACTCAGGGCCTGATAATTGGGAGTTTGAAGTTTTATAAATATTTACTTACTCCCGGGAGTCGGGCTGTAGCACAGCGGGTTAAGCGCAGGTGGCGCAAAACACAAGGACCGCATAAGGATCCCAGTTCAAGCCCCGGCTCCCCACCTGCAGGGGAGTCGCTTCACAGGCGGTGAAGCAGGTCTGCAGGTGTCTATCTTTCTCTCCTCCTCTCTGTCTTCCCCTCCTCTCTCCATTTCTCTCTGTCCTATCCAACAATGACAACAACAATAATAACTACAACAATAAAACAACAAGGGCAACAAAGGGAATAAATAAATAAAATAAATTAAAAAAAATTAAAAAAAAAAATTTACTTACTCCCTTTTGTTGCTCTCCTCAGGACATTTTTAAAAACTAAGAAAGCAGGGAGTCAGGCCGTAGGTAGTGCAGCAGGTTAAGCGCACATGATGCAAAGCCTGGTTCAAGCCCCCTCCCCACCTGCAGGGGAGTCGCTTCGTAGCCAGTGAAGCAGGTCTGCAGGTGTCTGTCTTTCTCTCCCCCTCTCTGTCTTCCCCTCCTCTCTCCATTTCTCTCTGTCCTAGCCAACAATGACGACAACAGTAATAACCACAACAACAATAAAAAACAAGGGCAACAAAATGGAAAAATAGCCTCCAGGAGCAGTGGATTTGTAGTGCAGGCACCGAGATCCAGCAATAACCTTGGAGGTACAAAAAAAAGGGGGGGTGTCTTTCGTCTTTTTACTATTTTGTGCTTTTCCCTTTTGGAAGCTATACATCAAGAGTTGTTTTCCTTCAGTACTGTCACAGAACTTTGACATACATTCTCGGTCCTAGTTGTGAAATGGTCTAGAGAGGAGGAAGCTCAATTTGCAGTCCGACACAAAAGGGGCGAGATTTCTAAAATAATCCAACAGTTTAACATAAAAGAATATATCCGATGGCAGGTTAAGTGCAGGTGGTGCAAAGCACAAGGACCGGCATAAGGATCCTGATTTGAGACCCTCATTCCCCACCTGCAGGGGAGTTGCTTCACAAGCAGTGAAGCAGGTCTGCAGGTGTCTCTCCCCATCTCTGGCTTCCCCTCCTCTCTATTTCTCTCTGTCCTATCCAACAAACAAAGGAGACTTATTCATGATTCAGAGAAAGAGCCCAAGAACGTCACTCCATATACTTGTGGCCAGAGATTGAATTCAGTCCATCATGCGTGAGAGTGCAACATTCTGTCCACTCTGCAGCCTCCCAGTCTGCCTTCTGGCTTCTCATTGTTAGCCATTGGGGGGATTTCTCTCATAGAGTTTATATTTTCTTGCCACACCTTTCTTGGCTTTACTTGCCCCTTTTGCCCAAGGTTTTTAAATTGAAATATATTTTGATTTAAAAAAAAATATGGGAGTGGGCAGTAGCGCAATGGGTTAAGCGCAGGTGGCACAAAGCGCAAGAACTGGCGTAAGGATCCCGGTTCAAGCCCCCGGCTCCCCACCTGCAGGGGAGTCGCTTCACAGGCGGTGAAGCAGGTCTGCAGGTGTCTATCTTTCTCTCCTCCTCTCTGTCTTCCCCTCCTCTCTCCATTTCTCTCTGTCCTATCCAACAATGACAACAACAATAATAACTACAACAATAAAACAACAAGGGCAACAAAGGGAATAAATAAATAAAATAAATTAAAAAAAATTAAAAAAAAAAATTTACTTACTCCCTTTTGTTGCTCTCCTCAGGACATTTTTAAAAACTAAGAAAGCAGGGAGTCAGGCCGTAGGTAGTGCAGCAGGTTAAGCGCACATGATGCAAAGCCTGGTTCAAGCCCCCTCCCCACCTGCAGGGGAGTCGCTTCGTAGCCAGTGAAGCAGGTCTGCAGGTGTCTGTCTTTCTCTCCCCCTCTCTGTCTTCCCCTCCTCTCTCCATTTCTCTCTGTCCTAGCCAACAATGACGACAACAGTAATAACCACAACAACAATAAAAAACAAGGGCAACAAAATGGAAAAATAGCCTCCAGGAGCAGTGGATTTGTAGTGCAGGCACCGAGATCCAGCAATAACCTTGGAGGTACAAAAAAAAGGGGGGGTGTCTTTCGTCTTTTTACTATTTTGTGCTTTTCCCTTTTGGAAGCTATACATCAAGAGTTGTTTTCCTTCAGTACTGTCACAGAACTTTGACATACATTCTCGGTCCTAGTTGTGAAATGGTCTAGAGAGGAGGAAGCTCAATTTGCAGTCCGACACAAAAGGGGCGAGATTTCTAAAATAATCCAACAGTTTAACATAAAAGAATATATCCGATGGCAGGTTAAGTGCAGGTGGTGCAAAGCACAAGGACCGGCATAAGGATCCTGATTTGAGACCCTCATTCCCCACCTGCAGGGGAGTTGCTTCACAAGCAGTGAAGCAGGTCTGCAGGTGTCTCTCCCCATCTCTGGCTTCCCCTCCTCTCTATTTCTCTCTGTCCTATCCAACAAACAAAGGAGACTTATTCATGATTCAGAGAAAGAGCCCAAGAACGTCACTCCATATACTTGTGGCCAGAGATTGAATTCAGTCCATCATGCGTGAGAGTGCAACATTCTGTCCACTCTGCAGCCTCCCAGTCTGCCTTCTGGCTTCTCATTGTTAGCCATTGGGGGGATTTCTCTCATAGAGTTTATATTTTCTTGCCACACCTTTCTTGGCTTTACTTGCCCCTTTTGCCCAAGGTTTTTAAATTGAAATATATTTTGATTTAAAAAAAAATATGGGAGTGGGCAGTAGCGCAATGGGTTAAGCGCAGGTGGCACAAAGCGCAAGAACTGGCGTAAGGATCCCGGTTCAAGCCCCCGGCTCCCCACCTGCAGGGGAGTCGCTTCACAGGCGGTGAAGCAGGTCTGCAGGTGTCTATCTTTCTCTCCTCCTCTCTGTCTTCCCCTCCTCTCTCCATTTCTCTCTGTCCTATCCAACAATGACAACAACAATAATAACTACAACAATAAAACAACAAGGGCAACAAAGGGAATAAATAAATAAAATAAATTAAAAAAAATTAAAAAAAAAAATTTACTTACTCCCTTTTGTTGCTCTCCTCAGGACATTTTTAAAAACTAAGAAAGCAGGGAGTCAGGCCGTAGGTAGTGCAGCAGGTTAAGCGCACATGATG
The DNA here is from genome assembly GCF_950295315.1 of Erinaceus europaeus. Lineage (NCBI taxonomy): Eukaryota > Metazoa > Chordata > Mammalia > Eulipotyphla > Erinaceidae > Erinaceus > Erinaceus europaeus. The sequence goes on from NC_080163.1 coordinate 3,625,539, forward strand.
CAAAGCCTGGTTCAAGCCCCCTCCCCACCTGCAGGGGAGTCGCTTCGTAGCCAGTGAAGCAGGTCTGCAGGTGTCTGTCTTTCTCTCCCCCTCTCTGTCTTCCCCTCCTCTCTCCATTTCTCTCTGTCCTAGCCAACAATGACGACAACAGTAATAACCACAACAACAATAAAAAACAAGGGCAACAAAATGGAAAAATAGCCTCCAGGAGCAGTGGATTTGTAGTGCAGGCACCGAGATCCAGCAATAACCTTGGAGGTACAAAAAAAAGGGGGGGTGTCTTTCGTCTTTTTACTATTTTGTGCTTTTCCCTTTTGGAAGCTATACATCAAGAGTTGTTTTCCTTCAGTACTGTCACAGAACTTTGACATACATTCTCGGTCCTAGTTGTGAAATGGTCTAGAGAGGAGGAAGCTCAATTTGCAGTCCGACACAAAAGGGGCGAGATTTCTAAAATAATCCAACAGTTTAACATAAAAGAATATATCCGATGGCAGGTTAAGTGCAGGTGGTGCAAAGCACAAGGACCGGCATAAGGATCCTGATTTGAGACCCTCATTCCCCACCTGCAGGGGAGTTGCTTCACAAGCAGTGAAGCAGGTCTGCAGGTGTCTCTCCCCATCTCTGGCTTCCCCTCCTCTCTATTTCTCTCTGTCCTATCCAACAAACAAAGGAGACTTATTCATGATTCAGAGAAAGAGCCCAAGAACGTCACTCCATATACTTGTGGCCAGAGATTGAATTCAGTCCATCATGCGTGAGAGTGCAACATTCTGTCCACTCTGCAGCCTCCCAGTCTGCCTTCTGGCTTCTCATTGTTAGCCATTGGGGGGATTTCTCTCATAGAGTTTATATTTTCTTGCCACACCTTTCTTGGCTTTACTTGCCCCTTTTGCCCAAGGTTTTTAAATTGAAATATATTTTGATTTAAAAAAAAATATGGGAGTGGGCAGTAGCGCAATGGGTTAAGCGCAGGTGGCACAAAGCGCAAGAACTGGCGTAAGGATCCCGGTTCAAGCCCCCGGCTCCCCACCTGCAGGGGAGTCGCTTCACAGGCGGTGAAGCAGGTCTGCAGGTGTCTATCTTTCTCTCCTCCTCTCTGTCTTCCCCTCCTCTCTCCATTTCTCTCTGTCCTATCCAACAATGACAACAACAATAATAACTACAACAATAAAACAACAAGGGCAACAAAGGGAATAAATAAATAAAATAAATTAAAAAAAATTAAAAAAAAAAATTTACTTACTCCCTTTTGTTGCTCTCCTCAGGACATTTTTAAAAACTAAGAAAGCAGGGAGTCAGGCCGTAGGTAGTGCAGCAGGTTAAGCGCACATGATGCAAAGCCTGGTTCAAGCCCCCTCCCCACCTGCAGGGGAGTCGCTTCGTAGCCAGTGAAGCAGGTCTGCAGGTGTCTGTCTTTCTCTCCCCCTCTCTGTCTTCCCCTCCTCTCTCCATTTCTCTCTGTCCTAGCCAACAATGACGACAACAGTAATAACCACAACAACAATAAAAAACAAGGGCAACAAAATGGAAAAATAGCCTCCAGGAGCAGTGGATTTGTAGTGCAGGCACCGAGATCCAGCAATAACCTTGGAGGTACAAAAAAAAGGGGGGGTGTCTTTCGTCTTTTTACTATTTTGTGCTTTTCCCTTTTGGAAGCTATACATCAAGAGTTGTTTTCCTTCAGTACTGTCACAGAACTTTGACATACATTCTCGGTCCTAGTTGTGAAATGGTCTAGAGAGGAGGAAGCTCAATTTGCAGTCCGACACAAAAGGGGCGAGATTTCTAAAATAATCCAACAGTTTAACATAAAAGAATATATCCGATGGCAGGTTAAGTGCAGGTGGTGCAAAGCACAAGGACCGGCATAAGGATCCTGATTTGAGACCCTCATTCCCCACCTGCAGGGGAGTTGCTTCACAAGCAGTGAAGCAGGTCTGCAGGTGTCTCTCCCCATCTCTGGCTTCCCCTCCTCTCTATTTCTCTCTGTCCTATCCAACAAACAAAGGAGACTTATTCATGATTCAGAGAAAGAGCCCAAGAACGTCACTCCATATACTTGTGGCCAGAGATTGAATTCAGTCCATCATGCGTGAGAGTGCAACATTCTGTCCACTCTGCAGCCTCCCAGTCTGCCTTCTGGCTTCTCATTGTTAGCCATTGGGGGGATTTCTCTCATAGAGTTTATATTTTCTTGCCACACCTTTCTTGGCTTTACTTGCCCCTTTTGCCCAAGGTTTTTAAATTGAAATATATTTTGATTTAAAAAAAAATATGGGAGTGGGCAGTAGCGCAATGGGTTAAGCGCAGGTGGCACAAAGCGCAAGAACTGGCGTAAGGATCCCGGTTCAAGCCCCCGGCTCCCCACCTGCAGGGGAGTCGCTTCACAGGCGGTGAAGCAGGTCTGCAGGTGTCTATCTTTCTCTCCTCCTCTCTGTCTTCCCCTCCTCTCTCCATTTCTCTCTGTCCTATCCAACAATGACAACAACAATAATAACTACAACAATAAAACAACAAGGGCAACAAAGGGAATAAATAAATAAAATAAATTAAAAAAAATTAAAAAAAAAAATTTACTTACTCCCTTTTGTTGCTCTCCTCAGGACATTTTTAAAAACTAAGAAAGCAGGGAGTCAGGCCGTAGGTAGTGCAGCAGGTTAAGCGCACATGATGCAAAGCCTGGTTCAAGCCCCCTCCCCACCTGCAGGGGAGTCGCTTCGTAGCCAGTGAAGCAGGTCTGCAGGTGTCTGTCTTTCTCTCCCCCTCTCTGTCTTCCCCTCCTCTCTCCATTTCTCTCTGTCCTAGCCAACAATGACGACAACAGTAATAACCACAACAACAATAAAAAACAAGGGCAACAAAATGGAAAAATAGCCTCCAGGAGCAGTGGATTTGTAGTGCAGGCACCGAGATCCAGCAATAACCTTGGAGGTACAAAAAAAAGGGGGGGTGTCTTTCGTCTTTTTACTATTTTGTGCTTTTCCCTTTTGGAAGCTATACATCAAGAGTTGTTTTCCTTCAGTACTGTCACAGAACTTTGACATACATTCTCGGTCCTAGTTGTGAAATGGTCTAGAGAGGAGGAAGCTCAATTTGCAGTCCGACACAAAAGGGGCGAGATTTCTAAAATAATCCAACAGTTTAACATAAAAGAATATATCCGATGGCAGGTTAAGTGCAGGTGGTGCAAAGCACAAGGACCGGCATAAGGATCCTGATTTGAGACCCTCATTCCCCACCTGCAGGGGAGTTGCTTCACAAGCAGTGAAGCAGGTCTGCAGGTGTCTCTCCCCATCTCTGGCTTCCCCTCCTCTCTATTTCTCTCTGTCCTATCCAACAAACAAAGGAGACTTATTCATGATTCAGAGAAAGAGCCCAAGAACGTCACTCCATATACTTGTGGCCAGAGATTGAATTCAGTCCATCATGCGTGAGAGTGCAACATTCTGTCCACTCTGCAGCCTCCCAGTCTGCCTTCTGGCTTCTCATTGTTAGCCATTGGGGGGATTTCTCTCATAGAGTTTATATTTTCTTGCCACACCTTTCTTGGCTTTACTTGCCCCTTTTGCCCAAGGTTTTTAAATTGAAATATATTTTGATTTAAAAAAAAATATGGGAGTGGGCAGTAGCGCAATGGGTTAAGCGCAGGTGGCACAAAGCGCAAGAACTGGCGTAAGGATCCCGGTTCAAGCCCCCGGCTCCCCACCTGCAGGGGAGTCGCTTCACAGGCGGTGAAGCAGGTCTGCTGGTGTGTATCCTTCTCTCCCTCTCTCTGTCTTCCCCTCCTAAATTATATATATATATATATATATATATTGCCAGAGCCTTGCTCAACTGTTTTATGATGATGAGGGGGATTGAGCCTGGGACCAGGAGCCTCAGGCATGAAAGTCTTTTTGCATAAACACTATGCTATCTACCCCTGCCATTTAATTTTTTTTTTTTTTTTTTAATATTCGAAAGGTAGGAGAGAGGGAAAGAATCAGGCATCACTTTGGCACATGTGCTGTGGGGATCAGACTCAACATGCTTGAGAGTCTAATGCTTTAAACCCACTGTGCCATCTCCCAGATCACCTGCCTTTTTTTTTTTTTTTTTTTTAAGATTATTTATTATTGAGAAACAGGAGGAGAGAGAAAGAACCAGGCATCACCCTGATACACGTGCTGCCGGGGCCTGAACTCAGGACCTCATGCTTGAGAGTCTGATGCTTTATCCACTGCGCCACCTCCCTGCCCTTTTAATAATTGGTCACCGTGGTTAATGTGGGCTTGGTCCCTATACAGCTCCACCACTCCCAGTGACCATTCTTCCTATTTATTTTACTAAAGCATTGCTAAACTGGTGGTGCTGGGGTTTAACCTGGAACCTCATGGCTCCGGGACGAATTCCTATGGTATCTCCCTGTTTCTTACTTATTTTCCCTTTTGTTGCCCTTGTTTTTATTGATGTCGTCATTGTTAGGACAGAGAGAAACAGAGAGAGGAGGGGAAGGTAGAGGGAGAGAGGAATACACCTTGCAGACCTCCTTCACCGCCTGTGAAGCGACTCCCAGGTAGGTGGGGAGCCGGGGACTCGAGCCGGGATCCTTACTCAGGTTCTTGCGCTTTGCGCCACGCCAGCTTAACCAGGACTCCCTTGTATCTCCCCCTTTCTTAATAGAGGGTGAGAGAAATAGGGAGGGAGAAAGAGCAATACCCCACTTGTAAAGCTTTCTCCGGCAGGTGGGGACCGGGGGCTTTAAGCGAAGGCCGAAGGCCGTGCACTAGGCCAGGAGGACCTCCCCCCACCCACGCTGAGGTCAGATGGTTGCAGGCGGTGGTTCTAAGCTCCAGACCTATTCCAGAAGTTCCCTGGACTACTTAGGGCTCCTCCAATTCAAATATCCACCGGAAGCTTAGACCATTCTAGAGAAGGGCACCGGAAGCTATATTTATTTTACTTAGCTTTTTAGAAGTTATATTTATTAACAGAGAGGTGGAGGTGGGGACAGAGAGGGAGACAGGATGCAATTAGGGACCTCATGCTCTTTGGTCCGACACTGAGCCACTGCGCCCCCTACGGGTCAGCCAGAAATACTTGAAAACCGCCTTCACTTGCCATTTCACTTTCTTTCCAGTTGCCACCAGGGTTCGCGCTGGGACTGGGCCGTTTCACTCTTGAGAGTAAGAAGCCCAAACCCCAGCGTGTCTCTCGCTGGGTGCCCAGCACTTGGCGCTGTCGGCAGGGAGCGCGCCCGCCCCGCGACCATCATGCCCCCCCTTTCTCATCAGCGCTAGTTGCCTCCCAGGCTGAGTTGTGCGGGAGGGCAGTGCGTCTGTCTGCCCCGTCCACAGTGCCCCAGAGTTTGAACGTAGCTTGATCCGATGACTGCAGTAAGGGGACACAGAGGAGACAGCCGTGCCAGGAAGGGCAGATAGAGGTAGGAGAAGGTGCGGACGGGACGCGACAGGATGCCCGCCCCCACCCGGAGGGAAGGACTCAGGCGCCCCGCGTGGGCCGCCCTAAGGGGGCGTGGCCTCTAGCACCCCGCCCTCGAGACCCATGGAGGGGCGTGGCTTCGCGATAGGCCCCGCCCCGCCGACCGGCGCCAGGGGCGTGGCCTCGCGCGGCCCCGCCCTCCTCGCCCGCGACTGGGCAGCGGGAGGCTGGCGGCTGGTGGCGCCGACATGGCTGCGCTGGTGGAGCCCCTCGGGCTGGAGCGGGGTAAGCGCGGGGAGCCCTGCCCGCCCGCCCGCCCGCGGCCTGCGTCCCGGACCCGGCGCCGGCCTCTCCCGCAGGGCCCGCGGGCGGGTGGGCGGGGCGCGGGGTGGGCGCGGGAGGGTCGGCGGGCAGGGGCGCCCCCGCGCGGGTGCGGGGGGCTCGGGGTGCCGCCCCAGCCCCGCTGCGCGCCGGCGGCTCTGACCCCGCGGCTCTGCGCCCGCCCCGCCCCCGCCCCGCAGACGTGTCCCGGGCGGTGGAGCTGCTCGAGCGGCTCCAGCGCAGCGGGGAGCTGCCCCCGCAGAAGCTGCAGGCCCTCCAGCGAGTCCTGCAGAGCCGCTTCTGCTCCGCCGTCCGGGAGGTGAGCCCCGCCCGCCCCGGGGTGCCCGCGCGGCTCTGCGGGTCTGGGAGCTGCGGGGGGCGGGCGCGGGGGCGGCCCCTCCGCCGGCCTGCGGGCGGCTGAGCGCGCCACCTCCCCCAGGTGTACGAGCAGCTGTACGACACCCTGGACATCACGGGCAGCCCCGAGACCCGGGCCCACGCCACGGCCAAGGTAGGGCCCGCCCCCCGCACCGCCCCCGCTAGCTCCCCAGTGTCGTCACAGCTGTTTCCTCCTTCCCGACTTTTGCCAAATCCGGGTTCCACCCCCACTATTTTTTTCTTTTCTTCTTCAAAAAAATTATTAATGAGAGAGGAGGAGAGAGAGAGAGAACACTAGAGCATCGTTCTGCCACATGCGGTGACAGAGATGGAACTCGGGACCTCGTGCTGAAAGTTCTGCGCTTTATCCACTGTGTGTCACCTGTCACCCCCGCAACTGTTTCCCTTTAAAAGCCTCCTTCCGGGGGTCGTGGGGGTCGGGCGGTAGCGCGGCGGGTTAAGCTCACCTGGCGCAAAGCGCAAGGACCGGCAGAAGGATCCCGGTTCGAGCCCCCGGCTCCCCACCTGCAGGGGAGTCGCTTCACAAGTGGTGAAGCAGGTCTGCAGGTGTCTGTCTTTCTCTCCCCCTCTCTGTCTTCCCCATCTCTCTCCACTTCTCTCTGTCCTATCCAACAGCAGCGATATCAGTGGCAACAATAATAACCACAACAACTATAAAAAAAAAAACAGGGCAACAAAAGGGAAACAATGGCCTCCAGGAGCGGTGGATTCATGGTGCAGGCACCGAGCCCCCAGCAATAACCCTGGAGGCAAAAAAAAAAAAAAGCCTCCTCCCATCTTAAACCTAAGCCAACAGCACGGCCATTCGTGCCTCACGTCGAGTTGGAAGATGACCTAAAACTCAGTACAGGAAAGGAGGCGTCACGCACTGATATCTTTTTCTTTTTCAGTCCTTGCGCTTTGCGCCACATGCGCTTAACCCACTGCGCCACCGCCCAACCCTCCCTTTTTTTATTAGATAAGACAGAGAGAAATTAAGAGGAGGGGGAGACAAAGACGGAAAGAGAAAGACAGACACCTGCAGACCTGCTCCACCTCCTGTGAAGCGACTCCCCTGCAGGTGGGGAGCCACGTGCGCTTACCCCGCTGCGCCACCGCCCGACCGCCTGCGCACTGATATCTTACTGAATTTGTCGACACTCCCTTCTCCTCTCTTTTTCTACGTTTTATTCATGTGGCACTGGGCAATGAAACGAGGACTCTGCACAAGTGTGTGCCGGTCAAGTGGCCTCCCACGCCTCGTTTTCATTCCATATGTTTAGACAAAGACGAGTAGACGGGAGAGACGTCAAAGCACAGCCACCCATGGAGCTCGGGCAGTTCATGGTGCTCCGCGGGGAGTTCCTGGCTCTACCCACTGAGCCGTCCCCCAGCCTCTCGGTGCTGTTTCTGCTTGCCTCCTGGAGGCTCCCACCTCCTTCCAAGTCTTGTTTCTTTCTGTGTTAAAAAGCAAGATGAGGGGCCGGGTGGTGGCGCACCTGGCTGAGCGCACATGCTACAGTGCACAAGGACCCGGGTTCGAGCCTCCAGTCCCCACCTGCAGGGGGGATGTTTCACAAGTGGTGAAGCAGTCTTGCAGGTGTCTCTACCTCACCCTTTCTCTCAATTTTTCTCTCTCCATAATAAAACCTAAAAACAAACAAGCAAAGATAAAAAGCAAAATTAGCAGTCAGGGGAGTCGGGCGGTGGCACAGAGGGTTAAGCGCAGGTGGCGCAAAGCACAAGGACCATCATAAGAATACTGGTTCGAGCCCCCGGCTCCCCACCTGCAGGGGAGTCGCTTCCCAGGCGGTGAAGCAGGTCTGCAGGTGTCTGTCTTTCTCTCCTCCTCTCTGTCTTCTCCATCTCTCTCCATTTCTCTCTGTCCTATCCAACAATGAATGACATCAACAACAACAACAATAACCACAACAAGGGCAACAAAAGAATAAATAAATAAATAAATATTTAAAAAAAAAATTAGCAGTCAGGAAATGGCACCATGAATAAAAGCGTTGGACTGTCCAATGTCAGGTCCCAAGTTTGACCCCTCTCGCTCTGGTTCTCTCTCTTCCCCCCCCTTCACATTCTCATAAATAAATAAATAGAACTTAAAAAAAAAACTCTAGAAAAGAAAAAGTAAGGCTAGGTGGTGGTTTTATCAGTAGAGCACACGCTACCATGCCAGAAGACACAGGTTCAAAGGTTCAAGCCCTCGGTTCCCACCTGCAAGAGCCGTGGAATAGAACTGCAGGTGCTTCTCCTCCTCACTCCATCTCTAGTTCTGTCTCACCATCTTAAAAAAAAAAAAAAAGGCCATTAGGAATAATGGTGCAGGGAGTTGGGCGGTAGCACAGCGGGTTAAGGACCGGCGTAAGGAATGGTGGTGCTGTGCAGTGCTGAGGCCCAGTGCTAACTCCGGGGAGTGGGGCTGGGGAAGGCTAAGAGGCCCATGATTCTGGGGTGAACCCGGCTCCCCGCACAGCGGGACCTTCAGCGCCATGATTTCCATCCATGTCTCTATCTGAAACATTCATTCTAGAAAGGGGAGACCACAGTGAATGCAAACAAACAAACAGACAGCAAGATGAAGGCTCAGGGAGCTAGCACACCAGACTCGCCGCTAAGGCTAGGAGCTCCCAGGTTCAGTCCCGGCACTGTCGATGCCAGTGCCGGGCAGCACTCCGGCCTCTCTCTTTGTCTCACTAAAGTCAGTACATAAATAGTAAATCATTACAAAAGAAAAAGAAAAACCGAGACTGCTGAGTGCTGAATAAGCCACAAAATTACACCAAATGGAGACTCAGAAGCATTTAAAGCGGGCATGAAGGAGCGCCAGGGAAACAGCGCCCTGTTTGTGCAAAAAGGCTTCCTGCCTGAGGCTCTGGGCAGGTTCCATGCCCAGCCGCACCATCAGCCACAGCTGAGCAGGGCTCTGCTCTCTCTCGCTCATTAAAATAAAAGAAAGAAAACAGTAATAATAACGGTGATGCAAAACCTTTCCTGCCTGAGGCTCTAAAGTCCCAGGTTTAATATATGGCGAGGGGACACAAGGTCATCACAGAGCTTGCTTGCTTTTCTTTTTAATCTTTTTATTTATTTATTATTGGACAGAGACAAACAGAAATTGAAAGGAGAGGGAAAGAGAGGGTCAGGTGGTGGTACACCTGGTTAAGCACACATATGACAGTGCGCAAGGACCCAGGTTCAAGCCCCCCGTCTCCACCTGCAGGGGGGAAGATTCACGAGCAGGGCTGCAGGTGTCTCCCTGTCTCCTTCCCTATCTCTACCTCCCCCTCCCCTCTCAATTTCTCTGCCTCCAATAGTAAAAGTAAATAGAAATATTAAAAGAGAGAGGGGAGAGGGGGAAGAGACAAAGACAGATGCAGCCCTGCTTCGCCCCTCGTGAAGCTATGCCCCTGCAGGTGGGGATCAGGGGCTTGAACTCTGGTCCTTGGCACACTGTAATGTGTGTGCTTAACCAGGTGCGCCAACGCCCGGCCCCTACAAAGCTCTCTTGACCTGAGTTCCAGCAGGCACCCTGAGCTTAGGAGAAGTCACCTGACTGAGCCCCTCTCCCTGGCCTCAAGCCTTCACCCCCAGTGCCTGTGCCCACTGCGAAGGGGCCCTCAACACCCCCTCGCTCTCTCTCTCTCTCTCAGGCCACGGTGGCCGCCTTCACAGCGAGCGAGGGCCACGCACATCCCAGGGTGGTGGAGCTGCCCAAGACGGATGAGGGCCTGGGCTTCAACATTATGGGGGGCAAGGAGCAGAACTCGCCCATCTACATCTCCCGAGTCATCCCGGGGGGCGTGGCCGACCGCCAAGGAGGCCTCAAGCGTGGGGACCAGCTTCTGTCAGTGAACGGTGTGGTAAGTGGCGGTGGGGTGGGGGCTGAGGCAGGGCGGGGACCCGGGGTGTCCGAGGTGGTGCCCACATCATTCAGCGACACTGAGCCCCGTCTGTGTCCGGCCCTGTGCTGGGGGCTGCTGCAGTCCCGGAGAGCAGGTGCTGCGGCTGTGGGAGTAGAGACACAGGACTCCCCTCCAGTGAGGCCTGATGCCTCTGACTCAAACAGTGCTCTTCGAGGGGAGAACTATGGAAAACTCACGAAGCATTGCGGGGTGTCAGAGGGCGCCAGGACAAGGTGGAGAAGGGTGTTACTTACTGTCTGGGGTGTTGGAGGCGGGGGCTGTCATTCTGCATTGCTCTAAGCGGAAGAGAAAGGGCTTGCCTTTTGGCTGGAGACCTGGGCCATGCCGGTTATTGAATTGCTATGTTTGCCTGACACGGCAGTGGGGCACAGGACTTGAAGCCTGAGGGCCCAGGCCCCCATCCTTCCCGTATACCAGAGCTGACTGACTGGTCTCTCCCTCACAAAAATAAGTAGGGCTAGGGAGACAGCACCATGGTTCTGCAAAAAGACCTTCGTGCTTTAGTCTCTGAGGCCCCAGATTGAATTCCAGGCGATACCATAAGCCAGAGCTATTCAGTGCTCTGGTAAAAAAGAAAATGTGGGGGGCCGGGCAGTAGCACAGCAGATTAAGCGCACATGGTGCAAAGTGCAAGGACCAGCGTAAGGATCTCAGTTCAAACCTCCGGCTCCCCACTTGCGGGGGGGGGGGGGGGGCCGTAGGGGGGGGCGCTTCACAAGCAGTGAAGCAGGTCTGCAGGTGTCTGTCTTTCTCTCCCCTTCTGTCTTTCCCTCCTCTAGATTTCTCTCTGTCCTGGTCAACGATAATGATAGCAATAACAACAACAATCAAGGGGAAGTGTATTCATATTGCAGGCACCGAGCCCCAGAAATATCCCTGGAGGCAAAAAAATAAAGAAAAATAAAGAAAATGTGGGGTCGGTCAGCTGGTGACGCCCTGGGTTAAATGCACATAGTACGAAGGGCAAGGACCAGCTCACGAATCCCTGTTTGAGCCTCCAGCTCCCCACAGGCGGTGAAGCAGGTCTGCAGGTGTCTTTCCGCCTCTCTATCTCCCCCTCCTCTCTCAATTTCTCTCTGTCCTATCCTGTTAAAATTTAAAAAAAATGAAAAAGTGGTCTTCAGGAACATTGGATTTGTAGGGCTGGCACTGAGCCCCAGCAATAACTCTGGAGGCAAATAATAATAATGAAATGGGTAGACAGCATAATGATGATGCAAAGAGACTCTCATGCCTGAGGCTCCAAAGTCCCAGGTTGAATCCCCCACACAACCATAGACTAGAGCTGAGCAGTGCTCTGGTAAAAATAAAAATAAAAATAAAAAGTAAAAGAGAGAGTGCTGAGGGTAGTTGAGGGCAGCTAGACAGGCGGGTGGAGCCAGCCTGAGAACATGGAACTTTGTCTCAAGGGTGAGAGCAGTTCAGCTTGGAGACCCCTCTGGGACTCTCAGTTTGTTTGCTTTTTGTGCTGGGGATCAAACCCAGTGCCTGGGATGCTATCGCTGAGTCCTGTCCCTGACTTCTCAGGACGGGAGGATGAATAGAAGTGAGAGACTGGAGCACAGAAACCAGGGAGGCTTGGGGAGTTCAGTGAGGAAATGACAAGGCTTGACCTGGGATCGGAACCGTGCAAGCAAGGAAGAGAATCTTGTCTCAACAGGTGGCCCAGTGAATAAATAAAGTGTTGGAATCATGAGGTCCTGACTTCTAGCACTGTCAGAGTGATGCTCTGGTGCCTCTCCCTACCTCAGTTAGTAAATAAATCTTGGCCAAAAAAGGGGCTGGAGGGGTTGGGAATTAGGGCAGGAGGGCTGGCCTGGTGAGGGAAGGGACGGAGCTGGGCCTAGAATGTTGGCTTAGTGACTACAGACCTATGGGGGGACCTGGGAGCTTCAGCCGTGCTGACTCTCCCAAGAGACCTTGGCTTCCGGAGGCTGCTGCCAAGCTCCAGGGATTGGTCCTGTTTTGGGGCTGGGCACGGGGGCAGGGGGAGAGCCGTGGGCCCCAGGCGAGGCTGCCTGTGCTCCTGTTGCCCTGCAGAGCGTGGAGGGCGAGCAGCACGAGAAGGCAGTGGAGCTGCTGAAGGCGGCCCAGGGCTCGGTGAAGCTGGTGGTGCGCTACACACCCCGCGTGCTGGAGGAGATGGAGGCCCGCTTCGAGAAGATGCGCTCCGCCCGCAGGCGCCAGCAACACCAGAGCTACTCGTGAGCCCTTGGCCACAGGGGCCCCGGGACCTCCACCCTTTCCCCACCTCCAGACTCCCACACCAGCGTGGGTGACGTGGGTGGCCACCCATCCCCCCCACCCCACCCCCCGGCCCTGAGTCCTCGCCATGGGGATTCAGAAACTTGGAGGATGACCTAGTTTTTTATTTATTTATTCCCTTTCGTTGTCCTTGTTTTATTGTAGTTATTATTGATGTCGTCGTTGTTGGACAGGACAGAGAGAAATGGAGAGAGGAGGGGAAGGCAGAGGGGGAGAGAAAGACAGACACCTGCAGACCTGCTTCACCGCCTGTGAAGCGACTCCCCTGCAGGTGGGGAGCCGGGGGCTCGAACCCGGATCCTTGCGCTTAACCCGCTGCGCTATCACCCGACTCCCATGACCCAGGTTTTAACCCTAAGCCAGGCCTTCTAACCCTTCGGGCAACTGCTAGCTCCCTCCCGCCCCCCAGATCCGAACCCACCCTCTCCAGGATGGCGCAGCCCACTTCCTGGGCGCTGGACCCCAGCCCTGACTGAGCCTCCTCTGAGTCTGGCTCCCTTTTTTCACCTTCCTTGCAGGTCCTTGGAGTCTCGAGGCTGAAACCACAGATCCAGACCCTCACCCTCAACCCCCTCCTACCCTGTACAGTATTTATTGGCACCGGCCCCTTATTTAAAGACCTTTGACCCTTACTGAGTGTCTGTGTGTCTGTCCTCACCCTGGGTGAAGCATGCCTTGAGATGGGGTTGCAGGGGTGTGGAGGAGAGGAGCCCCTTCTGGGACTCTCCCGGGGTGGAAGGCGGAGGCTGGGGCCCAGTAAGGGGGAGGCTGAAGACGACGCCCCCGGCCCCTACCTGGGTTAGAGGGCAGGGGCGACCCTCGAGGCCCGCGGGGCTGGGGGTCTGGACGCCGCAGGGCGGGTGGGCGGCCCCCGCGGGGGCGGGGCGAACCATCTGGGGTCCGCCGGGGGAGCCGGGCTGCCGCACCGCCGTGGGCGGAGGAGGTGGGGCGCGCATGCAGTTCCCGACGTGGGCGCAGGGTGTGCAGCATGAGGGGCTCCCGCCGCCCCGCCGCCCCGCCGCTGCTGCCCAGCCCTCGCCGCCGGCCGCTCGGGAGTCTCCGCGCTCCGGGATCGCGCTGAGCGCCTCTCGCTCCCGGTGACATCATCCTCCTGCCGGGCTCCGCCCTCCGCCCCAGCCGCCGCACGCCGCGCGCCGATTGGCCCGCGCGCCCCGAGCACCGCCTCCCGCCCTCCGCCCGCGCGGCCCCGCCCGGCCCGTGCGGAGGCGGGGTCTAGTTGCCGGCCGGCGCGGACCCAACCTCCCATTGGCTGCTCGGCGCCGTCTGTCAGTCTTCTGTTAAAGGGGCCACGACTGCCCCAGAGCTGGTGGGGGGGGGAGGAGAATTTTTTTTTTTTTAGGGGGGGAAATAGTGGGATTTTGGGGGGCGCTGGTGGGCACCCCTGGATCCGGCGGCTGCGGCCTCGCGGGGGGAGGCTGAGCGGTGACAGGGACAGGGGGGTGCTTTAGGGGGTAGAGCGCGGCGAGGCCGTGAGGGGGAGGGGGGTCCCCAGCGCCCCAGCCGGAGCGAGCGACGCGGAGCCCGCGCGAGCGGCGGAGACAGGGTTCGGGAGCCACAGAGCCGGGCCCCGGCCGCCGCCAGGGGCCCCGCCCGGCCCCCCCACCCCCCACCCCGCGTCCCTCCTGCAGCCCAGCTCCGCCCGCAGCCGCCGCGGACCAGGTAAGAGCCGGGCCCCAGCCGCCAGGCAGCGCCCAGTCCGGGGACCCCTCGCCGAGCACCTCCCCTCCGCCTCCCCGGCATCCCTTCCTCTTCCCCGGGGTGCCCAGAACGTCGATTTCACAGCCTAACCCCAGACAACCCCGGCGTGCCCCTCCCGGTGCTCAGAGTCCCCAACCGAACCCCGGAATCCCAGGCGTCCTGCCGCCTTGCGCCTCCTACAGGGCCCTGGAGCCCGGATTGCCCAGGGGACCCCTGCCCCCCCCCCCCCCCCCCCCCGTCCTAGATCCTCGGCTCCGGAGCCGCTGACACCGCCCCGGCTGGTCATACTCCCCGGGCGAGGGCCGGCCGCCCCCACCCCCTCCCCGTGGCTCCCGCAGAGCCCCCATCCCCGATTCGTGCACCCCGGCTGCCCATGTCCAGCCCGGATCGGCCGCTGGTCCCTCCTCGGTGCAGGCCGGCTGGGCGGCCGTCTTGGACGCAGGCCCGCTCTGGAGCTGTCCATGGTCAGCGCTCTCGGCAGCCTCGCCTTCCCCGTCTCCTATGTTGCCGCCGCCGCCGGGGAGGGGGCGCAGGAGGCGCGGGGATCCCCCTCCCCCCCCCCCAGCGCCGCGCCTTTGACCAGGGAATACCCGACCCGACCCGGCCTGACCCGGGGGCCTCAGGGTTCCGCTGGCCAAGCTCCATCCAGACACCCCAGGTCTCCCAGAGCCCATTCCCTTCATGAAGAGTCAAGGCTTCCGATTGCTTCTGCTTGGGTCCACCTTGGGGACCTTGGCCATTGGGGTACCTAGCTTCCACCTGCTCAGGGCGCCGTGTCTGGCTAAAGCACCCAATGCAGCCAGTTCCCCAGCCTTTACAGCTGTCAGGAGCCAGTTCACCACCTGCCCCCCCCAACACACACACACACACAACACACACACACACACACACACACACACACACACGCCCCTCAGACAAATATGCCTAGTCTCATGGCACCCCAGCATCGGCCCCCTTAGGAATTCAGGCGCCATGACTCCCTCCTTTCTGGGATTCAGAATACAATTCTTAATGCAGTTCTACTGTTTCTACCTCCCTGGCTCCCTGGGTGCCTTGCCCCCAGTCCTGCATGTTCTCAGGGACCCCCGGGGTTCCGATTCCCCTGTCTGTACTGCCCACTGGCCATTCCAGAATCCATCTGCCCTGTCCTTTACCTCCACAAGTATTTCGGGGAGTCCAGGGCCCCAGCTCGACTCTGCTTTCTCTGCTTAGTTTTTACTCCTAGGGACTCCAGTCCCTCATGAATCCATGACCTCTTCCCACCAACTTCATACCTCTGGTGCCTGCCTCATCCCCATCGCACCTCAGACACTTAGTTGCTCTGCTTCCTTCCCAGAGACCCAGCTGCTTGAGATGTTTCTGGGATCCCATTGCCTCCTGTCAGACCCCGCTCATGCTGTCCCATCTCTGAGCACACTCTCTTGGACCCATGAACCCAGTGTCCACTCCTTGCCTTAGGGGTGTCTGTGTTCTCATCAAGTGATCTAGAACGCACATTTGCAGTGAAGCAGCTGCCCTCACAGAGCTCCGTGCCATAGCTTCCTGCTAAGCTCTAAAGCCGGCCATCACTGCTGCTCCATCTTCACCCACGGAATGCTCTGGGGTCCAGGCTAGACATGAAGTTCTAGGTGGAGATTTCCCTATAGGCGAATCTAGATAGTGCTCCCAGACCAAATCCCGATCCCATCACCTCCTTTGTCATGCTCTCTCTTTTTTTTTTTTTTCTTTTTCCTTGACATGGATCCTTATTCTCTGCAGAGATTTTATTTTTAGGTGCATTCTAGATGCTATTCTTTTTCTTTAATTATTTTATTTATTTATTAATGACAAAGATAGAAGAGAGAAAAAGAACCAGACAGCACTCTGGTACATGTGCTGCAGGGGATGGAACTCAGGACCTCATGCTTGAGAATCCAGTGCTTTATCCACTGCGCCGCCTCCCAGACCACTAGATGCTATTCTCTACCTGAATGCATCTGAGGTTATAGAATTGTGTGTGTTTTAATGATATGTTATAGCCTTCCTCCACATCACACTACCAATTTTAGAATGTATATCCCTATTTAAAGTTCCATCTGGGGAGTCGGGCGGTAGCGCAGTGGGTTAAGCGCACGTGGCGCAAAGCACAAGGACCAGTATATGGATCCTGGTTCGAGCCCCTGGCTCCCCGCCTGCAGGG
This sequence comes from Erinaceus europaeus, assembly GCF_950295315.1. NCBI lineage: Eukaryota > Metazoa > Chordata > Mammalia > Eulipotyphla > Erinaceidae > Erinaceus > Erinaceus europaeus. The sequence goes on from NC_080163.1 coordinate 3,641,760, forward strand.
GAGTGGCTTCACAGGCGGTGAAGTAGGTCTGCAGGTGTCTATCTCCGCCCTCCCCCTTTCGGTCTTCCCCTCCTCTCTCCATTTCTCTGTCCTATCCAACAATGATGACATCAATAACAACAACAATAACTAGAACAACAATGAAAAGGTCAACAAAAGGGAAAATAAATATAAAAAAAATTTAAAAATAAAGTTGAGGGAGTCAGGCTGTAGCGCAGTGGGTTAAGCGCAGATGGCGCAAAGCACAAGGACCGGAGTAACAATCCCGGTTCGAGCCCCCGGCTCCCCACCTGCAGGGGAGTCGCTTCACAGGTGGTGAAGCAGGTCTGCAGGTGTCTGTCTTTCTCTCCCCCTCTCTGTCTTCCCCTCCTCTCTCCATTTCTCTGTCCTATTCAGCAATAACGACATCAATAATAATAATAACTACAACAGTAAAACAACAAGGGCAACAAAAGTGAATAAATAAATCAATAAATATTTAAAAAATAAAGTTGAATTAAAAAATAATAATAAAAAAATAAAGTTCTGATTCTACACTCTTGAACCTAGAGGATGCCCCCCCCACCCCATGTGTTCTATCTTACCCCTTCCGCAGATTCTAGGATCTAAGTCCATTCCTTCCCACCTTCTCGGTCCTTCTTTTCCTAGTGTGACCTTAATTTTAGAACTTGTCTCCTGGTGGATTGTGGGTTCTCTCCTCCATCTGCCACTTCAGCATTCTAAGCAGATTCTAGGCTCTCTCCTCTTCTGGAGACTTCAGCCTCAAAATGTCCTCATTTTCAGAACATCCCTGCCCCCCTTTGCCAGCTCAGTCCTTATGCCAGTAAATTCTCAGTTCCCAGCATGCATCTTGCTGTACCCCCCCCACACACACACACCCAGACACTTTTAAGTTCCAAGCAAACTCCTTGCTACTTTCTAGGTTTTTCTCATCTCCAGGTCCTGTTCTGAATTCTAGAACATATCTTCTATCTTAAGAGTTGTAGCATTACCCAAATACATGACAAAATCAAGACTGCCCCTCTCCCAATATCTCCAGATGCTTTGAGTCATAGGAGAAATCTTCTGATCGGGCTTTTTATGCATCACCTTAGGTCTGTTGTAAGATGTTATGCTCTGCTCTGTGTTTGGGATTCTGATAGTAAGTTATAGGGTTCCTCTTGGCTGGTTCAAGGTTCTGGATCTGCATCTCATCTGTGCTTCCCTCTCTTTGGCGGCTAGTGTGGCTCTTGCCCCAGGCACCTTGTAAATGTGGAAGTCCCTTTTGCACTCTGTGTTGTCTTTTTTTTTTTTTTTTTTAAGATTTTTTTATTTATGAGAAAGACAGGAGGAGAGAAAAAGAACCAGACATCACTCTGGCACATGTGCTGCCAGGGATCGAACTCGGGACCTCCTGCTTGAGAGTCCAAAGCTTTCCCACTGCACCACCTCCCGCACCTGTGTTGTCTTTATGGCAGTGGCAGTCTTCATTCCGCACCCAGCCTAGCTATTTGCTTTAGTTGCTTCTCAGTGAGTCGGAGGTTCTAGAGCAGCTGGGTGGCATCTCCCGAGGAGGTTGTGGCTTTTGGCTCCCAGGCTGGTTTGGACCATAAGGTTGGGAACATTTTCCTACCCCTGGGAGTGCTGGGATTGAAGTGTCTAGCTTTCCAAATACACCGATGCAGGGACCCTGAGGATACAGGCATCCAATCACCTCCTCTCCCAGGCCGCAGGGCGCTCAGTCCCTTCCTCTCTTCACAGGAGTCCAAGGCTCCAGCAGTCCCAAGCTTTTGACATAAACTGAACACTGGGTGCGGCCGGCTGGGAATTATCCATTTCAGAACCGGTTATGCCACTGCCCGAAGGGGGAGAGAGAAGGAAAGGAGGGAAGGGAGTGAAAGTCCCTCCTGCTTTCGACTGGGCCAGCTGGACCCGTTGGACCTGATGTGTCTGGAGGGAGTGGCTTGGGAGTCCCAGAAACCTCTCCGCCCACAGTCCAAGCATCCAGACTCCTGTGTCCTGGGGGCCTGGGCCAAAAGTTGGAGGTTTAAAATCCAGATTCTGTGTCCCGAGGGAGGAGGGGGTGTGTGATTCCTGACTCCTGGGTTTTGGGGGAGACTGGAGGCTCTGTCCCTTGGGCCTGGGGACCTAGCCTCCTGTGGGCTGAGGGAGGAAGGCGCTGAGTCTCAGGACTCCTGGATGGTGAAGAGGGAGGTGGTTAGCATGGCCAGATGCCATGTTTGTTTTTTTGTTTGTTTTTTTCCCCTCTTTTTTTTCTCCTGAGTCTTTAAATTCTTCTGGAGGTGGGGTCTAGGTAGCTGGGAGATTAAAGGAGGCGAGAATTGTTCGGGGTAGTGAGGGCCGCCCCTGTGACATCACACAGGTGACTGTGCATCTGTTCCCAGTGCTGGGACCCCCGGCAGCAGGCAGGGCTCTCCTCGTCGCCTCGGCCACGCAGTGGGCTGGCAGGAGGCTGGTGCCCAGGAACAGAGGCTGCTCTGCCCACTTGGGGCAACGCTGAGTTCCCCAGCGCTGGCTTCTCCGCTGAGTTGCTGTCAGTTTCCCCAGCTGCTGTGACTCGGGCAGCTGGGTCTGCTCTCCCGAGAGCCGTGGGTTCCCGTTCCTGCAGGGCCATGCCCACCGTGGACCGGCCTCCGTCTCTCCCGTGCGATGGACTGTGCCGCCGCCGCATGGCAGCCCCATGGCGGTGCCCTGACCCTGCTGGTCTCTGTTCCCGTCCCCTCCGCCCCCCCTCCCCCCCGCAGGCCGGCACCGCCGCCATGATGTGCGAGGTGATGCCCACCATCAGCGAGGATGGCCGGCGGGGCTCGGCGCTGGGCCCGGACGAGGCGGGCGGCGAGCTGGAGCGCCTCATGGTCACGATGCTCACCGAGCGCGAGCGCCTGCTGGAGACGCTGCGCGAGGCGCAGGACGGGCTGGCCACGGCGCAGCTGCGCCTGCGCGAACTGGGCCACGAAAAGGACTCCCTGCAGCGCCAGCTCAGCATCGCGCTGCCCCAGGTCGGGGCGGGGCCTCGGCTAATGGGGGGGGAGGCCGGGTCGAAAGGGGGCGTGGCTACGTGACGGACAGGACCGCGGCGTCTGGGGGCGTGGCCTTGCGTGGCGGGCGGGGCCGGGCCCGGCAGGTGGGCGTGGTTTATCGCGGAGGGGCGGGGCCTTCAAGGTCTCAGCCCGGTGGAGTGCGGGAGAGGCAGAAAAGGGTTGACCTGTCTGTCCACGACTTAACAGGAGTTTGCAGCTCTGACCAAGGAGCTGAACTTATGTCGGGAGCAGCTGCTGGAGCGGGAGGAAGAGATTGCGGAGCTGAAGGCGGAGCGGAACAACACAAGGGTGAGGGGTGCCGGGCTGGGCGGCAGAGTGTAAAGGGGCAGGTGGGGGCTGGGCTGTAGCGGCCTGACCCATCTCTTCCCACCTTGCCCTTCCCGTTCCTGTCTTCTCGTCTCTGTTCTCACTTCTGGTCCTCCTTAAGTCCTTGGCCCTATCTCTATAACCATTCTCTTTGCTCAATTGATTTTTTGACAATTTACATGGACTTGTTACAACCTCCCCCCCCCTTTTTTTTTTTTTTTCTGACCTGCGTCTCTCCCTCACCTTTTGTCTTTCCTTTCGGTACTTCCTTTCATGTGTCACCCCACCTGCCGGAACCACGCTCTTCCACGACCCTGTCTTCCTTCGCCCCTTCCCCTTGGCTCGGCAACTCACCCCTGTAGCTTCTTCTGGAACATCTGGAGTGCCTGGTGTCCAGGCACGAGAGGTCGCTGCGCATGACCGTGGTGAAGCGCCAGGCCCAGTCCCCGGGCGGCGTCTCCTCCGAGGTGGAGGTGCTCAAGGCTCTAAAATCCCTCTTTGAGCACCACAAGGCCCTGGATGAGAAGGTATGAACCCCGGATACAGAGTGGGGATCAGTGGGTGGCTAGGGATGTCCAGAATGGGAGAGGTTCTGCGTGTGGATGGAAAGGGATGTCCTAAATGGGAAGAGTGTTGACAGGGACTGGACTTGGCTACATAGAATGGGGTTTGTCTGCTGAATAATAGGAAAAAATGGAGAAAGGGATATATTGAATGTTAGCACCTCCAGAGTCTCAGGTTCAATCCCTGGTACAGACAATATGCCAGAACTGAGCAGTATTTTGGTCTCTCATTAAAATATTTTTTGAGGGAGTCGGGCGGTAGCATATCGGGCTAAACGCAGGTGGCCCAAAGCGCATGGACCGGCGTCAGGATCCTGGTTCGAGCCCCCAGCTCCCCACCTGCACAGGAGTCACTTCACTAGTAGTGAAGCAGGTCTGCAGGTGTCTATCTTTCTCTCCCCCTCTTTGTCTTCCCCTCCTCTCTCCATTTCTCTCTGTCCTATTCAACAACGATGACAACAATAACTACAACAATAAAACAACAAGAGCAAGAAAAGATAATAAATAAATATTTAAAAATATATATACATCTTTTGGATGCAGGAACTAGTAAAATGATTATACAAAAGATTTTTCATACCTAAGGCTCGAGCAGACATCCTAGGGTCAGTCCCCTGCACCACCATAAGCCAGAGCACAACCAAACACAACCATCCAAAAGGATCTATGTACACCTATGTTCATAGCAGCACAATTTGTAATGGCCAAAACCTGGAAGTTACCTAACTGTCCAACAACAGATGATTGGCTGAGTAACTGTGGTATGTATATACAATGGAATACTACTCAGCTATTAAAAATGCTGACTTCAGGAGTCAGGCAGTAGCTCAGTGGGTTAAGTGCACGTGGTGCAAACCACAAGGATGGCTTAAGGATCCTGGTTCAAGCCCCCGGCTCCCCATCTGCAGGAAACAACAAGGGCAACAAAAGGGAAAATAAATAAATAAGTATCTTTAAAAATTTAGGGCGGGAAGTCGGGCTGTAGCGCAGTGAGTTAAGCGCACGTGGCGCAAAGCGCAAGGACCAGCGTAAGGATCCCGGTTCGAGCCCCCGGCTCCCCACCTGCAGGGGAGTCGCTACACAGGCGGTGAAGCAGGTCTGCAGGTGTCTTTCTCTCCCCCTCTCTGTCTTCCCCATCTCTCTCCATTTCTCTCTGTCCTATCCAACAATGACGACATCAACAACAACAATAATAACTACAACAACGAAAAACAAGGGCAACAAAAAGGGAAAATAAATATTTAAAAAAATTTAGGACGGAGGGTAGATAGCATAATGGTTATGCAAACAGATTCACATGCCTGAGGCTCCAAAGTCCCAGGTTCAAGCCCCTGCACCACCATAAGCCAGAGCTCAACAGTGCTTTGGTAATCATTTAAAAAAAGAATAAGAATAAAAAAAAATGATGACTTCACCTTCTTCACCCCATCTTGGATGGAGCTTGAACAAATCATGTTAAGATCAGCCAGAAAGAGAAAGGTGAATATGGGATGATCTCATTCACAGATAGAAGTTGAAAAACAAGGACAGAAGGGAAAACACAAAGCAGAACTTGGACTGGAGTTGGTGTGTTGCACCAAAGTCAAAGACTCTGTGGTGGGGGGAGGGCTCAGGTCCTGGAACAGGATGGCAGAGGAGGACCTAGTGGGGGTTGACTGAAAACGTGGAAAGCTGAGATATGTTACACAGGTACAAACTATTGTATCTTACTACTGACTATTAACCACTAATCTCCCAGTAAAGGAATTTAAAAAAGGCAAATAGATAAAAATAAGATATTGATTACATGTGAGAGACTTGACCTGGAGAAGGTCAGACAAGCCAGAGCGCCTCTCTGGTCCGAGCAGTGTCGGAGATGAAATGGAACCTCAGGCGTGCAAACCTGGTGCTCTGTCAGCCTAGCTAGTTCCCTGACAGCAAGCAAATAAATCTAATAAAATAAAATAAAATAAAATAAGGGGGGGGGCATCAAGGGAGAGAAAATTTTTAAAAATGGTGTCCTAGGAGGTGGTGTGGGGGAGAATTCTGGACTCTCGAGCGTGAGCTTCTAAGGCAAGTTTCAGCATAGCATGCGCCAAAGTGATGCTCCCGTCCTTGTCCTCTCTCCCTGTTAATAAAAAAAACAACAATATTTTAAAATATGAACACAGAAGAGATGATGCTGGCGAAATGAGAAAATGGGGGCTGAGCGGTTGTGCACCTGGTCAAGAGCATATATTATCATGTGCAAAGAACTGGGGTTGGAGCCTCCACTCCCCACCTGCAGGGGGAAGGCTTCACAAGTGGTGTAGTGAGTCTGCAGGTGTCTCTCTCTCTTTCTTTCTTTCTTTCTTTCTTTCTTTCTTTTTTTTCTTTCCTTCTTTCTTTCTCCCTGTCTCCCCTCCCTTCTCAATTTCTCCCTGTGCTACTGAGTATAATAAAAAGGAAAAGAAAAAGGAAAACATGGCTACCAGAAATGGTGGATTCATAGTGTCAGCACTGAGCCCCAGCAAGAGCCAGAGAGAGAGAGAGAGAGAGAGAGAGAGAGAGTCGTGAACAGTGGGTGGTGCTGCTTTAGTGGCTGGTCATGGCTACACTTATTTTATTTTTTTATTTTATTGATTTACTGGATAGTGACAGAGAGAAACTGAAAGCGGAGGGGGGAGACAGAGAGGGAGAGAGACAGAGAGACACCTGCAGCCCTGCTTCACCACTTGTGAAGTTTTCCCCCTGCAGGTGGGGACTGGGGGCTTGAACCTGGGTCCTTGTGCACTGTAATGTGTGGGCTCAACCAGGTGTGCCACCGTCTGGTCCCCAATGGCTACACTTATTAAAGAGGAACTTTAAAGTTTTTATTTGGGAGTCTGGCGGTAGCGCAGCGGGTTAAGCGCACGTGGCATGAAGCGCGAGGACCGGCGTAAGGATCCCGGTTCGAGCCCCCGGCTCCCCACCTGCAGGGGAGTCGCTTCCCAGGCGGTGAAGCAGGTCTGCAGGTGTCTGTCTTTCTCTCCTCCTCTCTGTCTTCCCCTCCTCTCTCCATTTCTCTCTGTCCTATCCAGCAACAAGGACATCAACAACAATAACTACAGCAATAAAAAAACAAGAGCAGCAAAAGGGAATAAATAAATATTAAAAAATTAAAGTTTTTATTTATTTATGAGAGAGAGAGGAGGAAAGAAAGAACCAGATATCACTCTGGTACATGTGCTAGGGGGAATCGAACTCAGGACCTTAAGGTTGAGAATCCAGTGCTTTATCTACTGTGCCACCTCCTGGACCACTAAAAAAAAACCTTTCTATATTTATTTATTTTCCCTTTTGTTGCCTTTGCTGTTTTTTTTTTAATTTATTTTATTTATTTATTCCCTTTTGTTGCCCTTGTTGTTTTTTATTGTTGTAGTTATTATTGTTGTTGTCGTTGTTGGATAGGACAGAGAGAAATGGAGAGACTCCCAGGAACTTTTTTTTTCTTTTTTACCAGAGTGCTTTTCAACTCTGGCTTATGGTGGTGCAGGGGCCTGAACCTGACACCTTGGAGCTTCAGACATGAGAGTCTCTTTGCATAACCATTATGCTATCTACCAGCGTCCTACTTAGTAACCCTATCGTTGCCCTGTCAGCTCCCAGAGGGGTGTTCGTGTCACCCAGCTGTCCTAGATGGGGTCTGAACTCCATCTCACCCAGGCCTGTCTGCATCTCCAGGTCCGAGAGCGGCTGCGGATGGCGCTGGAGCGCGTGGCGGTGCTGGAGGAAGAGCTGGAGCTGAGCAATCAGGAGGTGGGGGCGGGGGCGGGGGCGGGGCCGCGGGGGCGGGGCCAGGGGCCACCAATGGCGTGGGGCTGCTTCTGGCTCCGAGTCTGTTGGCAGCGGGGCAGCGGTGGGAGATCTGCCCAGGGAGCATGGACCTGGGATGACAGCCTGGTGTGGGACTGAGAGAGAGAACTGGACACAGGAAATGGCTGCATGGAGATAGTCGGGCAGTGACGCACCTGGCTGAGTGCAAATGTTACCATGCTCGAGGATCCAGGTTCAAGCCTCGGGATCCCACCTGCAGGTGGGATGTTTCAGGAGTGTTGAAGCGGTCTCTCTCTCTCTCTCTCTCTCTCCCTGCCTCCTCGTCTCTCTCTTTTGCCTCCAGGGTTATTGCTGGGGATCCTCGGGAATCCACTGCTCCTGGAGGCTATTTTTTTCCCCTTTTGTGGCCCTGGTTGTTTTATCATTGTTGTGGTTATTATTATTTTTGATATTGATGTCGTTGTTGTTGGTAGGACAGAGAGAAATCGAGAGAGGAGGCCAGACAGAGAGGGGGAGAGAAAGACAGACACCTGCACATCTGCTTCACCGCTCATGAAGCGACCCCCCCTGCAGGTGGGGAGGCGGGGGGCTGGAACCTGGATCCTTATGCTTGGCCGTTGCACTTTGCGCCATGTGAGCTTAACCCGCTGCGCTACCGCCCAACCCCGTCTCTCTCTTTTAAGAGTTTATTTATTGGGCCAGGTGGTGGCGCACCTGATTGAACACACGTTACAGTGCGCAAGGACCCAGGCTGGAGCCCCTGGTCCCCATCTGCAGGGGGAAAGCTTTGCGAGTGGTGAAGCAGGGCTGTAGGTGCCTGTCTCTGCCTCTCTCCCTCTCCATCCCCCCTTCCCTCCTGATTTCTGGCTGACTCTATCCAATAAATAAGTAAAGGTAATAAATAAATAAATATATATATATATATGCCAAATAATTTTAAAAAAGAATTCAATTATTTAGGAGAAAGATAGGAAAGAGAGAAAGAACCAAATATCACTCCAGTACATGTGCTGCCGGGGATTAAACTCAGGACCTCATGGTTGAGAATCCAATGCTTTATCCACTGCGCCACCTCCTGGACCACTTCCCTCTCCCTCTCTATCTTCCCTCTTTTTTTTTTTAAAGGTTTAATTTTCTTTAATCTTTATTTATTTATTGGATAGAGACAGCCAGAAATTGAGGGAAGGGAGTGATAGGAAGAGACACAGAGAGAGACACCTGTAGCCCTGCTTCACCACTTGCAAAGTTTTGCAGGTGGGGACTGGGGGCTTGAACCCGGGTCCTTGAGCCCTGTAACATGGACACTGAACCTGGTGTACCACCACCCGGCCCCTCTCTGTCTTCTCTCTTGATTTCACACTGTCTCTATACAAAATAAAATATTAAAGGAGGGACGAGGTAGACCACATAATGCAAAGAAAGTCTCCTGCCTGAGACCTCAAAGTCTCAGACTCAATCTCAATCCCCAGCATCACCATGAATCAGAGCTGAGCAATGTTCTGATAAGACAGCAATGTTCTCAGACAGAGAGAGAGAGAGAGAGAGAAATTCATGGTTAGTGGGGATAGATAGCACAATGGTTATGCAAAGAGACTCTTGTCTGAGGCTCCAAAATCCCAGGTTCAATCCCCCGCATCACCATATGCCAGAGCTGATCAGTGCTCTGGTTAAAACCAAAAAACTCAATAACTTTAATTTGAAATTTTTAGGGGCCAGGCAGTGGTACACCTGATTAAGTGCAGAAATTATAGTGTTCAAGAACCCAGGTTCAAGCCCCTGGTCCCCACCTGCAGGGGTAAAGCTTCACTAGTGGTAAAGTAGGGCTGCTGGTGTCTCTCAGTCTCTTGCCCTCTCCATCACCCTCTCTCCTCTCAATTTCTCTCTGTCTCTATTCAACAGTAAATAAATAAAATGTTAAAAAAAAAAAAAAAGAAAGTCATGGTTAGTGGTCTAGGAGGCAGCGCAGTGAATAAAGCACTAGACTCTCAGGCACATGTACCAGAGTGATGTCTGTCTCTGTCTCTCTCTCCTCTTCTCTCTCTCTCTCTAATACCTTTTTTTTAAAGCAACTTTATTATTTTTAAAATTTTTACTTATTATTGAATCGAGACAGAGAGAAATTGAAAGGTGAAGGGGAATATATATAGAGAGAGAGACAGAGAGACACCTGCAGCCTTGCTTTACCACTTGTGAAGTTTTCCCTCTGCAGGTGGGGACCAGGGGCTTGAACCCTGTTCCTTGTGCACTGTAGTGCGTGTGCTTAACTAGGTGCATCACTGCCTGGCCCCCTATCTTTCTCATAGATAAATAAAATCTTTAAAAGAGAGAGAGAGAAATAGAACATTTGTGGGGAGGGCAAGGAGGTGGTGCAGCTGGTTGAGTGCTCATGTTACAGTACTGAAGGGTCTAGGTTCAAGCCCCTGGTCCCCACCTGCAGGGGGAAACGTGTTGCAAGTGGTGGTACAGGGCTGCAGGCATCTCTGTCTCTTTCTCTCTCTACCTCCCTCTCTACTTTCAATTTCTCTCTGTCTCTATCCAACAAAATATAAAATATTAAAAAAAAAAAAAAAAAAACCACACAAACACTTGTGTAGGAGGCTACGGGTGACTTTGGAATGGGATGCTCTCAGCAGGCCCAGTGGGTTCTCGTCCCTGACCTCCCTTTCCTGTTGCCAGACTCTGAACCTTCGAGAGCAGCTGTCCAGGCGCAGGTCAGGGCTGGAAGAGCCCGGCAAGGATGGGGAAGGGCAGGTAAGAGGTGGATGTCTTTATCTCTTCTTAGTCTCCACTGACCCTCGTCCCTGTGACTCCTGTGACCCCCCCTGCTCGAGTCTCTTACATTTGTGAAGGTCTTTCTTTCCCCCTTTATTTTAGTTTCCTTATATCTGATAGGACAGAGAGACATGGAAAGAGGAGGGGGAGATAAAGAGGGAGGGGTGGACGACACCTGCAGCCCTGCTTCACAGTTTGTGAAGCGTCTCTCCTGCTGGTGAGAACCGGAAGCTTGAACCTGGGTCCTTGAGCACTGTAAGGTGTGTGCTCTATTGGGTATGCCACTGGACGGCCCCCACCTAGCTCACTCCTGTGAGCTCCTTGACCCTCACTGACCTTTCTTTCTTTTTTTTTTTTTTTAATTTAAGAAAGGATTGATTAACAAAACCATAGGGTAGGAGGGGTACAACTCCACACAATTCCCACCACCCAATCTCCATATCCCACCCCCTCCCATGGTAGCTTTCCCATTCTCTATCCCTCTGGGAGCATGGACCCAGGGTCGTTGAGGGTTGCAGAAGGTAGAAGGTCTGGCTTCTGGAATTGCTTCCCCGCTGAACATGGGCGTTGACTGGTCGCCTCATTGACCTTTCATCCCCTTCCCTCACCATCTGCTTTTTCTCTCTTTCCATCTCTCTCTCTCTCTCTCTCTCTTTTTCCCTCTTTATCAGAGCACTGGTCAGCTCTGGCTTATGGGACTGAACCTGGGACCTTAGAGGCTTAGTCATGGGAGTCTCTTTGCATAACTATTATGCTATCTACCCCCACCTTTTTATTTTCTTTTTCTTTTTTTAAATGTTCTTCAGGAGCAGTGTATTTTTTAAAGTTGTTTTTATATTTATTTATTCCCTTTTGTTGCCCTTGTTTTATTGTTGTTGTTATTGATGTTGTTATTGCTGTCGTCATTGTTGGATAGGACAGAGAGAAATGGAGAGAGGAGGGGAAGACAGAGAGGGGGAGAGACAGACAGACACCTGCAGACCTGCCTCACGGCCTGTGAAGCGACTCCCCTGCAGGTGGGGAGCCGGGGGCTCGAACCGGGATCCTTTCTCCGGTCCTTGCGCTTTGCGCTATCTGCGCTTAACCCGCTGCGCTACAGCTCGACTCCTAATCCCCACCCTTTCTATCTCTGTTGCACACCCTCGGCCCTGTCTCTTCCTTCTCCAATCCCCCCACTCCAGAATCTAGCCAATGGCCTGGGTCCCAGTGCGGATTCCAGCCGCCGCACCACGGAGCTGGAGGAGGCCCTGGAGCGGCAGCGAGCAGAGGTGTGCCAGCTGCGGGAGCGCCTGGCAGTGCTGTGCCGCCAGATGAGCCAGCTGGAGGAGGAGCTGGGCACCGCCCACCGCGAGCTGGGGAAGGCGGAGGAAGCGAACTCCAAGCTGCAGCGAGACCTCAAGGAGGTGAGACCAGAGCGGCTCACGGGCTGCCCTCTGCCCCTCTCCCCTTCCCGTCCCCTTGCTCCAGAGTCCCCGGAGCTCCAGCGTGGTGCCCACTGGGATTCAGGCCACAAGCTGTGTGCGCCCTCAGCTTCTCCAAGCACAGCTTCCTCACCTGTGAAATGGGATTCAGGGCACTTGGCAGAAGCTGGCATGTGGTGTGTACACGGTAGGCACTGAGTAACCAGACTAGTCATGATGTCTTTGTTGGAAACTTCTCTTGTCTTTTGCCACAAGCTGAATTATTATTATCATTAGAATTTTTCTGGTCATCACTGGGACTTCACTGATCCAGGATGACTTTTTTTTTTGTTTTTAAAGATTTTATTTATTTATGAGAAAGACAGGAGGAGAAAGAACCAGACATTACTCTGGTACATGTGCTGCCGGGGATCGAACTCGGCACTTCATGCTTGAGAGTCCAAAGTTTTATCACTGCGCCACCTCCCGGACCACCCGGGATGACTTTTTTCAGACAGATAGAGATAAAGAGGGAGAGGGAGGAAGAGATGGGGGGCACAACACCAAGGCTTCCTTCACTATAGTGGGGCCTGGGCTTGAACCCGGGTCACACACATGGCAGAGCGATGCATTATGCAACTGAGCTATTTTGCCGGCCCGCAAATTGAATTCTTTTGTCTGCATTTTATGCCATCCTGATTTCGGCCTCTTAACCCTAACTTTCTTCTTTTTTTAATATTTATTTATTTATTCCCTTTTGTTACCCTTGTTGTTTTATTGATGTAGTTATTATTGTTGCTGTTACTGATGTCATTGTTGTTGGATAGGACAGAGAGACATGGAGAGAGGAGGGGAAGACAGAGAGGGGGAGAGAAAGACAGACACCTGCAGACCTGCTTCACCGCCTGGGAAGCCACTCCCCTGCAGGTGGGGAGCCGGGGGCTCGAACCGGGATCCTTACGCCGGTCCTTGTGCTTTGTGCCACATGCGCTTAACCTGCTGCGCCACCACCTGACTCCCAACCCTACCTTTCATACCCTAGGGGCTGATGAGAAGTGTAAACTCTGGATTCTTGTGGTCTGGGAGGTGGTGCAGTGGTTATGGCACTGGACTCTCAAGCATGAGGTCCTCAGTTCAGTCCCCAGCAGCATCTGTACCAGAGTGATGTCTGGTTCTCTCTTTCTCTTCCTATCCCTCTCATTAATATATTTAAAAAAATATTTTAAATAATAGTAAAATAAAATAAATCTAGATTCTTTTGTTTTTTCTGTTCTCTTTCTTTTTAAAATTATCTTTTTTATTGGATAGAGACAGCCAGAAGTCGAGAGAATGGGTGGGGGAGATAAAGAGGGAGGGAGAAAGAGAGACACCTGCAGCCCTGCTTCACCACTCATGAAGCTTTCACCTTGCAGGTGGGGGCTGAGGGGCTTGAACCTGGGTCCTTGCACATTGTGGTATGTGCACTCAACTAGGTGAGCCACCACCCAGTCCATGTTCTCTCTTTCTTTTAAGTTTTGCTTATCTACTGAGAGAGAGAGAGAGAGACTCAAAGAGAGAGAGAGAGAGCACACTGGAACATGTGATGCTGGAGACTGAACCCCAGGTCTCGTGCATCCAGGTCCCGTGTCCTGCTAAGTCACCTCCCCAACTGCTTATTAACACCATGTTAACGCTCAGGTGGCAAGGGACCCGAGGCTTGCTGTTACTGGGACTACATTTCCCAGGAAACGCTGGGGTGACCGATCTGGGGTACTAAGCCCGGGCGGCCCCGAGGCCTTCTGGGAGTTGTAGTCCACACGGTCCTTGGCCACCTCTGCAGGCGCTGGCGCAAAGAGAGGACATGGAGGAGCGAATCACCACTCTAGAGAAGCGCTACCTCAGTGCTCAGCGTGAGGCCACGTCTCTGCACGACGCCAACGACAAGCTGGAGAACGAGCTGGCCAGCAAGGAGTCGCTGTACCGACAGGTGGGGGTGGAGGCCCAGGGCTGGGCGCTGGAGGCCGGGAAGTGCCTGGTTCATGTCTCCTCACTGTCTCTGGCTTCCTGCAGAGCGAAGAGAAGAGCCGGCAGCTCGCGGAGTGGCTGGACGACGCCAAGCAGAAGCTGCAGCAAACGCTGCAGAAGGCGGAGACTCTGCCTGAGATCGAGGCGCAGCTGGCACAGCGAGTGGCGGCGCTCAACAAGGTGAGGGGAGGCCCAGGGGGACAGCGTGGCGGCTTCGCGGCCGACTTGCGTGCCTGAGACTCCGGGGTCCCGGGCGCAGTCACGGCACCACTGTCAGCCAGAGCTGAGCACGCACGGCTCTGATCACGAGAATACCTAGGGGCTCAGGCGAGGTGGATAGTGATGCAGAGAGATCCTCAGGGGGCCAGGCGGTGGCACACTTGGTTAAGTGTGCACGTTACAGCGCTCAGGACCCAGGTTCAAGCCCCTGGTCCCCACTTGCAAGGGGAAAGCTTCACGAGTAGTGAAGCAGGGCTGCAGGGTGCCTCTCTGCCTCTTTCCTTACCTCTAGTCCCCTTCCCCTCTCAGTTTGTCTGTCTCTACCCAATAAATAACAATAATAATGAGTCTCATGATTGAGACTCTAAAGGTCCCAGATTCAATCCCTCGCACCACCATAAACCAGAGCTGAGCTGTGTTGTGGTAAAACAAACAAAACAGAACAAAACCAAACCTAGGTAAGGGGGCGTCTGGGTGGAGCAGAACATCGGGGGCGTGGCCTAGCAGGGGAGGGGCGGGGCCTAGCAGAGGGGGCGGGGCCTGGCTCCGGCCAGGATCCCCGCGGGACCAAGTCAGACACCCTGGATTGCACCCACCAGGCTGAGGAACGACACGGGAATTTTGAGGAGCGGCTCCGGCAGCTGGAGGCGCAGTTGGAGGAGAAGAACCAGGAGCTGCAGCGGGTAAAGGGCAGGTGTCTGCAGGGGGGGTTGCGGGGCAGGGGCTGCGCCGCCGGGGGGGGGGGGGGGTCTGAGCACCTCTGCCCCCCTGTCCTCTGCGCAGGCCCGGCAGCGGGAGAAGATGAACGACGACCACAATAAGCGGCTCTCGGAGACGGTGGACAAGCTGCTGAGCGAGTCCAACGAGCGGCTACAGCTGCACCTCAAGGAACGCATGGGGGCGCTGGAGGAGAAGGTGCGCCCCAGACTCGCCCTCGCACAGCTCCTGGCACCCCAAATTCATCATCCCGCTCGTGTGTCTCGTGTGCACATCCGTAGAGCTTAGGTTCTAGCGCGCCTGTGTGCCCGAGTTTATGCTTTTCCGCCTCTCCCCAACCTCGAACTCTCTGACCCCTCGACATAAGCGCCCTCAGAGATCGCACAAGATGCAGAAATTGGGGGTCTCCTGGCGCGCACCTCCTGAGACATCTGGGATCCCGCCCACCCCCCTCACCTCAGTGAGGTGCACCCCACCTTGAGCACCCTGGAGTCCCCACGGGCCGGTGTCTGCACTGGAGCTTGGCCCTCCCACACCCCGCCTGCTCATGGCCCGCCTGTCCCCCCAGAACTCACTGAGCGAGGAGATCGCCAACATGAAGAAGATTCAGGATGAGCTGCTGCTCAACAAGGTGAGGGGGCGGCGCCCGACGCCGGAGCCCCCTGACGGGGGGGTGGGGGGGCGCGGCTGATGGCTGGGGGCCGATTCTGACTTCACCCCTGC
This sequence comes from Erinaceus europaeus, assembly GCF_950295315.1. Taxonomy (NCBI): domain Eukaryota; kingdom Metazoa; phylum Chordata; class Mammalia; order Eulipotyphla; family Erinaceidae; genus Erinaceus; species Erinaceus europaeus. The sequence continues at coordinate 3,657,279 of NC_080163.1, forward strand.
AACCGACCCCCAGGAGCAGCTCCTGGCGGAGATGGAGCGGATGCAGATGGAGATCGACCAGCTGCGAGGGAGGCCACCGCCCTCTTACTCCAGGTCACAGTGAGCTCTCGCCCGCCCATCCTGGTCCTCCCGGTGCCCTCTTCTCTGCCCTTCACCCCCTTTAAATGCTATTTATTGATTCATGCATTCCTTTTTGTTGCGCTTTTTAATTGCTGTTGTTTATGTCATTGTTGCTGGATAGGACAGAGAGAAATCTAGAGAGGAGGGGAAGACAGAGAGGGGGAGAGAAAGACAGACACCTGCAGACCTGCTGCACCGCCTGTGTGAGGCGACTCCCCTGCAGGTGGGGAGCCGGGGTTCGAACTGGGATCCTTATGCCGGTCCTTGTGCTTTGCACTACATGCACTTAACCCGCTGTGCTACCGCCTGACCCCCTATTTAATTAATTAATTAATTAATTAATTTTTTAAAAGATTTAAAAAAAATCTTTTTATATTTATTTATTTTCCCTTTTGTTGCCCTTTTTATTGTTGTTGTAGTTATTGCTGTTGTTATTGATGTCGTTGTTGTTAGATAGGACAGAGAGAAATGGAGAGAGGAGGGGAAGACAGAGAGGGGGAGAGAAAGACAGACACCTGCAGACCTGCTTCACCTCCTGTGAAGTGACCCCCCTGCAGGTGGGGAGCCGGCTTTCAAACTGGGATCCTTATGCCGGTCCTTGTGCTTTGCACTACATGCACTTAACCCACTGCGCTACCGCCTGATCCCCTATTAATTAACTAATTAATTAATTTTTAAAAAGATTTTTAAAAAATCTTTTTATATTTATTTTCCCTTTTGTTGCCCTTTTTATTGTTGTTGTAGTTATTGCTGTTGTTATTGATGTCGTTGTTGTTAGGACAGAGAGAAATGGAGAGGGGAGGGGAAGACAGAGAGGGGGAGAGAAAGACAGACACCTGCAGACCTGCTTCACCGCCTATGAAGCGACCCCCCTGCATGTGGGGAGCCGGGGGCTTCGACCGGGATCCTTCCACAGTTCTTGTGCTTAGAGCCATGTGCACTTGACCTGCTGCGCTACCACCCGACTCCCTTTATAAAAAGATTTTATTTGTTTATTAGAAAGATAGGAGGAGAGAGAAAGAACCAGACATAACTCTGGTACATGTGCTGCCGGGGATTGAACTCAGGACCTCATGCTTGAGAGTCCGATGCTTTATCCACTGCGCCGCCTCCCGGGCCACCCAAATGCTACTTATTCATTTACTGACTGACCAGATCTCCACTCAACTCTGGCTATTGGTGGTGCCAGGGATTGAACCTGGGACCTCTCACATACAAGTCCCATGTGCTGTCTTCCTAGCATCTCGTTCCTGTGCTCTAACCTCTGTGCAACCTCCCCGACCTTGTTCTACTTGTTAATGAGAGGGAAGCAGAGCATCGCTCTGGCATATAGGCATCTGCTGGAGCTGGGTGCCAGCACTTTGAATCCACTGCTCTGGGAGGCCTTTTTTTTTTTCCTTCTACATGATAAAGTAACTTCTATTATTATTATTTTTTTATTTTTATTTTTAACCAGTGCACTGTTCAGCTCTGACTTATGGGGGTGCGGGGGATGAACCTGGGACTTTGGAGCCTCACGCATGAGAGTCTTTTTGTATGACCGTTATGCTATCTACCCCCCTATCCTGCTCCTTTTACTTGATAGGACAGAGACACATTGAGAGGGGAGGGGGAGTTAGAGACGAAGAGAGACAGACAGACAGACACACCTGCAGCAGTCTTCACCACTCCTGAAACTTCTCCCCTGCCGGTGGGGACCAGGGGTTCAAACCCAGGTCCTTGGACACAGTAAAGTGTGTGTTTAACCGGGTGCTCCACCGCCAACCCCCCCCCCCCCCCCCCCCGTGCACTTTCTCCACGCAGCCTCAGCATTCCACCTGCTGCACTGACTCCCAGAGCCCTTTCCTGGATGCCGGACCTCTAACTTCTGTTCCCTTTTCCCAACCTGCTGGTCTCTGACTGTCTTGTCCCCGGCTTGCAGGTCTCTCCCTGGCAGCGCCCTGGAGCTCCGTTACTCCCAGGCACCCACACTGCCCTCTGGTGCCCACCTGGACCCCTATGGGGGTGGCAGTGGCCGAACAGGCAAGAGGGGCCGCTGGTCAGGGGTCAAGGATGAATCGTCCAAGGTCAGTGGACACTTCTGGGGCCAGGATGGGGCAGGGCATTAGGGGCCAGCAGTGGGGAAAATGGAGCCTAGTGTGTGGGACTCTGGACGGGCCAGGGGTGCTGGGTGGAGATGCAGGGTCCCCTGGTCCCACACTGTCCCCTCTTCTGCAAACCCTCTGTCCCGCTTGCCTGGATGTCCCCTCGTGTGTGGATGCCATGCTGCCTGCCTGGTGAGACCCTTCAGACAGTGGGGGGCTGGGCCATGGGCGTGCTTCCCGTGGTGGTGGTGGGGGTCTCATGAAGCCAGAGGGCTGCCCTAGGGAGGGGAAGCTGGGCTCTGGGCAGTGGCCAGCATCAGGAGGGGTGAAAGAGGCAAGGCCCAGTGCCCCCTGACCGGGAGGTCTTGTGTCCCCACGCAGAAACAGGACTGGGATCGGGCTGCTCCTGCGGGGTCCATCCCACCCCCATTCCCAGGGGAGCTGGACGGATCTGACGAAGAGGAGGCAGAGGGGATGTTTGGGGCTGAGCTGCTCTCCCCCAGCGGACAGGCGGACGTGCAGACGCTGGCCATCATGCTGCAGGAGCAGCTGGAGGCCATCAACAAGGAGATCAAGTGAGTGTGTCTGTCATCTGTCTGTCTGTCTGTCTATCTATCTATCTGATCTATCTATCATCTATCTTCTTTTTTAAAAAAAGATTTTCTAGGGCCAGGGTGGATAGCATAATGGTTATGCAAAGAGACTCCCCTACCAGGGGCCGGGCAGTAGCGCAACAGGTTAAGCGCACATGGTCCGAAGCCCAAAAACTGGCTTAAGATCCCGGTTCGAGTCCCCAGCTCCCCACCTGCACGGGGGTTGCTTCATAAGTGGTGAATCTGCAGTTGTCTATATCTTTCTCCCTGTCTGTCTTCTCCTCCTCTTTCGGGTTCTCTCTGTCCTATCCAACAACAACGACAACAATAACAACAATGATAAACAAAGGGCAACAAAATGGAAAAGATAGCCTCCAGGAGCAGTGGATTCACAGTGATAACCCTGGAGGCAAAAACAAACAACAACAACAACCACAAAAAACAAAGAGACTCTCCTACCTCAGGCTTCAAAGTCCTAGGTTCAATCCCTGGTACCCATAAACCAGAGCTGAGCAGCACTCTGAAAAGAAAATTGGGGGTGGGTAGGTCAGTGTTGCATTTGGCTGAGTGCACATATTACCATGCATAGGGACCCAGGTTCAAGACCTCGCTCTCCACTTGTCAGACGGCAGCTTCACCAGTGGTGTAGCAGGTCTGCAGGTGTCTATCTCTTTCACACACACTCTCTCTCTCTCTCTCTTTTTTTGCCTCTAGGGTTATGGCTGGAGCTCCGTGCCGACATTACAAATCTATGGTTCCTGGTGGCCATTTTCCCCCCATTTTATTAGGTAGGACAGAAAGAAATTGAGAGAGGAGGGAGAGGGAGAGAGAAAGACACCTGCAGACCTGCTCCACTGCCTGTGAAGCGACTCCCCTGCAGGTGGGGAGCCGGGGTCCTTGCACAGGTCCTTGTGTTTGGTACTATGTGCCCTTAACCTGCTGCGCTACCGCCCGACCACCCTGCAGGTCTCTGTCTTTCTCTCCCCCTCTCTGTCTTCCCCTCCTCTCTCCATGTCTCTCTGTCCTGTCCAACAACAACATCAATAGCAACAATAATAATAACCACAACAACGATTAAAAAAAAAAAAACAACCAGGGTAACAAAAGGGAAAAAATAGTCTCCAGGAGCAGTAGATTTGTGGTGCAGGCACTGAGCCCCAGCAAGAACCCTGGAGGCAAAAAAAAAAAAAAACAAACAAAACTTTTTCCCAGACCACTACTTATGGTGGTACAAGGGACTGAACCTGGGACTTTGGAGCCTCAAGCATGACAGTCCCTTTGCATAACCATTAGGCTATCAACCCCACCCTAAAAAAAAAAAGCTTTTTTTTTTCTTCAGTTTCCCCCTCTCTTTCTTTCTTTCTTTCTTCCTTTCTTTCTTTCTTTCTTTCTTTCTTTCTTTCTTTCTTTCTCTTTCATTGCCAGCAGGGTTATTGCTGGGGCTGTATGACAGCACTACTAATCCACAACTCCTAGCAGCCATTTTTTCCTTTTTTTTCTCTCCCTTTCTTTGTTTTTTAAAATATATTTGTTTATTTATTTTCCCTTTTGTTGCCCTTGTTGTAGCAGTTATTATTGTTGTAGTTATGGATGTCATCATTAGATAGGACAGAGAGAAATGGAGAGAGGAGGGGAAGACAGAGTGGGGGAGAGAAAGACAGACACCTGCAGACCTGCTTCACTGCCTGTGAAGCGACTCCCCTGCAGGTGGGGAGCCGGGGGCTCGAACTGGGGTCCTTCCGCCGGTCCCTGCGCTTTGCACCACGTGCACTTAACCCACCGCGCTCCCACCCGGTTCCTTTTTTCTCCCTTTCTACTTTATTTTTGACAGGACAGAGAGAACCTGGGAGGGAAGATAGAGTGGGAGAGAAAAAGAGAGACACCTGCAGACCTGCTTCTCTGCTCATGAAGCATCCCCCGTGCAGGTGGGGACCAGGGGCTTGAAACAGCGAGCACCACTCCAGTTTCTCTCTCTCTCTCTCTCTCTCTCTCTTTCTTTCTTTCTTTCTTTCTTCTTCTTTTTTTTTTTTGGTGGAGCCAGGGCTTAAACCAAGGCCACGCACATAACAAGGTACACATGCTACCCAGTGAGCTGTTTTCTGGCTCAGATTTATTTATTTGCTCATTAAAAATATTTATGATATATTATTAGATTATTTATGAGAGAGAGGGGAGGAAGAGGAGAGAGAACCAGAGCATCACTCTGGCACTGACAATGTCGGAGTTGGAACACAGGACCTCCTGACTGCCAGTCTGGCTCTGTAACCACTGTGCCACCTCTCGGGTCACACCCCAGAATTTATTTATTTATTTATTTATTTATTTTACCAGAGCCCTGTTTGTCTTTGGCTGATGGTGATGCTGGGAATTGAACCTGGGATTTTGGAGCCTCAGGCACTGAAGTCTCTTTGCAGAACCAAGATGCTGTCTCCCCAGCCCCAGAATTCTTTTTTTTTTTTTTTAATATTTATTTATTCATTCCCTTTTCTTGTTTTATTGTTGTAGTTATTATTGTTGTTGTTATTGATGTTGTCGTTGTTGGATAGGACAGAGAGAAATAGAGAGAGGAGAGGAAGACAGAGAGGGGGAGAGAAAGACAGACACCTGCAGACCTGCTTCACCGCCTGGGAATAGACTCTCCTGCAGGTGGGGAGCCGGGGCTCGAACTGAGATCCTTACTCCAGTCGTTGTGCTTTGCGCCACGTGCGCTTAACCCATTGCACTACCACCAACTCCCCAGAATTCTCTTAGTTCTCCCCACAGAGCCCCCCTGACCTTCTGTGCCCCCAGACGCCCTCTCCCACGCTCTGAGCGCCCTCTCACCTGGCCTCCCCGCACCCCATCCCCCTTGTCAGGCTGATCCAGGAGGAGAAGGAGACGACGGAGCAGAGGGCAGAGGAGCTGGAGAGCAGGGTGTCGGGCTCGGGCCTCGACTCTCTGGGCCGCTATCGCAGCAGCTGCTCGCTGCCCCCCTCCCTCACCACCTCCACCCTGGCCAGCCCCTCCCCTCCCAGCTCAGGCCACTCCACGCCCAGACTGGCACCCCCCAGCCCTGCCCGAGAGGGCACCGACAAAGCCGTGAGTGTCCCAAAGTGTCCCGGGCATGGGGGTGCGGGTGAGGTGGAGGGTGGGTGGGGTGGGGTGGGGTCAGAAGCAGGGCTCCCCAGTAAGCGGCAACAGTCACCCCATAGCCATTGGTTTTAAGTCCCAGCTCAAAGGACATAGGGGTGGCCGGGCCATTGAATTCCTTAACCCAAACTTGTGCTTTATTCCTTAAGTCCCACCTGCTCTGCTTTGCCCTATTTTGTGCATGAAGTTTCTGCATAGGATTTCTGTAATTTCTTTCTTCTTCTTTTTTTTTTTTTTTCTTACCAGAGCACTGCTCAGCTCTGGCTGATGATGGTGCCGGGGGGGATTGAACCTGGGACTTTGGAGCCTCAGGTGTCTCTTTGCCTAACCATTCTGCTATCTACCCCCATCAGATTTCTGGATCTTAAAAATATTTTTATTTATTTATTAATGAATAGAGACAAGAGAGAAGTTGAGAGGGGAGAGAGAGAGACAGATACCTGCAGCTTTTTTTTTTTAATATTTATTTATTGGGAGTCAGGCAGTAGAACAGCGGGTTAAGCGCAAGGACCAACATAAGGATCCCGGTTCAAGCCCCCAGCTCCCCACCTGCAGGGGAGTCGCTTCACAGGCAGTGAAGCAGGTCTGCAAGTGTCTGTCTTTCTCTCCCCCCCCTCCCGTCTTCCCCTCCTCTCTCCATTTCTGTCTGTCCCTTCTAATAATGACGGCATCAATAACAACAATAAAAAGGGCAACAATAACAACAAAAAGGCAACAAAAGGGAAAATAAATATTAAAAATTATTATTTATTTATTTATTTATTTACTTCCTTTTTGTTGCCCTTGTTGTTTCCATAGTTGTTGTAGCTATTATTGCTGTTGATGTCGTCATTGTTGGATAGGACAGAGAGAAATGGAGAGAGGAGGGGAAGACAGAGAGGGGAGAGAAAGACACCTGCAGACCTGCTTCACCGCCTGTGAAGCGACTCCCCTGCAGGTGGGGAGCTGGGGGCTCGAACCTGGACCCTTCCACTGGTCCTTGCACTTTGCGCCACGTGCGCTTAACCTACTGTGCTACCGCCCGACTCCCTTCCTGCAGCTCTGTTTTACCACTTGTGAAGCTTTCCCCCTGCAGGTGGAGACCAGGGGCTTGAACCTGGGTCCTTGTGCCTTATAATGTGTGCACTTAACCAGGTGCACTACCACCTGGCCCCCGATTTCTGTAATTTTTTTATTCGTGATTTAATATTGATTTATGAAATTATGAGGTAATAGGTTTATAATTCCTCACTGTTCCCACCACCAGAGTTCTGTGTGCCCATGAGATTTCTATAATTTTTGAAAGATATTTTATTTGTTTGTATTTTTTAATTAATTAATTAATTTGTTATTGGATATAGACAGAGAAATTGAGAGAGGGGGGAGATAGAGAGGAAGAGAGACAGACAGACACCTGCAGAATTGCCTCACCGCCTGTGAAACGACTGCCCTGCAGGTGGGGAGCCGGGAGCTTGAACCGGGATCCTAACCGGTCCTTGCACTTTGCGCCACATGTGCTTAACCCGCTGCGCTACTGCCCGACTCCATATTTGTTTGTATTTTAATGAGAGAGAGAGAGAGAGAGAGAGTCAGAGTCCAGAGCAGAGCACTGATGGGCTCCGGCTGATGGTGTGGCGAGGATTGAACCTGAGTTCTCAGAGGCTCAGGCATCAAAGTCTTTTAGAGAGCCGTGATGCTGTCTCCCCAGCCCTCTGCCATGTTTGTTTTTACAACCTGTAATGCTTTTCTTCCTAACTTTGCCTTTGAGAAGCACCACGAGAGTCAGGATGGGAGTGGGGGTGGGGGTGGGGTCTTAGAAGCAGGCCCAAGGCAGTCTGTTGCTCTGTTTTCTTGCCTTAAACTCTGCTTTGCTGCTTCCAGAACTCTCTTGGGTTTCCTCAGAGGGCTGAGCAGCGCCCCCACCACCACCACAGAAGCCAAAGAGTCTGAGTACAGACCCGTTAAGTTCCAGGGGGCCTGGATCCACCGCCCCAGGCTTCTTCACCCCACTTTACTGGGTCATCTTGAGAAGAAATGCCCCACACCACCAGCTCCACACCCCCTACCGCCTAACTAACAAGCCTCCCTGTATGACACCCCCAATCCAACCCACTGTATCTTCCTCCTTGTCTCCAGAATCACGTCCCCAAGGAGGAAGTTGGGGTTCCTCGAGGGGAGGGACCTGCCATCCCAGGAGACACCCCACCTCCCACCCCCCGCTCTGCCCGCCTGGAGCGGATGACCCAGGCCCTGGCCCTGCAGGCAGGGTCCCTGGATGATGGGGGCCCGACACGGGGAAGGTCAGCAGGGATGAGGGGTGCGGCAGGGAGGATGAGACGGGTGTGGGCAGGGGTTTAGGTGGAGATGAGGTTTCCCACGTGGTGTCTGACATCTCGGTCCTGCCTACCCAGTGAGGGCACCCCAGATTCCCTGCACAAAGCTCCCAAGAAGAAAAGCATCAAGTCTTCCATTGGTCGCCTCTTTGGCAAGAAAGAGAAGGGTCGGATGGGACCCCCTGGCCGGGAGAGCTCTTCCCTGGGTAAGGAAGCAGGTGCTCTCCCCTCCCCTCAACCCTTGTCCTTTCTCCCTCCCTCCCTCCCTCCCTCCTTCCCTTCTTTCCTTTCTGAATATATTCATTTGACAGTCCTTCACATCTTCACTTATTGGGTAATTGATTTGGAATGTGGATGGGGGGAGTCGGGCAGTAGCACAGTGGGCTAAGTATATGTGGTGTGACGCGCAAGGACCAGCTTAAGGCTCCTGGTCGAGCCCCCGGCTCCCCACCTGCAGGGGAGTCGCTTCCCAGGCGGTGAAGCAGGTCTGCAGGTGTCTGTCTTTCTCTCCCCCTCTCTGTCTTCCCCTCCTCTCTCCATTTCTCTCTGTCCTATCCAACAACAATAACTACAACAACAATAAAAACAACAAGGGCAACAAAAGGGAAAATAAAGTAAATAAATATATAAAAAAAGCATTTTAAAAAAAGAATGTGGATGGGACAGAGCTTGGCTAAGAGAGAGACAGATCTTAGCTGAGAGAGAGGGGAAGAAGAGGGACAGGAAAAGGGCCCTGGAGGTTGGGTGGTGGCGCAGTGGGTTAAGCGCAGGTGGCACAAAGCGCAAGGACCGACGTAAGGATCCCGGTTCGAGCCCACGGCTCCTCACCTGCAGGGGAGTCGCTTCACAGGCGGTGAAGCAGGTCTGCAATTGTCTGTCTTTCTCTCCCCCTTTCTGTCTTCCCCTCCTCTCTCCATTTCTCTCTGTCCTATCCAACAACGAACAACATCAACAATGGCAATAATAATAACCACAACGAGGCTACAACAAGGGCAACAAAAGGGGGAAAAATGGCCTCCAGGAGGGGTGGATTCATGGTGCAGGCCCTGAGCCCAGCAATAACCCTGGAGGCAAAAAAGAAAAAAGAAAAAGGCCCTGTAGAACCTGAGTGGTGGTGCACTAAGTCAGTGAATGGCATTCTTCTTCTTCTAGCGTTTGCCCTTCTTCCGTAGCCAGTCAACAGCATCAGGTTGAGCCTGATGTCAAGTTTCGAGACCTCCTTTGAATCTGGAGAGGTGGCAGTCGTTGACTATGTGGGTCATAGTCTGTCTGGAGCCGCAGGGGCAGTTCGGGTCGTCTCTGGCTCCCCAGCGATGGAACATAGCGGCGCACCGGCCATGGCCTGTTCGATAGCGATTGAGGAGGGCCCGATCATAACGTGCTAGGTCAAAGCCGGGTTGACGCTTGCAGGGGTCTGTGATGAGGTGTCTGTTCTTTACCTCGGCTGACTGCCAACTCTGTTTCCAAGAGTCTGGAACAGAGAAGTTCAGTGTAGGCGTAGGGGACCAGATTGGGTGACGAGACGTCAAGCGTTGGACAGGGTGGGCGAAGATATCCGCGTATATTGGCAGGTCCGGTCGAGCGTAGACGTGGGAAATGAACTTAGATGATGCCGCATCCCGACGAATATCTGGCGGGGCGATGTTGCTAAGAACTGGCAGCCATGGAACCGGGCATGTTACAGTGCACTAGGACCTGGGTTCAAGCTCCCGGCCCTCACCTGACCAGGGGTCACTTCACCAACAGTGAAGCAGGTCTGCAGGTGTCTTTCTGCCTCTCTATCTCCACATCTCTCTCACTTTCTCTCTGTCCTAGCCAATTAAATTGCAAAAATGGCCACCAGGAGCAGTGGATTCATAAGGCAAGCACTAAGCCCCAGCGATAACCCCAGAGGCAATAAATAAAAGTAAATCTTGGGAGTCGGGCAGTAGCGCAGCGGGTTAAGTGCATGTGGTGCAAAGCACAAGGACCGGCATAAGGATCCCGGTTCGAGCCCCCGGCTCCCCACCTGCAGGGGAGTCACTTCACAGGCGGTGAGGCAGGTCTGCAGGTGTCTGTCTTTCTCTCCCCCTCTCTGTCTTCCCCTCCTCTCTCGATGTCTCTCTGTCCTATCCAACAACGACGACAACAATAACTACAACAATAAAAAAAACAGGGGCAACAAAAAGGAATAAAGAAAAATTTTTTAAAATTATAAAAAAATAATAAAATTAAAAGGGAGAGGAAGGAAGAGAAAGAGGCCTGCAGCCCTGCTTCACCACTTGGGAATTGTCCTCTCTGTAGGTGGGAGCAGGGGCTCAAACCTGAGTCCTTGTACACAGTGACGTGTGCCCCCAACCTGGTGTGTCATCACCTGACCCTTCATTTCCTTATTTTCTAACCAGAGAAAGGGGGGCATCCCAAGGCAGGACCCCTCCCTCTGGGGAACTGACACCTGCCAGGTCCAGTCACTGCTCCGGCGCTCTGTAAGCCGTACCATGGCTATCAACAGGTCAAGCCCTTCCTCCATGGGAGCCGGTTGGTCAGCACTGACCAGCACCCCAAGGCCCACGGCCCTGTTGGGGGGTTGTCTCTACCCTGCTGCCAGGCGACATGGGGACACGTGGCCCATCTGACTGCATCCGCCTCTGTGTGGCTTCATGTTCCGCTCCCCCAGAGTCCCTGCCCGTCCTGCCTGGTGTTTGACATTTTTTAAAAAAATTAATTTATTTTCCCTTTTGTTGCCCTTTTTTTTTTTTATTGTTGTTAGAGTTCTTGTTGTTATTGATGTCGTTGTTAGACAGGACAGAGAGAAATGGAGAGAGGAGGGGAAGACAGAGAGGGGGAGAGAAAGACAGACACCTGCAGACCTGCTTCACCACCTGTGAAGCGACTCCCCTGCAGGTGGGGAGCCGGGGGCTCGAACTGGGATCCTTACGCCGGTCCTTGCGCTTGGCGCCACCTGCGCTTAACCCGCTGCGCTCCCGCGCGACTCCCGGTGTTTGGCATTCTTCCACCCTACTGAGACTCCATACTTTGCCCCCCCTGCCCTCCCTCCCCTTTAGCTGGGACGCCTTCAGATGAGACGTTGGCCACCGACCCTCTGGGGCTCGCCAAGCTGACAGGCCCGGGAGACAAGGACCGGAGGAACAAGCGGAAGTGAGTGGGGGGTGTTGGGGGATGGTTGGTGGCCATGGGCCTGAGGAGAAAATGCTGGGGTGAAACCTGAGGAGATTCACAACTTGTCTGTCTGGGTGACTGAACTCTTCGACTTTTAAAGCTTTTTTGTTTATATTTACTTTCTCTTTTGTCGCCCTTGTTATTTTTCATTGTTGTTGTAATTATTGTTGTTATTTATATCATCATTGTTGGATAGGACAGAGAGAAATGGAGAGAGGAGGGGAAGACAGAGAGGGGGAGAGAAAGACAGACACCTGCAGACCTGCTTCACCGCCTGTGAAGCGACTCCCCTGCAGGTGGGGAGCCGGGGTTCGAACCGGGATCCTTCTGCCGGTCCTTGCGCTTTGCGCCACCTGCGCTTAACCCGCTTCGCTACCGCCCGACCCCCGAACTCTTAGACTTTTATTTATTTACTTTATAAACACACACCTCAATTAGAGAATGCCTGCTTTCTTTCTTCCTTTCTTCCTTTCTTCCTTTCTCTCTCTCTTTCTTATTATTGTACAGAGACAGAGAAATTGAGAGAGGAAGGAGAGATTTAGGGGAGAGAGACAGAGAGACACCCGCAGCCCTGCTTCACCACTCGTGATGCTTCCTCCCTGCAGGTGGGGATCAGGGGCTTGAACCCGGGTCCTTGTGCACTGTCATGTGTACACTTAACCAGGTGCGCCACCACCTGACCCCTTGGACTTTTGTTTTTTAATTATTGTTGTGGTTACTATTGTCATTGTTGCTGCATAGAACAGAGAGAAATGGAGAGAGGAGGCGAAGACAGAGAGGGGGAGAGAAAGACAGACACCTGCAGACCTGCTGCACCGCCTGGGAAGCGACTCCCCTGCAGGTGGGGAGCCGGGGGCTCGAACCGGGATGCTTAAGCGGGTCCTTGCGCTTTGCGCCACGTGCGCTTAACCCGCTGTGCTACCGCCCGACTCCCCCTACTTAGACTTTTTTTTTACAGAAAAATTAGAGCAGTGAGGAATGACCCAGGGGCCTCACACATGCATGATACTGCCAAATGGCCTCTTTTATTTTTTATTCATTGGGGTAGAGACGGAGAGAAATCGAGAGGGAAGGGGAGATAGAGAGGAGGACACTTCGAGAGTCACCTGCAGCCCTGTGTCACCACTCGTGAAGCTTCAGCCTGCAGGTGGGGCCTCGGCCTTGCAAACAGGTCCTTGCACACTATGGTCCTTGTACCCTCAGCTGGGTGCACCAGTGCTCAGCCTCTGCCTCCTGACTGTATTTTTAAAAATCTACTTAGAGAGAGAAAGGTGGAGGGGTGAGGTGACACCATCTGTGGCATTCCCCTGGCACTCCCATGTGGTGCCTGGCAGTGCCCACTGGGCCAGGCTTCTACTCACTGAGCTGTCTCCTGGCCCCTAGAGTTTTTCTTCTTCTTCTTCTTCTTTTTTGAAAATTGTCTCATTAATTATTGGATGTGACAGAAATTGAGAGGGGAGGGGGAGATAGAAAGGGAGAGAGACATCTGCAGCACTGCTTCACCGCTCAGGACGATTTTTCTCCCTACAGTTGGGAACTGGGGGCTTGAACCCTGGCCCCTGCACACTATACTGTGATTGCTTAACTAGGAGTGCCACCGCTTGGCCCCTCCTAGAGTTTTTCTCTATTAAGAAAGTGAGAGAGAGAGAGAGAGAGAGGGAGAGAATGAGAATTTAAAGAATTAAAACTGACCCCTAGGGGCTGGGTGGTAGCGCAGCGGGTTAAGCGCACATGGCGCAAAGCGCAGGGACCGGCATAAGGTTCCTGGTTCCAACTCCCGGCTCCCCACCTGCAGGGGAGTCGCTTCACAGGCGGTGAAGCAGGTCTGCAGGTGTCTGTCTTTCTCTCCCCCTCTCTGTCTTCCCCTCCTCTCTCCATTTCTCTCTGTCCTATCCAACAACAATGTCCTCAGTAACAATAACTACAATAAAACAAGGGCAAGAAAAATGGGAGAAAATGGCCTCCAGGAGCAGTGGATTCATAGTGCAGGCACTGAGCCCCAGGGCTAACCCTGGAAGCAAAAAAAAAAAAACACGCTAAGCTCAAGGACCGGCGTCAGGATCCCGGTTCGAGCCCCCGGCTCCCCACCTGCAGGCAGGTCCCTTCACAGGCGGTGAAGCAGGTCTGCAGGTGTCTGTCTTTCTCCCCCCCTCTCTGTCTGCCCCTCCTCTCTCCATTTCTCTCTGTCCTATCCAACAATGACGACATCAATAATAACTACAACAATAAAACAACAAGGGCAACAAAATGGAATAAATAAATAAATAAATAAATAATTAAAAAACCTGACCCCTAGAGTTCTTCTTTATTAATAATGAGAGAGAGAGAGAGAGAGGGAGGGAGAGGGAATATGAATGAGAGAGAAAACCAGAACATTGCTCTGGCATCAGGCTCAAGACCTGGAACCTCATGTCTGCAGCTTCCTGCACTGTCTTCACTGCGCACCTCCCTGTCTACTCCTTCTCCCCAGAGCACCAGCGTACTGTGTGACAGGCACGGTGGCTCTGGGTCCTGCTTGTCCCATCAGCCTCCTGTCACCCAAGAGCCCAGTCACCTTTTATTTATTTTTTTTTGTATTTTTAAAATTATCTTTATTTATTTATTAATAAAGAAATTGAGAGCAAGGGGGAGAGAGAGAGAGGGGCACCTGCAGCCCTGCTTCACTACTTGTGAAACTTTCCCCCTGCAGGTGGAGGCTGGGGGCTTGAACCGAGGTCCTTGTGCTTTGTCATATGTGTGCTCTACCAGGTGCGCCACCACCAGACCCCTCTTTTTTCAATTATATGCCCACTTTAAAATTTTGTATTTAAAAATATTTATATAGGAGAGGGAGACGGTAATGCATATTTATATAGGACAAGGGAGACAGCCTAGTGGTTATGCAAAGGACTCACATGTCTGAGGCTCTGAGGTGCCAGGTTCAACCCCTGGCACCACCATAAGTTAGAGCTGGTCTTTTCTCTCTCATTTAAAATTAATTAGCTGGCAGTCAGGTGGTAGAGCAGCGGGATAAGCGCACGTGGCGCAAAGCACAAGGACCGGCATAAGGATCCCGGTTGGAACCCCGGCTCCCCACCTGCAGGGGAGTCGCTTCCCAGGCGGTGAAGCAGGTCTGCAGGTGTCTGTCTTTCTCTCCCCCTCTCTGTCTTCCCCTCCTCTCTCCATTTCTCTCTGTCCTATCCAACAACAAACGACATCAATAACAACAATAAAAAGGGCAACAAAGGGAAAAATAAACATAATAAAAAGTAATTACATGTTTGTGTATTTTTGTTCATTCTGGATAGAGACAAAGAGGATTTGAGAGGGTAGGGGGGAGATAGGGAGAAAGGCAGAGAGACACCTGCAGCCCTGCTTCACCGCTCGTGAAGCTTCCCCCCTGCAAGTGGGAACTGAGGGCTTAAACTTGGGTCTTTGTGTGATCAAGCATGTGCGATCATCCCTTTATTTTACTTAGTATTATTATTTTTAAAATATTTATTCCCTTCTGTTGCCCTTGTTGTTTTATTGTTGTAGTTATTTTTGTTGTCGTTGTTGGATAGGACAGAGAGAAATGGAGAGAGGAGGGGAAGACAGAGAGGGGGAGAGAAAGACAGACACCTGCGCAGACCTGCCTCACGGCCTGTGAAGCGACTCCCCTGCAGGTGGGGAGCCGGGGGCTCAAACCGGGATCCTTATGCCGGTCTTTGTGCTTTGCGCCATGTGCGCTTCACCCGCGGCACTACCGCCCAACTCTGTCACTTTTTTTTTTTTTTTAAGTGTTCAGCTACAGTGTGTGTGTGTGTGTGTGTGTGTGTGTGTGTGTGTGTGTGTGCGCGCGCGCGCGCTGGGGGGAGTTGAAGGGGACCGACCAAGAGGGCTGGGCCTCTCCACACCTGACCCCCCACAGGCACGAGCTCTTGGAAGAAGCCTGCCGCCAGGGCCTGCCCTTTGCTGCCTGGGATGGCCCCACCGTGGTCTCCTGGCTTGAGGTACTGACCCCAGAAACACGTTCCTGGCTGGGGGTTCTCCTAGCACAGGGGTGGTGGTCCTGGGAGGGGCTCTGGCTTCCTGCTCCCCGAAACTGCTTCTCTCCCCTTACACCTCCCCTGTCCTGTTCTCTCTCTCCCTACCCCTCTGTCTGTGGTTTCTGTCTGACTTTCTCTCTGGTCATCCTTGTGTTTTTATGACTGTTTCCTCTCATATCTCTGGGTCTTCCTACATCTCTCTCACAATGTCTCTCACTCCTTTCTCTCCCTTGTCTCTGTCTCTCCCTGCCCCTCTCTCTCCCCTTGGACTCTCGGTTTCTCTCCATCTTTGTCTCTCTCTGACTCTGTTCTTTCTCCCCACATCTGGTTCCCTGTCTCCCATCTCTTCTCACGTCTGCCTCTTCCTGTCTCCTCTCCCCCATCTCTGTGTCTTTCTGTCTGTTCTCCCCGTCTCTGCACTCCCTTGTCTCTGTCTCCATCTCTGCTCTCGCCTGTCTCTGCCCCTCCCCATCCTGTCTCCCCGTCTCTGTTCTTCCCCGTCTCTGTCTCCCCATCTCTGTCTCCCCATCTCTGCCTTCCCTGTCTCTGTTCCTCCCCATTCTGTCTCCCCATCTCTGTGTCTCCCCATCTCTACCTCTCTGCATCTGTCTCTGCTCCTCCCCATCTGTCTCCCCATCTCTGTCTCTGTCTCCGCTCCTCCCCGTCTCTGTCTCCCCATCCTGTCTCCCCATCTCTGTCTCCCCATCTCTGTCTCCCCATCTCTCTGTCTCCCCATCTCTGTCTCTGCTCCTCCCCATCTCTGTCTCCCCATCTCTCTGTCTCCCCATCTCTGTCTCCCCATCTCTGTCTCCCCATCCTGTCTCCCCATCTCTGTCTCCCCATCTCTGTCTCTGCTCCTCCCCATCTCTGTCTCCCCATCTCTGTCTCCCCATCTCTGTCTCTGCTCCTCCCCATCTCTGTCTCCCCATCTCTCTGTCTCCCCATCTCTCTGTCTCCCCGTCTCTGTCTCCCCATCTCTGTCTCCCCATCTCTCTGTCTCCCTGTCTCTGTCTCCCCATCTCTCTGTCTCCCTATCTCTGTCTCTGCTCCTCCCCATCTCTGTCTCCCCATATCTCTGTCTTCCCGTCTCTGTCTCCCATCTCTGTCACTGTCTCTGCTCCTCCCCATCTGTCTCCCCATCTCTGTGTCTCCCCATCTCTACCTCTCTGCATCTGTCTCTGCTCCTCCCCATCTGTCTCCCCATCTCTTGTCTCTGTCTCCGCTCCTCCCCGTTTCTGTCTCCCCATCCTGTCTCCCTGTCTCTGTCTCCCTGTCTCTGTCTCCCCATCCTGTCTCCCCATCTCTGTCTCCCCATCTCTCTGTCTCCCCATCTCTGTCTCCTCATCTCTGTCTCCCCATCTCTGTCTCCCCATCCTGTCTCCCCATCTCTGTCTCCCCATCTCTCTGTCTCCCCATCTCTGTCTCCCCGTCTCTGTCTCCCCATCTCTCTGTCTCCCCATCTCTGTCTCTGCTCCTCCCCATCTCTGTCTCCCCATCTCTCTGTCTCCCCATCTCTCTGTCTCCCCATCTGTCTCCCCATCTCTGTCTCCCCGTCTCTGTCTCTCCATCTCTGTCTCCCCATCCTGTCTCCCCATCTCTGTCTCCCCATCTCTGTCTCCCCATCTCTGTCTCCCCGTCTCTGTCTCCCCGTCTCTGTCTCCCCGTCTCTGTCTCCCGTCTCTGTCACTGTCTCTGCTCCTCCCCATCTGTCTCCCCGTCTCTGTCTCCCCATCTCTGTGTCTCCGCGTCTCTGTCTCCCCCCAGCTGTGGGTAGGCATGCCCGCGTGGTACGTGGCCGCCTGCCGGGCCAATGTCAAGAGCGGGGCCATCATGGCCAACCTGTCGGACACGGAGATCCAGCGCGAGATCGGCATCAGCAACCCGCTGCACCGGCTCAAGCTGCGCCTGGCCATCCAGGAGATGGTGTCGCTCACCTCGCCCTCGGCGCCCGCCTCCTCCCGCACGGTGAGTGCCGGCCAATCCCCGCGCGCGGTGCGCCAGGGCCCCGCCCACTCCCGCGGAGCAGCCAATCCGGACGCCCCCGGCCCCATCCCGGGACCCCGCTGCCGGACCCTTTCTGCCTCCTCCCGCCTTCAGCCCTGCTGCTCGCCTTGGAGCTCCAACCAGCTCGGACTTTTTCTCATCATATACATAATATAAATATATATATTAATCAGACAGATACAGAGAGACCAGCACTGATTAGTGCTGGGGGATGGATATATATATATATATATATATATATATATATATATATATATACATATACATATACATATACATATACATATACATATATATATATATATATATTAAAAGCAATGTTTTATTTTACAGTTTAAAGCTTTCTTTTCTTTTTTTAAATTATCTTTATTTGTTTCATAGAGTCAGCCAGAAATTAAGAGAGAAGGGAGTGATAGAGAGGGAGAGAGAGACAGAGAGACACTTGCAGCATTGCTTCACCACTCATAAAGCTTTCCCCCTGCAGGTGGGGACCAGGGGATCAAACCTGGGTCCTTGCGCACTGTGACATGTGCCTCAACCAGGTGCACCATCACGTGGCCCCAATTTATTTATTATTAATGAAAAGAGAGACACCAGAGCTCAGCTCAGTCCTGGCAGAAGGTGGTGCCTGGGGCTGAACCTGGAGCCTGTGGAGTCTCAGCCATGCAAGATATTTTTTTTTAAAAAATGGGGGGGTGCCTGAGGATAGTATAGTTATTCTGCAAAAGACTCTTAATGCCTGAAGCACCAACATAATCCAGAGCTGACATATATATGAGAGGAAGAGAGTCCACTGAGCGGTACATGTGCCATGTGCACAACTCAGGCTAGGGACCCGAGTCAGAGCCCCTGCGCCCACTTGCAGTGGGGGACACACTTCGGGACTCGTGAAGCAGGTCTGCAGTAGTCTATCTCTTCTTCCTTTTATTTGCCTCCAGGGTTATTGCTGGGGCTGGGTGCCAGCACTACAAACCCACTGCTTCTGTGGCCATTTTTCATATTTTATTGGCTAGGACAGAGAGAAATTGAGAGGAGAGGGGAGATAGAGAGAGGGAGAGAAAGACAGACACCTGCAGACCTGCTCCACTGCTTGTGAAGTGACTCCCTGCAGGTGGGGAGCCGGGGTCCTTGAGCAGGTCCTTGTGCTTCATACTAAGTGTGCTTAACCTGGTGTGCCACCATCTGGCCCCTCTCTCCCTGTCGCCCTCTCCCTTATCAATTTCTCTGTCCTAATAAAAGTTAGAATTAAAAAACAAACAGAAAGAGCAACCCTTAAGTGAAATTGTGCGTAAGGCCCTGACTATAAAAATAAACAAGCAAGTCAATAAATATTTATTTTTCAGCAGAGACACCAAGTACACTTCTTGGTTCTAGCAGAGTGTTCCTGCTGGGGATTGAACATGCAGCCTCTGAGGCCTCAGGCACGTGTGTCTAATGTGCTGTCGCTACATTATCTCCCTGCCTTCTCTCTTATTTATTTTTTTAAGATCTGTTTATTTTGCCTCCAGGGTTATCTGGGGCTCAGTGCCTGCACTATAAATCCACTGCTCCTGGTGGTCATTTTTCCCATTTTATTGGATAGGACAGAAGGAAACTGAGAGAGGAGGGAGAGAGAGAGAGAGAGAGATACCTGCAGACCTGCTTCACCACTTGTGAAGTGACCCCCTCTTCCAGGTGGGGAGCCGGGGGCTTGAACCAGGATCCTTGCGTGGGTCCTTGCACTTAGTACTGTGTGCTCTTTTTTATACTCTATTTTTTAATACTCATTTATTTATTCCCTTTTGTTGCCCTTGTTTTATTGTTGTAGTTTTTATTGTTGTTATTGATGTCATTGTTGTTGGGTAGGACAAAGAGGAATAGAGAGAGGAGGGGAAGACAGAGAAAGGGGGAGAGAAAGACAGACACCTGCAGACCTGCTTCACTGCCTGTGAAGCGACGCCCCCTGCAGGTGGGGAGCCGGGGGCTCGAACCGGGATCCTTCTGCCGGTCCTTGCTCTTTGCGCCACCTGCGCTTAACCCGCTGCGCTTCCGCCCGACTCCCAGCACTGTGCGCTCTTCACCAGGTGCACGTACACCGCCGCCAGGCCCCCAAGGTCTGCTTGTTTATGAGAGAGAACCAGAGCATCATTCTGGCAAGAGCAATGTCAGGGCTCAAATTCAGGACCTCATGCTCCAACATCTTACCCACGGGCCTCCTCCTGGGCTGCCTCCCAAGGCCCTCATAAAAAAGAAAAGGGGGGGAGTCGGGCAGTAGCGCAGCGGGTTAAGCGCAGGTGGCACAAAGCACAAGGACCGGCGTGTGAATCCCAGGTTCGAGCCCCCGGCTCCCCACCTACAGGGGGAGTCGCTTCACAGGCGGTGAAGCAGGTCTGCAGGTGTCTGACTTTCTCTCCCCCTCTCTGTCTCCCCTCCTCTCTTCATTTCTCTCTGTCCTATCAGCAACAATAGCTACAACAATAAAAACAAGGGTAGCAAAAGGGAATAAATAAATAAATAAATATTAAAAAAGGAAAAGGGAAATGTTTAATCTATTATGTTTAAACTTTATTTATTTGCCTCCAGGGTTATCACTGGGACTCCGTGCCTGCACTATGGATCCACAGCTCCTGTGGCAATTTTTCCCCCATTTTTACTGGATGAGACAGAGGGAAATTGAGACAAGAGGGCGAGATAGAGAGGGAGAAAGACAGACACCTGCAGATCTACTTCACTGCTTGTGAAGCGACCCCCCTGCGTGTGAGGAGTAGGGGGGCTGGAGTCCCAATTCTTGTGCAGGTCCTTGTGCTTAGTACTATGTGCACTTAGCACTGCCCACCCCGGATTGATTTCATTTTATACAACACAGAGAAGTTGAGAGTGAGAGGAAACCGAGACACCTGCAGCACTGCTTTGCCGCTGGTAAAGCCCCCCCCCTGCAGGTGGGGACCAGGGGCTTGAACCCAGGTCTTTGTGCCTGGGAACACATGCAACTTAACCAGTTGCTTCACCACTCGGTCCAGGTTTATTTGTTTATCTGTTTTTCCCCTTTTGTTGCCCTTGTTGTTTATTGTTGTAGTTATTATTATTGTTGATGATGTGACTGTTGGATAGGATAGAGAGAAATGGAGAGAGGAGGGGAAGACAGAGAGGGAGAGAAAGACAGACACCTGCAGACCTGCTTCACCGCCTGTGAAGCGACTCCCCTGCAGGTGGGGAGCCGGGGGCTCGAACCGGGATCCTTGCGCCTGTCCTTGCGCTTTGCGCCATGTGTGCTTAACCTGCTGCGCTACCGCCCGACTACCTATTTATCTGTTTTTATTTATTGATTTATTGGCTAGAGACAGAAACTCAAATGAGGGAGTCGGGCGGTAGCACAGTGGGTTAAGCTCAGGTGGTGCAAAGTGCAAGGACTGGCGTTAAGGATCCCGGTTCGAGCCCCCAGCTCCCCAACTTCAGGGGAAGTCACTTCACAGGTAGTGAAGCAGGTCTCCAAGTGTCTGTCTTTCTGTCCCCCTCTGTCTTCCCCTCCTCTCTCCATTTCTTTCTGTACTGCCCATCAACGACGACAACAACAATAACTACAACAATAAAAAGAAACGACAAGGGCAACAAAAGGGAATAAATAAGTAAATAAAAAAAATAAATAAAAAACCTCAAATAAAAGAGGGAGATAGTGAAAGCAAAAGAGACACCTGCAGCCCTGCTTCACTGCTTGTGAAGTGTCCCTGCTGCATGGGGGGGGCCAAGGGGCTTGAACCTGGGTCCTTGTGCATGGTAGCAGGAGCATTTCACCAGGTGTCAACCCTCCTTAACGCTCCCCGCCCCTCAGTCCACAGGAAACGTGTGGATGACACACGAGGAGATGGAGTCCCTCACCGCCACCACCAAGCCTGTGAGTGCCCTCTCTGGGCGCCTTGGGGCCGCACCAACTCGCTGTGGGGCGGGATGGGGCAGAGGCGAGCCTGGGACTGTCTGGTTCCTCTGTCTGGTCTGGTCGTGGGTCCTCCCTCCCTTCTCTGCCGGCCCCTTAACCCACCCCCTTCTCTCCCCTCTTCCCACTAACGGGTCAGGAGACCAAGGAGATCAGCTGGGAGCAGGTAGGGGCGCGGGGCGGCCGTGGGCGCATGAACAGGCACGCTGCATGGATGGTCCTCCCTCCCTCTCCCTCCCCGGAGACCACTCTTGACCACTGGGGTGGGGGCTTGGGGGGGCTGTTTCTTTGGAACTTGGAGTCGGTGGAAAACCCACTCATAACATTTTTTTAAGCGGGGTGTACCGCCCATTCCATTCTCATAGGATGTATATAGAAAGTGTGTGTGTGTGTGTGGGGGGGGGGTCCCTCTGCACTGAGGCAGATGGGCTGATGGAACTGGTGTCATGGGGGAAGCTTCTTGGGAGGGAGGAGAGAAGTCGTCAGGCTGTGGAGCTCAGGAGGAGAAGTTACACTTTAATCACAAGAAGGGAGAGGCAGGAATTCACCGTGGAATACAGACTTTCCATCACTGCGTTTTGGGGTGGGGTGAGGGGCAGTAGTGACGTTGCCCTGGGTTTTAGCAAGATGCTTAAGACAAGTGTGCTTTTTCTTTTTCAAATTAAAAAAAAAGTATGTTTTAAAGCTGTATTTTCTTTATGTATGATACAGAGAGGAATTGAGAGGGAAGAGGGAGATAAAGAGGTAGAGAGAGACACCTGCGGACTGCTTCACTATTCTTGAAGGTTTTTCCCTGCAGGGGGCTTGAACCTGGCTCCTTGTGCACTATGTGTGCTCAGCCAGGCATGTTGCCTCCCGCCCCTGCCCCATCGCAAGTTAATATTAACGAGAAAGAGAGAAGCAGAGCATCGCTCTGGCGGATACAGCCCCTGGGTTAAACTCGGGCTTGTCACTGCACCACCTCTGGGGCCACAGCCAGAGTCCAGAGCACTGGCGAGTTTGTGAGCACGTCGATTCCGATCCAGTAGCCTGCATCGGAGGGGCCTGGAGGAAGGTTTTGATCCTGCAATTCTTTCTTCCTTCCTTTTCAAGTATTTTTTAAAAAAATTAAAAAATATTTATTCCCTTTTGTTGCCCTTGTTTTATTGTTGTAGTTATTGTTGTTGTTGTTATTTACGTCATAGTTGTTGGATAGGACAGAGAGAAATGGAGAGAGGAGGGGAAGGCAGAGAGGAGGAGAGAAAGACAGACACCTGCAGACCTGCTTCACCGCCTATGAAGCGACTCCTCTGCAGGTGGGGAGCCGGGGCTCAAACCAGGATCTTTACGCCGGTCCTTGCGCTTGGAGACATTTGCGCTTCACCCGCTGCGCTACCGCCAGACTCCCCTTTTTAAGTATCTTTATTGGATACAAACGGAGAGAAATTGAAATGGGGAAGAGATCAAGAGAAAAAGACAGACAGACAGACACCTGCAGCCCTGCTTCACCACTCGTGAAGCTTTCCCCCTACAGGTGGGGACCAGGGGCTCGAACAAGGTCTCTGTGCACTGTAATGTGTGCCACCGCCTGGGCCCTAGATCCTACAATTCCAGCAGGTTCCCAGGTGAGGAGGCTGAGGCCATGGCCTCCCTCTGAGAAAGCAGTGTGTCTGTTCAGTCCTCAGGAGGAGCAGAGGACTAGCTGGGGTCACCCCCCCCCCCCGTCCTGAGCAGAGATGGTAGTTGACCTGGGTTGGGTGTGTGTTTGGGGGGGTGGCACTGGCATGGCACACACGGGAAATGGTGGAGGACCTGAGCCCTGTCCCCCCCCCCCTCCCCGGTCCAGATCCTGGCCTATGGCGACATGAACCACGAGTGGGTGGGCAACGACTGGCTGCCCAGCCTGGGGCTGCCGCAGTACCGCAGCTACTTCATGGAGTCGCTGGTGGACGCCCGCATGCTGGACCACCTGAACAAGAAGGAGCTCCGCGGCCAGCTCAAGATGGTGGACAGCTTCCACAGGTGGGTGGGGCCTGGAGCCTTCTGCCAATGGGACTGGGGATGGCAAAGGCCTTGCGGGGTCGGCGGGTAGCACAGCGGCTTAACCGCGCACACCCGGGCAAAGCGCAAGGACTAGCATAAGGGAAAGGCCTCCGATTACCTGCAGATTCGCAGGTAATCCTGATTTATTTATTGGATTGAGACAGAGAAACCAAGAGGGGGAGGGAAGAGATAGAGGAGAATGACAGACACCTGCAGGGGGCCAAGCAGTGGCGCGCCTGGTTGAGAACACGCATTACAGTGCGCAAGGACCTAGGTTCGAGCCCCTGGTCCCCACCTGCAAGGGGAAAGGCTGAAGGTGACTCTCTGTCTCTCTCCCTCTCTATTTCCCCCACCCTTCTCAATTTCTGTCTCTAGCCAATAAGTCAATAAGAATATTTTTTAAAAAGATTTACAAAAGAAGCGAGACACCTGTAGCTCTGTTTCACCACTTGTGAAGCTTTGCCCCCTGCAGGTGGGGACTGGGGGCATGAAGCCGGGTCCTTGTGCCTAGTAACAGATGCATCGCTGCCCTGCCCCCCTGAACATCCTCACTCCTCTGCCACCACAGTACAGTGACCCAGCAGGAGAAAGAAAATCTACATCTCCTGACATATGATTAGTTGTCCCCACGCTGCACTAGGCTGGCCACCTTGGCCCGTTGGGTCGCACATGCAGTGGACAGGAGTCACCACCCCTCCTGAAGCCCCCAGCCATGGGCAGGGTGCAGTCGGAGCCCCTTGGGTCTGTGAAGGCTCCTCTGTGACTTCACTTCCCCTGCTGCTCAGGGTGAGCTTGCATTACGGGATCATGTGTTTGAAACGGCTCAACTATGACCGCAAGGACTTGGAGCGGAGGCGAGAAGAGAGTCAGAGCCAGATCCGAGGTGCCTTGGGAGCCAGGGGTGTGGTGAGGGGGTATAGAGCCAGACTGGGGGGGGGCGCTGACTAGAGGATGGAGGGGGGAGGTAGCATCCCCCACAGGGTGTGTGTAGGGGGTGGGGTTTGAGGAGGCCAGCATGTCAGGTGGCCAGGGAAGGGGTTCCAGAGATGGGGTGAGCGTGAGGGAGTGGCCAGGAAAGAGGAAAGGAGTTCAGGGGTTGGGCCCAGCATACAGAGGGGCGTGTGGTCAGGAGAAAATGATGCGGGTGTGTGTGTGTGTGGTGGTGGTGGGGGGGGGGGTCTGGGCTTAATCTGCAAGGTTCTTTCTGGTGCCTGGAGCGACGCCGCTGAATGTCGCTCCCTCCCGTTCCCCAGACGTGATGGTGTGGTCCAATGAGCGGGTCATGGGCTGGGTGTCCGGGCTAGGCCTGAAAGAATTCGCCACGAACCTCACGGAGAGCGGGGTGCACGGGGCGCTGCTCGCCCTGGACGAGACCTTCGACTACTCGGACCTTGCCCTGCTCCTGCAGATCCCCACGCAGAACGCGCAGGTGAGCCGCTGCTCAGCCCCGGGGCTGCAGGGCCAACCCGGCCTGCCAGACTGCACCCTGCAATGCCCCCCCCGCCCCCCACCCTGTGCTCCCCAGGCCCGGCAGCTCCTGGAGAAGGAGTTCAGCAACCTCATCTCCTTGGGTACAGACCGACGGCTGGACGAGGTGGGCAGGGCAGCAGACCTGGAGGCTGGACTGCCAGCTGCCACTCCTGGGACTGAGCCCGAGGGGTGGAGCTGTACGGTGCCAATCATGGTTGGGGCGGGGCAGCGGGGAAGACCGCGAGCGAAGGGGCGTGGCCTCGGGCTGGTGGGCGTGGTCACCGCCGGGGTTCCCACTCTGGCTGCTCGCCCCTGTACCTCTAGGACAGCGCCAAATCCTTCAGCCGTTCCCCATCCTGGCGGAAGATGTTCCGAGAGAAGGACCTCCGAGGCGTAACCCCCGACTCAGCTGAGATGCTGCCCCCCAACTTTCGTTCGGCCGCAGCAGGAGCCCTGGGCTCGCCGGGACTCCCCCTCCGCAAGCTGCAGCCCGAAGGTGGGCGGCTCCCAGAGGCCACAGCCCCTGCACCCTCCTGGGGGCGGCAGGGTGGGGGGAGGATGGCCGAAGGAGCCCCTAACTTTCCAGAAACAAGCCTCCCTGCCCCAGACTGTCAAAACGATCTGACCCTTTCTCCACGCCCCCTCCCACCCCAAATAGACTCCCCCACCCCCACCCCCCGTGAATTCGCTCGGTGTCACCTGGGACACCTCGGGGTCCCCAGGGCTGCGGGGAAGGGAGGGAAGGCGGCGTGGAGTCAGGGCATCGTGGCCATCTCGGGAAGCGTGGTCCCGGGACGCACGCCTGGGGTTGAGATTTGGAGAGTTTGGGGGGGGGGTGCAGAGAGTGACGGGGTGGTCAGGGCTGCGTGCTGGGGGCTGGACCGCAGCTCGCTCTCCCTCCAGGCCAGACTTCTGGAAGCTCCCGGGCAGACGGCGTCTCGGTCCGGACCTACTCCTGCTAGTGCCGGCCTCCAGGTGAGGACGGGGCCCCAGCTCCGCACGGCTCCAGCCACCGCCCTGGCGCCCGCGCAGGTGACCGCACGCCGAACGAAGAGCCTTCCAGAGGCTGGGCTGTACCCCTCCGCCCGGACGATGGTCTCTCCCGGCCCCGCGGGCGGGGGAGCGGGTGCCGCGGACTGGACCATCCGCACCGACGCGCGGGGGGGCGCGCACCCCGCCTGGACCAAACCACGCCGACCGGACGGGGGGTGGCGACCCCTGCTCCCGCCCCGCACCCCCGCCTCCCTTTCCTCCAACTTTGTAATTTATTGATCCGTTTCCCGACGGGGTTGGGTGCCCGCTTCCCGCGGAGAGGGCGCGGGGCTCCCCTCCCGGGCCGCATGCGGGGAGAGGCCGCCCCCCCCCCCGCCCCCGTGGCGGGGCCCAAGTCTTCCTCGAGGAGGGGGCGGGGGACTCGCTGCTACAAGCCACGCCCCCCGGCCTCTCAGCTCCCCGGGTCCGCTGCGGGCGGGGCCCCCTCCTCCCCTCCCTGCACCCCGTGTCTCGTGTCCCCGGGGCCCCCGCCCCCCCCCCGTGGTGTGGCTGTGTCGTGCCCCGGGGGTCGGGGGCGCAGCAGTACGCTCCCCGGCCCCCCTCCGGCTCCGGGGTTTGCATGGGAGAAGCCTCTTTCCACGATGCCGCTGGGCGACGAGGCGTAGGGAGAGGGAGGACGGCGGGGGGGGGGGCCCGCGCCCCGACTCTCGGTCGGCCTCCCTGCCCCCCTCCCCTCGTCACTCCGCGATCACGGGTAAAGAGAACTGTTTCAACAAGCCCCCGTGTGGACTGGTTTCTTCCAAGAGTGCAGACCCTTCCTCCCCCTCCCCTGTCTCCGGCCAGGGTCTCTGACACCTTCCCCACCCCCACCTGCACCCCCAGGCCTGCCGAGGTTCCGGGAGCACGTTTATTCAGAGAAATAAATAGGGCTCGTGGACGGGGGTTCGGAGGGTCAGCGGGGTGCGCCGCAGGGTGGGGTCAGGGTTCCTGAGCTTCCGGCACGCCCGCCAGCGCTCTGCAGGGGTGGGGGTGGGGGGGATACGGGTTAGGCGGCCCAAGGGTCCAGGGTTCACTCCGGGACGCTTGGAGATCGCGGCCCTGCTCATTGGTCCAGAATCCCAGAGCAAAAGGCACCTCCAAGCAGGAAGGACCCTTACCCCCCGACCCCCAGCCACCGCAGCCAACTTACTGGTAGAGAGATGAAGAGAAATAGTCAATGTAGCTTCCTGTGGGGGAGAAGAGAAATTGGGGGTGGGGGCCCTTGTCACAGAGCCTTAGAGCAGCCTCTTCCCACTTCCTTCCCCCAAGTCTGCCATCGAGATTCGTTCGAAGGGCCTACTATTGAATTGGACCCTCCAAGCCCCCCTTGGCAGGGTTGTGAGTCAGCTCTCACTCGGTAGAGCGCACACCGAGCCATGCATGAGGAGCTGGGTGCAAGCCCCTGGCCGCCACAGGGAGCAGCTGTCCCGGAAGCGGCACTAGGAGTGGAGCGGTGCTGTGTCTCTCCTCCTCGCTCTGTCTCTCATCCTCCATCTAAAATAAATCAATTAGCCCGCAGGAAGAACCCTGGTGGGGGAAATATATAAATAGCTCGCTCCAGGTGTTCCCATTCTGCAGTAGTCCTGCTCTGTCTGTCCTTAGACCCAAGTTTTCATCATTCGTTTGTTCTGTTGTGTTGTTTTCCAGAGTATTGCTCAGCTTTGGCTTAAGGTGGCGCTAGAGGGATTGAACCTGGGCCCTTGGGGTGTCTCAAGCTTGAAAGTTCTTTTGCATAACCATTATACTGTCTCCTGACCCCTCCATTATCTTTTTTTTAAATGCTTTAAGTTTTTACTAGGGATTTATATGATTAGGAAATAAAAGAAGTATAGTTCCACACCATGCCCCCCACTAAAGTTCTGCCATGTTTTTTTTTTTTTTTTTAAATTTCATTGAGGGGCCAGGTGGTAGCACACCTGGTTAAGCACACCACTACATTGCATAAGGACCCAGATTCAAGCCCCTGGTTCCCACCTGCAAGGGAAAAACTTTATGAGTGGTGAAGCAGGGCTGCAATGTCTCTCTGTGTGTCTCTGTCTCTGTCCCCCCCCTTCCTCTCAATTTCTGGCTGTCTCTAATAAATAAAAAAGATAATAACAAAATTTTATTGGGGGCCAGGTGGTGACACACCTGGTTAAGTGCACACATTACAGTGTGCAAGGACCCAGGTTCAAGCCCCTGGTCCCCACCTGCAGGGGTAAAGCTTCATGAGTGGTGAAGTAAGGCTGCAGGTGTCTCTGTCTCTTTCCCTCTCTCTCCCCCCTCCCCTCTCAATTTCTCTCTGTCTCTAATAAATAAATAAAAATAACTTTAAAAAAGAAAGGGAAATTTTATTGAAAGAACAGAAAGAGGGGGCTGGGCAGTAGTGCAGCGGGTTGGGTGCACATGGCCATGGCGCAAAGCGCAAGGACTGGAGTGAGGATCCTGGATCGAACCCCACTCCCCACCTGCAGGGGAGTCGCTTCACAGGCGGTGAAGCAGGTCTACAGGTGTCTGTCTTTCTCTCCCCCTCTCTGTCTTCCCCTCTTCTCTTTGATTTCTCTCTGTCCTGTCCAACAACAACAACAGCACTGACAACAACAATAATGATAACAACAAGGGCAACAAAAAAGAAATGGCCTTCAGGAGCAGTGGATTCCTAGTGCAGGCACCGAGACCCAATAATAACCCTGAGGCAAAAAAAAAAAAAAAAACACGACAGAAAGATATCAAGAACGAAGGTGGAGAAAGAGAGGGGAAAGAGGGAGAGAGACACCTGCAGCTGTGTTTCACCACTTGTGAAGCTTCCCCTCTATAAGTGGGGACTAGAGACTTGAACCCTGGTCCTTGTGCATGGTGATGTGCTCAACCGGGTGTGCCCATAAACATTTTATACATAAATATAGAATAAGCCAAAGGATTGTTCATCTGGTTTATGGTGGCACCAGGGATTGAACCTGGGACTTCTACTACCTCAGGCAGGAAAGTCCGTTGCTTGCTGCTACTGCTGCAAGCTCTCCAGGCTTCTCTCTTTTTTAATCTCAAACCCAGAGCCTCACTAATGGCGCTCCACCGCTGAACTACCTCCCAGGCCCTCCTCCACCCACTCATTCTCACCCTCCTGGGATTCAGCCTTAGTCCCCAACCTTCCCCAGCCCCGCCCCTCCACCGGCACAGACCCCGCCCCTGACTTTGGCCCCGCCCCTCCACCTGCGCTAAACCACGCCCACAGCTCTGGCCCCGCCCCCAAGGTTCCCGCTGGGCCCGGCTGGCGCTCACCTGGGGAGCAGATGGTTTCACAGACCAGCGGGCAGAGGTAGCAGAACTGGCAGTGCTGGGGGAGGGCGACAGGAGAGGGCGCCCGGTCAGTTCCGGGCGGGGCGCACAGGGCGGAGGCCTGCTCGCTGAAGGTCAGAGCCGGCCGGCCGTGGGCTGGGAGTCAATGCTGATTAGGGCTAAGGATGGGTGTGTGTGCGGGACGGGGGTGGGGAGAGCTGGGCAGCTGGGGGTGCTCGGGTGCCCCGGGGCCACCCTGGGCCGAGGGGAGCTTTGAGTCCAGGGCGGTCCTCACCTGGCACTGGTCGCAGTGCTCTCCCATGTGCTCCTCATCACAGCGACAGTTCTCACACTCAGTGCATCGCTGGGGACCCAAAGACCGCGTCAGAGGAAGCCTACCCCCCACCACCCATCACCAGTTATTCCACTCTGTCACTCTGATTTTCAATTGCAGGCAGATTTCATGTCCTACCCCCACTTAAAAAATGTATTTCTGGGGAGTTGGGCGGTAGCGCAGCGGGTTAAGCGCAGCGGGTTAAGCGCACGGGGCGCAAAGCGCAAGGACCTGCAGAAGGATCCTGGTTCGAGGCCCCAAACCTGCAGGGAAGTTGCTTCACAGGCGGTGAAGCAGGTCTGCGGGTGTCTGTCTTTCTCCCCCCCCCATCTTCCCTTCCTCTCTCCATTTCTCTCTGTCCTATCCAACGACGACGACATCAATAACAACAACAACAACAAAACAAGGGCAACAAAAGGAAAAATAAATATTTTTTAAAATGTATTTATGGCGCCGGGTGGTATTGAACCTGGTTGAGCACACACATTACAGTGTACAGGACCTGGGTTCAAGCCCCTACTCCCCACCAGCAGGGGGCGGCTTCCTGAGCAGTGAAACAAGTACTATGGGGGGTGTCTTTTCTCTCCCTATCTCCCTCCCCCTTCCCTTTCAATTTATCTCTGTCCTATCAAATAAAGACCAAAAAGAGAAAAGAAAAGAAAAGGAAAAATGGCTGTTGGGAGCAGTGGATTCCCAGTGCTTAAACCTAACGGCAAAATTACTTAATTAAATGTATTTATTAATTAATTAGGGGATGAGAGAGCCAGAGCATCACTCAGGCACACCGGTGCCAGGGATCAAACTCCGGACCTCATGCCTGCATGCCCTCTGCTTTGCTATCGCTCCACCTCCCAGGCCACAGCCCCCCTCACCCCCCACTTTGGACCGGGCCTCTGGATGCTCTCAGAACCTGTGGTTCCCGTCGTGTCCCTCCTGTTCCCCAACTCTGCCACGGCCTCCTCTCTGTCTCCACACCCACAGGTCCAGACCTCCCATCTGGCCCCCACATGCTCTGAGAAGTGTCCCCCACCTCATCTGGAACTGCTCCATGTCCCTTCTTTTACCCAGCATCCTCCCAAGATACGCCCAGGGGTGGGGGGAGGACTTGGGACACGTTCCAAGGACAGCTGTGTGTGGCGGGCGGGGGGGGGGGGGGTTGGGGCTGGGGAGGAGGGTTGGGGACATACATTGCAGAAGGAGCAGTAGCTACACAGAGACCCTGGCTGGTAGTTGCCATATTCCTGGACGTCCTTAGAACCTGTGGGGACAGGAGGGGGGCGTGACCCAGGCTGGTTTGGCCCCGCCCCGCCCCACCCCCTCACCCTGTCCCTGCCACCCGGCACTTACCCATGTCCTCACTGTTGTCCTCCTCACTGGAGCCCCCGCCAGCAGCCTCCCTCAAGGTCAGGGGGTCAGGGATGATGCTGAAGGGGAGCTCATCTTCCTCCAGGCCCTCCTCCTCATCCTCCTCTTCTTCCTGGTGAGCTTGGCCCAGAGGGGACAGAACCTCAGCCCTGTCTTCCTGCTCTTCCTCCTCCTCGTCCTCTGGGCTCTGAACAAGGCCGTGACCTTCCTCTTCATCCTCCTGGTCCTTCTGCTCCAGGCTGCCCAGGGGGATGTCTTCTCCCTCTTCCTGGCCCTCATCCTTTTCCTCCTGGGACGCCCGGTCCTCTTCCTCCTCTTCAGACTCTCCCTCCCGTGAGTGGCTTTCCGTCTTGTCTTCCTTATGTCCTGGGGGCTGTGGACCAGTCTCCTCTCTGATGGGCTCTCTGCGAGCTGTCCCTTCATCCCTGTGTCCTTGCTGCCTGAGGCTGGGAGCCTCATGGCTGAAGATGTCCTCCTCTTCCTCCCGGGGGACTTCGTGGTGGTGCCGGCCGTGGACCACGTGATACTCATCTGGGGAGTCCTCGTCTTCTTCCCTGTGGCCTTGGGGTTGGTGGCTGGCTACAGGGGGGGTGAACTTGACTGTGATGGCCTCCTCCTCCTCCTCCTCTTCCTGTCGAAGCATCTGGTGGGTGTGTCTGGGAGCTGGGTGCCAGTGTTCAGTGGACACATTCTCATGATCCTCATCCTCCTCACCTCCCTCACCCCCGTGGCCTCGATGTCCCTGGAGAGGGACGTGGTGGTGGTGTTCCTCTGAGTCATCATCATCCTCTTCCATTCTGTGGCTCCAGAGCCTGTGGGCCTGGTGTCCATACTCTGTGAAGGTGTCGGCATCATCACCATCATCGCCATCATCGCCACCACCATCACCATCTTCTTCTCCTTCTCCGTGGCCTCGGTGTCCATGGCCTCGGTGTCCACGGCCTTGGTTGTGGTGCTCACGTTCCTCCTCATCCTCCTCATCCTCTTGGTCTCTGTGGACTTGGTGTCCATACTCATCCGAGGCTTCACCATCTTCTTCATCTTCATCATCATCGTCTTCTCCGTGGCCTCGGTGTCCGTGGCCTCGGTGTCCACGGCCTTGGTTGTGGTGCTCACGTTCCTCCTCATCCTCCTCATCCTCTTGGTCTCTGTGGACTTGGTGTCCATACTCATCCGAGGCTTCACCATCTTCTTCATCTTCATCATCATCGTCTTCTCTGTGGGCTCGGAGTCCGTGGCCTGGGACATGGTGCTGGTGGTGTTCTTCTGAGTCACCTTCATCATCCTCCATCCCGTGTCCAGGGTGCATATGGATCTGGTGGCCATACTCCATGGAGGCGTCATCATCATCATCATCATCTTCTTCTTCTTCTTCTTCTTCATCTTCTTCTCCTTGTCTGTGGCCTGGGTGTCCTTGGTCACGATACTGATGTTCCTCTGAGTCATCTTCATCCTCTCCCAGCTTCCCATGAGCTGGGTGCTGGTGGGCATGGGTCTCCCCTTCCTCCTCTTCGTCATCATCACCGTCTCCTCCATGGCTTCGGTGTACGTGCCTGATGGCGGGCTGGTGACCCTCGCTGGACACAACTTGGTCCTCGTCCTCCTGGCCGTGGCTTCTGTGTCTGGGGGAGCGGTGCCTCTTGTGCTCGGCTGAGTCTCCTATGCTTTCCTTCCCGTGACCTCTGTGCCTGTGGGCCGGCTGTGTGTGGCGTGTGAAGTCCTCGTCCTCTTCCTCCTCCCTGCTCTCGTGGCCTTGGGCTCCATGGCCATCATCCTGGAAGACATCTCTGTCCTCTCCCCTGTGGCTCCAGAGATGAGTCCCCACAGACGCCTCCTCACTCTTGCCTCTGTGACCCTCTCGGTTGTGGCCGGCATGGCCAAGCTCTGTGGACGCATCCTCCGAGGGTCTCTCCAGCCCCGCGTTGGTGTTGGGTTCCAGCCCTTCCCCCCTCAGCTGCTGGGTGACTGCTGGGGGGAGGAGCAGACCTGCCAGGGCGGCCCAGAGGAGGGGAACCTGCAGCCCAGGCCCAGGGCGGCCCATGGGGACGGACGGACAGATGGACGGAAGTACAGGCTGGCTGGCCCCGGCCTGGCTCCAGCTGTGAGGGCAGAGCTTGGGGTCCTTCTCTCTCCCCTTCTCTCTGTCTCCCTGCTGTGCCTTGCACCCGGTGTCACTTGCCTTCCTCCGGCCCTGGCTTCCCAGCTCTGGACACCCCTCTGGGGCTGGCTCAGGAGCCCCCTGACCGCCCTTGTGGGCCCTCCCTCCCCACTTCCCAGCCAATAGGGTCTCTCCCCTCCCCTCTTTGTGGCTAAATTTACTCCGGGCCCTGAGTTATTCTGGGGAGGACTGCCTGCCCCTCCTCCTCCCCACTGGGCAGGGCTGGGAGCTGGGGTCTGCCTTGACATGAGGGGGTCCTAGGAGGGCTGGCGGGGAGCAAGGGGGCTTGACTTTGAACAGTCAACAAGTCCACATCTGGCAGCTGCAAAGACAAAGACTGGACCTGAAGCCAGCCAGGGGTGGGTGGGGGAGAGCCCCCCACAGCGTGGAATTATGGGGGCTTAGATGATGGGGAGCTTCTGTTCGCAAGGGGAGCTCTGCAGAGAGCCGGTGGGTGTGGAGAGGGTTAGGGGAACTAGTCCCTGGTGCATGACCTCCTATCCCTGGTGGGGGCACCCAGCCAGGCCAGGGCTATTAATACTGCGAGGGGGTGGGGGGCTCAGGTTACCCAACAGCCACAGCTGTCTCTGTCACCCAGCGCTGCTGCAGAAGACACGTCTCCCCCCCCCCCCCCCCCCCCCCCCCCCCGTCCTGCCACTGCAGCTCTTGCCCAGGGGCCCTGTACTGGCAGAGTCCCTGTTACCCGTCTTTACAGGATCCTGGCTCTCTGCTCACCTGAGTGTCCCCTCAAATCTCTCCCAACATGCTCTCCAAATCTCTGACCCCTTCTTTCTGATTCTCTACCTCCATCTAAGTCTCCGGACCCCCTCCTCTGGGTTAGTGTGTCACCTCCCCCATCTGTCACGCACTCTCCTTGGGCCTCTGGCTCCCTCCCTGGGGACTTTGTGCCCCTACCCAGAGCGGTTTTTCTCCCCCTCCCTTCCCCTCCCTCCCCCTCCCCCCTCTGTCTTCCCCTCCCCCTCCCTCTCTCAGATTCCTTCTGAATCTTTAGGCTCCTCCTGTTTCCATTTTTTTGGTTCCCCCCAATCAATGTAGCCCCTCCCTCACTTCTAGCACTCTCTTCCATGTCTCTGCCCCTCCCTTTCTCTGGGTCTCTGTCCCCCTTTCACTCTGAGTCTCTCTCCTCCCTTTCTCTGGGTCTCTGTCCCCCTTTCACTCTGAGTCTCTCTCCTCCCTTTCTCTGGGTCTCTGTCCCCCTTTCACTCTGAGTCTCTCTCCTCCTCTTTCTCTGGGTCTCTGTCCCCCTTTCACTCTGAGTCTCTCTCCTCCTCTTTCTCTGGGTCTCTGTCCCCCTTTCACTCTGAGTCTCTCTCCTCCCTTTCTCTGGGTCTCTGTCCCCCTTTCACTCTGAGTCTCTCTCCTCCTCTTTCTCTGGGTCTCTGTCCCCCTTTCACTCTGAGTCTCTCTCCTCCTCTTTCTCTGGGTCTCTGTCCCCCTTTCACTCTGAGTCTCTCTCCTCCTCAATCTCTGGGTCTCTGTCCCCCTTTCACTCTGAGTCTCTCTCCTCCCTTTCTCTGGGTCTCTGTCCCCCTTTCACTCTGAGTCTCTCTCCTCCCTTTCTCTGGGTCTCTGTCCCCCTTTCACTCTGAGTCTCTCTCCTCCTCTTTCTCTGTGTCTCTGTCTCCCTTTCACTCTGAGTTTGAGTCTCTCTCCTCCTCTTTCTCTGGGTCTCTGTGCCCCCATGCATTTGTTTCCTCCCCACCCCGCACGCACCTCTAACTTGTGTCTCTGTATCCTCATCTCCCCTACCTCACACTCTCTGTCTCTCAGTTTCTGAGTCTCTGTCCCTGTCTCTCTGGGTCTCTGTCCCTGTCTCTCTGGGTCTCTGTCCCTGTCTCTCTGGGTCTCTGTCCCTGTCTCTCTGGGTCTCTGTCCCTGTCTCTCTGGGTCTCTGTCCCTGTCTCTCTGGGTCTCTGTCCCTGTCTCTTTGGGTCTTTTTTTTAAAATATTTATTTTATTTATTCCCTTTTGTTGCCCTTGATGTTTCATTATTGTAGTTATTATTGTTGTTGTTATTTGATGTCGTCATTGTTGGATAGGACAGAGAGAAATGGAGAGAGTAGGGGAATACAGAGAGGAGGAGAGAAAGACAGACACCTGCAGACCTGCTTCACCGCCTGGGAAGCGACTCCCCTGCAGGTGGGGAGCCGGGGGCTCGAACCAAGATCCTTAAGCTGGTCCTTGTACTTTGTGCCACCTGCGCTTAACCTGCTGCACTACCACCTGACTCCCACTCTTTGGGTCTTTGTTCCTGTCTCTCTGGGTTTCTGTCTCTCTGGGTCTCTGTCCCCATCTCTCTGGGTCTCTGTCCTTGTCTCTCTGGGTCCCTATCTCTCTGGTCTCTGTGTCCCTCTGGGTCTCTGTGTCTCTCTGGGTCTCTGTTCCTGTCTCTCTGGGTCCCTATCTCTCTGGTCTCTGTGTCCCTCTGGGTCTCTGTTCCTGTCTCTCTGGGTCCCTATCTCTCTGGTCTCTGTGTCCCTCTGGGTCTCTGTGTCTCTCTGGGTCTCTGTTCCTGTCTCTCTGGGTCCCTATCTCTCTGGTCTCTGTGTCCCTCTGGGTCTCTGTTCCTGTCTCTCTGGGTCCCTATCTCTCTGGTCTCTGTGTCCCTCTGGGTCTCTGTTCCTGTCTCTCTGGGTCCCTATCTCTCTGGTCTCTGTGTCCCTCTGGGTCTCTGTGTCCCTCTGGGTCTCTGTTCCTGTCTCTCTGGGTCCCTATCTCTCTGGTCTCTGTGTCTCTCTGGGTCTCTGTTCCTGTCTCTCTGGGTCCCTATCTCTCTGGTCTCTGTGTCCCTCTGGGTCTCTGTTCCTGTCTCTCTGGGTCCCTATCTCTCTGGTCTCTGTGTCCCTCTGGGTCTCTGTTCCTGTCTCTCTGGGTCCCTATCTCTCTGGTCTCTGTGTCCCTCTGGGTCTCTGTTCCTGTCTCTCTGGGTCCCTATCTCTCTGGTCTCTGTGTCCCTCTGGGTCTCTGTGTCTCTCTGGGTCTCTGTTCCTGTCTCTCTGGGTCCCTATCTCTCTGGTCTCTGTGTCCCTCTGGGTCTCTGTTCCTGTCTCTCTGGGTCCCTATCTCTCTGGTCTCTGTGTCCCTCTGGGTCTCTGTGTCCCTCTGGGTCTCTGTCCCCGTCTCCCTGGTCTCTGAGCAGCAGCCTGGCCTGTCCGCCCTCCCTAGCGCCAGGGCTCCCGCCCCGCAGGCCTCGCCCCGCCCAAGCCGGGAAGTGGCGGATCCGGTTCTCCCGGCTGCGTGGAGGGAGGCGCGGAGCCGGGAGCTGCGGGGCGGCGGCGGCATGGTGGGTGCGGAGAAGGAGCAGGTACGGCGGCCGGCGGGCTGGGTGCTGGAGACCCAGGGTGCAGGCATGACGGGTGCCTGGGTGTGGGGGCGACCGGGGGTCCCACCAGGGGCGCGCCGGATCCCCGGTGCTGGGCTGGGACTTGGGGTGCGGGCTAGTGGGGCCCTGGGCCCAGTGTCGCGCGGGGCAGCCGGGGTCTGGGGTGCGGGGCCCCTCTTGGGTCCCGGGTGGGTGGGGTGGCCCCTGCATGGGGTCTGCACTCCGCATTCCTGTCCCCAGAGCTGGATCCCCAAGATCTTCAAGAAGAAGACTTGCACCACGTTCATCGCCGAGCCCACAGATGCGGGGTGAGGAGGGCGCCCCAGCACCCACCCGGGACCGAGGCCCGCCCGCCCCCATCACTGTCGCTGTCACTGCGGCTGCTGCTCCCAAGGGCGTTCCGGCTCCCCAGGGCGGCCTGTGCCGGCGGCCAGCCCCCCCCCCCGCCCGCATTTCCTGCCCCGAGTCAGAGCTGTAACCCCAGGGCTGGTCCCCGTCTGTCTCTGCCCTTTCCCTGCCCTTAAAAATGTTTGATTTATTTATGAGAGAACCAGAGCACCTCTCTGGCACATGCGATGTTGGGGCCCTCAATACTGAGAGCCCAGTGCTCTGACTACTGTGTCACCCTGCCGGGTAGCACACCCACCCCCACATTATTATTATTATTTTTAGATTTTATTTTTTAATGAGAAAGATAGGAGGAGAGAGAAAGAACCAGACATCACTGGCACATGTGGTGCCGGAGAATCGAACTCAGGACCTCATGCTTGAGCGTCCAAAGCTTTATCACTGCACCACCTCCCAGACCACCACATTATTTTTTAAACATGTAATTATCTAGGGGCAGGGCAGTGGCACACAAGTGACCAAGTGTGAGGATGTGGGTTTGAGCCCCCGGGTCCCCACCTGCCAGGGAGGGGGTGAGAAGCTTCAGGAGTGTTGCAGGAGGGCTGCAGGTGTCTTCTCTGCCTCTTTCTCTCACTGTCTCCTCTTCCCGCTCAATTTCTCTCTGTCCAGGACCTCTGCCTGCAAATTCTGGGTTCTTCTATGCCAGCACTATCTCCTCCTCCATCTTCTTCTTCTTTTAAAAGAATTTATTTATTCATGAGAGAGATAGGAGAAGAACATCACTCTGGCACATATGCCACTGGGGATTGAACTCAGGACCTCATGGTTGAGACTCCAATGTTTAAGCCACTGCGCCACCTCCCGGACCGCAGCAGCACTCTCTTCTAACCCTCCTGTGTCCTTTGCTGGGACCCCTTTCCTCTTTCTGTTAACTTTTTTTTTTTTTGGCTGCCCTTGTTGTTGTTATTGTTGTCGTTGTTGTTGGATAGGACCCAGAGAAATTGAGAGAAGGGCAGACAGAGAGGGAGAGACAGACACCTGCAGACCTGCTTCACCGGTTGTGAAGCGACCCCCCTGCAGGTGGGGAGCCGCTGGGCTTGAACCGGGATCCTTATGCCATCCTTGCACTTCGGGCTATGTGCGCTTAACCCACTGTGCTACTGCCCAGCTCCCTTTTTCTATTTCCTGTCCTTTTCCTTCACCCCGTTCATCCAAGAAGCCTACACCCTGTGCTTTCAAAGGAGCCTCCTTAGAAAGAGCCTGGGGCCATGCTGTGTGGCTTTGGGCCAATTGGTTCACCTCTCTGGGCCTCATCAGGCTTCTGGGCTCCAAGTCAGGCCGCACCTTTTGCTGGGGTTATTGTGAGGATTTAATAAGTCTGTGCCTGGGGCAGACTGAAGCTGCAGGCAGCACAGTCAGCTCTGGGACTTGTTTGAAGGTGGCGACTACTGCCCTGCATGGGTGTGCACAGGCGTGTGTGTGCCTGTGTGCGTCTGTGTGTGTGTGTGTGTGTGTGTGTGTGTGTATCTGTTGTGGGGGGAGCCACGAGCTGTTGGGAGGGTGTCTGACACCCTCACAGAGCTTCAGGACTTCATTCTGAATTTTTATTATATATATATATATATATTTTCCTCCAGGGTTATTGCTGGGCTCGGTGCCTGCACCATGAATCCACCGCTCCTGGAGGCCATTTTTTCCCCCTTTTGTTGCCCTTGTTGTTGTAGCCTCGTTGTGGTTATTATTATTACCATCGTTGATGTTGTTCGTTGTTGGTTAGGACAGAGAGAAACGGAGAGAGGAGGGGAAGACAGAGAGGGGGAGAGAAAGACAGACACCTGCAGACCTGCTTCACCACCTGTGAAGTGACTCCCCTGCAGGTGGGGAGCCGGGGGCTCGAACTGGGATCCTTATGCCGGTCCTTGCGCTTCGTGCCACGTGCGCTCGCTTCATGCCACGTGCGCTTAACCCACTGCGCCCCCGCCCGACCCCTGAATTTTTATTATATTTTTAAAAAGTCTTCAAGGAGGGGCCAGGCAGTGATGCACCTGGTTAAATCCACATGTTACAGTACACAAGGACCCAGGTTCAAGCCTCTGGTCCTCACTTGCAGGGGGAAAGCTTCATGAGTGGTGAAACAGGGCTGCAGGTCTCTCTCTGTCTCTTTCCCTCTCTGTCTCCTCTTTCCTCTCAATTTCTCTCTGTTTCTATTTGATAATAAATAAAATATTTTTAATTGATTAATTAATAAAAGAGAGAGAGAGACACGAGAACCTGCTTAGCTTTGACTGATGATGATGCTGGGAATTGAACCTGGGCCCTCAGCTTCAGGCAGAAAAGTCCTGAGCTACCTGTTCTGTCCTAACTCTATACTTTTTAGAGGGGTGGATGAGGGCAGAAAAAGGAGGAGAGGCACCCGTGATCTGTGAGCCCCCTCTCCGCCCCTCCCCTGAGCCATCCTTGGTGGCCCCCATGGGTGCTGGAGAGCCGAG
Organism: Erinaceus europaeus; assembly: GCF_950295315.1. Classification (NCBI taxonomy): domain Eukaryota; kingdom Metazoa; phylum Chordata; class Mammalia; order Eulipotyphla; family Erinaceidae; genus Erinaceus; species Erinaceus europaeus. The sequence continues at coordinate 3,696,413 of NC_080163.1, forward strand.
GCTTGGGCTCCTCGGCAGGGCGTGCGCTCCCCTGCTGAGCCAGCTGCAGACAGATCTTTGTGCTGTGGGCGATGTTACCGCCTCTCACTGAGGGAGTGTGTTTTGCGGTGAACAGATCGCTCACAATTATCTCTGAACAAACTGATAAACGTTAAATGAGTGTCCAGAGACTTCCTGCTCCAGGGAGTGAGGTCAAGAGGCTTTCACAGTTTTACTTATTTATTCATTTCTTTTTGCCAGAGCTCTGCTCAGATCTGGCTGATGGTGGTACTGAGGATGGAACCTGGGACCTCAGAGCAGGAGAGTCTTTTTTTAAAAATATATTTATTTATTTTCCCTTTTGTTGCCCTTGTTGTTTTTCATTGTTGTTGTAGTAATTATTGTTGTTATTGATGTTGTCATTGTTGGATAAGACAGAGAGAAATGGAGAGAGGAGGGGAAGACAGAGAGGGGGAGAGAAAGACAGACACCTGCAGACCTGCTTCACCACCTGTGAAGTGACTCCCCTGCAGGTGGGGAGCTGGGGTCTTGAACCGGGATTCTTACGCTAGTCCTTGGCTTTGCACCACGTGCGCTACCCAACTCCCTAAAAAAAATTTTTATTTACTTATTATTGGATAGAGACAGGGAGAAATTGAGAGGGGGAGGGGAGATAGAGGGAGAGAGACAGAGAGTCACCTGCAGCCCTGCTTCACCATTCATGGAGCTTTCCTCCTTTATTATCTTTATTTATTTATTGGAGAGAGACAGCCAAAAATCAAGAGGGAAGGAGTTGATAGAGAAGGGGAGAGACAGAGAGAGAGAGACACCTGCGGCCCTGCTTCACCACTTGTGAAGCTTTCCCCCTGCAGGTGGGGGGCCAGGGACTTGAACCCAGGTCCTTACACACCACAAAGTGAGTGCTTAACCAGGTGCGCCACCACCTGGCCCCTCCTTTTTTTTTTTTTAAACCAGAGCAGTGCTCAGCTCTGGCTTACGGTGGTTCAGGGGAGTTTCTTTTATTTTTAAAGACTTTATTTATTTATTAAGAAGTCAGGAGGAGAGAGAGAGAAAGAACCAGACATCACTCTGGTACATGTGCTGCCAGGGATTGAACTCTGGACCTCATGTTTATCCACTGTGCCTCCTCCCAGACCACTATTGTTTCTTAGAAAGGAAGTTTAGGAGCCTCTGTCCTGTCAGGCAGTGGAAGCTTGTGAGAATAGAGCAGGGGTTGCGGAGGACATGGCCACAGGACAGGCCACAGGTGGCTGGTGGCTCAAGGTGGCTGGGGAGAGGAGGGTGCGGGTGGTCCCAGGGCCAGGAGGAGCCTGTGCAAAGGGCCTAAGTGAGCTGCAAATGGGCAAACTGAGGAAACAGTCAAATGAGACTTGAGCTTGGGAACAGCCTGAGACAGCTGAGAAATAAATACTCCAGGTATGAGGTCCCAGTGCAGAGGCTTTGGTTGTTGTATTATTTCTGGGGCTTCACCGCCACTCTGAGGCAACTATTTCATTCCAGGTAAAAAGAAGACAGAGACAGAGGGAGCAAAGAGAAGAGAAGAGAAGAGGGTGGGGGGGGGGGGTAGATGGCATAGTAGTTCTCATCCCTGAGGCTCCAGAGTCCAAGGTTCAATCCCCAGCACCACCATAAACTAGAGCTGAGCACTGCTCTGGTGGAAGGAAGGAAGGAAGGAAGGCAGGAAGGAAGGGAGGAAGGAAGGATGGAAGGAAGGAAGGAAGGAAGGAAAGGCTGCAGGTGTCTCTCTCTCTCTCTTCCTATCTCCCCCTTCCCTCTCAATTCCTCTGTCTCCATTCAGAATCACACACACACAAGAAAGAGAGAAGAGCATTGCTCAGCTCTGGCATAAAGTGATGCTGGGGATTGAACTTGCATCTTCTAGGCTCAGGCATGCAAATCCTGTGCTCTAACAGGCTGAGCTATCTCCTGGCCCCCAGCGCAGAGCGTTGCAGGCGAAGGGGAGACCGGAGATGATACTCCTAGGAGTCGTACAAGGCAGAGTACCTCGACCGCCATATCTTCTGTTCTGTTATCTCTGCTCAAGCAAACAGCAATCGAGCAAAGTCTTCCCCGCCCTGCTCCCCACTCTGCTGCGGACGGGGTCCAGCACCTGCTCTTTGTACATCCGGGTGGTTCATGGTCCAGACGATGGTCCCCTCCCTGGGCAACTTCAGCTGCGGCCTCGGGGGCTGGGTGGGTCCTGACTCATTCCCGACCCGGGGAGAAGGTCGACTCGAGGCCGGCTTCTCAGAGTTTATGGGCCCCGAGCACCCCCTCCTCCGTGGTGTAGCTGGAAGAAAGAGCAGAGTTCAGAGTGCACGGAGCCCTGTCACGAGAGAGGAGGGTGCTGGGACATTCTCCTGGGGTGCTGGGCAGATGGGGAGGGCAGAGACCCTCGGGGCCATGTGAGGATGAACTGGGGAAGAGGCTGGGCCAGGGCAGGGCTATGAGGACACAAGGAAGGGACAGGTAGCGATGGGAGGGGGAGGGCTGGGGTGACAGCACCATGGTTCTGCAAAAGACTCTCATACCTGAGGTTCTGCGGCCCCAGGTTCAGTCCCCAGCACCATCAGTCAAAGCTGAGTAGGGGTCTGGTCTTTCTTTGTATCTTTCTCTGTATCTCTCTCATGAAAATAAACTAAGTTACATATTAAATAAAAAATATACAGGACTAGGGAGATAGCAGAGTGGTTTTGCAAAAAGACTCATGCCTGAGGCTCTGAGGTCCTAGATTCAGTCCCCAGCACCATTATCAGCCAGAGCTGAGCATGGCTCTGGTTTCTCTCTCTCTCTGTGTTTGTGTCTCTCTCATTAAAATGAACAAAACATTTTTTAAAATTTTATTTTCCCTTTTATTGCCCTTGTTTTTTTATTGTTACAGTAGTTATTATTGTTGTTGTTATTGACGTTGTCATTGTTAGATAGGACAGAGAGAAATGGAGAGAGGAGGGGAAGACAGGGAGAGAAAGACAGACACCTGCAGACCTGCTTCACAACTGTGAAGTGACTCCCCTTACACCGGGCCTTGTGCTTCATGCCACGTGCGCTTAACCCGCTGCGCTACCGCAAGACTCCGGAACAAAACATTTTTTAAAAGAGGCAAACTTGGGGCCAGGTGGTGACGTGCCTGATTGAGCGTGTGTGTTACTCTGCGCGAGGACCCGGGTTCCGGTCCCCAGTCCCCGGTCCCACCTGCAAGAGGAAAGCTTTGCAAGTGGTGAAGCATTGTGCAGATGTCTTTCTCCCTCTCTCTACCTCCCCTTACCCTCTCAATTTCCAGATAAATAAATCTATCCGATAAATAAATAAATATAATTTATCTCTATCCAATAAATAAATAAATAAATACAATTTACTTAAAAAAAAACAGAAGCAAACTTGGGGACCATGGGCTTGGGGAGCACAAGGGAATTGGGCAGGCCCCATAGACAGCTGGTCCGGGGACTGGAGGGGCAGACAGTGGGGCTGTGCCCAGGGTAGGGAAGGCAAGAGGGAGAGCCGGGCTGGCAGGTTTGCTGACATTCCTGGATGATGGATTCTGTACCTGGGCTGGGGGCAGGAGGGTAGGAACCTGAGGTCTTCAGAAATCTGAGTGTCGTCGGGCCTGCTGAGGGCACGTGTTACCACGGCTCCCCACCTGCAGGGTGGAAGCTTCATGAGTGGTGAAGCAGGTCTGCAGGTCTCTCCCTCCCTCCCCTCTCTATCTCCTTTTCACTCTTAATTTCTCTGTGTCCTAGCCAGTAAAATAGAAAAGAAAGAGAGAGAAGAAGGAAGGGGGGGCGGGTCTGTGTCGGAGACTTTTATCCAGGGTTGGAGAAAGTCCTGGCCATGGGACTGTGGGAGTAGGTGAGATGTCACAGCTGAGAAGTGCATGGTGTGGGGGAGGGGTGTTTGCAAGCTGGCTGTTTCTTTCTCTTTTCTCCTTATTTGCCACCAGAAAAAAAAAAGTGTTGGAGGTGGTGTAGGTGCCTGCATGACTCTATTGTTACTTGCAACCATTTTTTAAAATGTTTATTTATTTATTCCCTTTTGTTGCCCTTGTTGTTTTATTGTTGTTGTTATTGATGTCGTCTTTGTTGGATAGGACAGAGAGAAATGGAGAGAGGAGGGGATGACAGAGAGGGGGAGAGACAGACAGACACCTGCAGACCTGCTTCACCACCTGGGAAGCGACTCCCCTGCAGGTGGGGAGCTGGGGGCTCGAACCGGGATCCTTATGCCGGTCCTTGTGCTTTGCGCCACCTGCGCTTAACCCGCTGCGCTACCGCCCGACTCCCACCACTTTTTTTTCTTTTAAATCAACAGAGTAATTGCTGGTGCTCAGTGTCTGCACAGTGAATCTACCAATTCTGGGGACTATTTTCCTTTGCCTCCCTTTTTTCTTCCTTCCTTCCTTCTGTCTTTCCTCCTGTCTTTCCTTCTTTTCTTTCATTTGATAGAGACAGAAGTTGAGAGGGAAAGAGCAGAAGGGCCTGGATGGTGACACACCTGGTTAAGCGCACGCATCACAGTGCGCAAAAACCCAGCTTCAGGCCCCACCTGCAGAGGGAAGGCTTCACAGGTGATGAAGCAGGGCTGCAGCTAGCTCTGTCTTTCTCCTTATCTCTCTCTCCCCCTTCCTCTCAGTTTCTGATGGTCTTTATCTGATAAGTAAACAAAGATAGTAAAAGAAAAAAAAGAACTAAAGAGAGAAAGAGAGAGAGAGAGAAGATAGGGAGAAAGAGAGATCCCTGCAGCTTTTGTGACTTGGTAAAGCTTCCTTCCCCTCCAGGTGCGGACCAGGGGCTTGTCCATTGGCCAGTTTTTAAAAAGAAGGTGAAAGACAGAGAGAGATGGAGAGGGAGGGAGAAGGAGAGATGTCTGCAGCGCTGCTCCGCCAGTCAGGAAGCTTCTGTGTGGTGACTGGGGCGAGAGGCTTGAAGCGGAGTCCTGGTACTCAGTCGCATGTCTCAGTCTCCTAAGGCTGCCGTCACTCAGGGCCCTTCCCTCTTCCTTCCTCTCTCTCTCTCTCTCTTTTCTTTCTGTTTATTTCTTAGGGGTAGTGCATCTGGTAGAGTGCACACATTACTGTGTGTAAAGTCCTGGGATTAAGTCCCGGGTTCCCACCTGCAGGGGAGAAGCTTCACCATCAGTGGAGCAGTGCTGCAGGTGTCTCTCTCTCTCTCTCTCTCTTTCTCTCTCTCTTTCTCTCTGTCCCTCACCTAGCAAAAAAGGGAGAGAAATAACCACCAGGTATGGTGGAGTCATCCAGCCACCAAGCCCTGTGGATAACCCTGGTGACACAATAATAAATTATTTACTTTTGAGGGGCTGGGCGGTGGCACACCAGGTTGAACCCAAGCACATGTTACAATGTGCGAGGACTCAGGTTCAAGCCCCCTGTCCCCACCTGCAGGGAGAAGCTGTGTTGCAGGTGTCTCGTTCTCTCCCTCCCCTCTCAATTTCTTTCTTTTCTTTTTTTAAAGATTTTATTTATTCATTAATGAGGAAGATAGGAGGAGAAAGAACCAGACATCACTCTGGCACATGTGCTCCTGGGAATCGAACTCAGGACCTCATGCTTGAGAGTCCAAAGCTTTACCACTGCGCCACCTCCCGGACCAGTTTCCCCTCTCAGTTTCTCTCTCAGACTAACTGATCAATCAGTCAATCATTAACTGTTTAGGGGCCAGGAAGTAGCCCACCTGGTGAAACACACACTTTGCCCCGAGCACCACATGGAAGCATGTGCACGGGGGAGCTTCATGAGAGGTGGAGCAGTGCTGTGGGCGTCTCTCTCTCTCTCTCTTTCTCTCTCTCTCCCCTCTGTCTCTCACCTGCTATTTGTCTGTTTGCTTCTTAGATCATTTAAGATAATTTATTTCACTAGTTTTCTTTCTTCCTTTTTTTTTTTTTGAGGTTTTATTTATTAATGAGAAAGTAGAAGGAGAGAGAGAGAACCAGACATCACTCCGGTATATGTGCTGCCAAGGATTGAACTCAGGCCCTCACGCTTCAGAGTCCAGTGCTTTATCCACTGCGCCACCTCCCGGACCACTCTTTCTTTCTTTCTTGGAGACTGCAAAATTCCTGTCTTATCTTTTCCATCTTTGAATGAAGGAGCTTAAAGTTATCTATGCAGTGTCAGAAGAGGTTTTGGCATCTGTATCCTCAGACCCCTAAGTGTGTTCCCCACCATCCTGTGACCACTTTCCATCTTAGAAAAGAGTCTGCTGAGAGCTGAGGAGACACAACAATGGTTCTGCAACAAACAAACAAACAAACAAACCTCTCATTCTTGAGGCTCCAAAAGTCCCAGGTTCAGTCCCTAGCACCACCATCAACCAGAGCTGAGCAGTGCTCTGCTTTAAAATAAGATGAAATGGGGAGTCGGACGGTAGTGTAGCCGGTGAAGCGCACGTGGCGCAAAGCACAAGGACCAGCATAAGGATCTGGGTTCGAGCCGTTGTTATCCAATAACAATGACATCAATAACAACAACAATAATAACAACAACAACAATGATAAACAATAAGGGCAACAAAAGGGAAAAAGCCTCCAGGAGCAGTGGATTCATCGTGCAGGCACTGAGCCCCAGCAGTAACCCAGGAGACAAAAAAAAGGAGCTATGAAGGGAAAGGAGAGAATGAGGGAAGAGAGGAAGAAAGTAGTGGAGTTGTGCAGTCATGAAGCCCCAGTGGTGGAGAAAAGTTTTTTTTAGATTTTTTAATATTTATTGATTCCCTTTTGTTGCCCTTGTTGTTTTATTGTTGTAGTTATTATTGATGTCATTGTTGTTGGATAGGACAGAGAGAAATGGAGAGAGGAGGGGAAGACAGAGAGGGGGAGAGACAGACAGACACCTGCAGACCTGCTTCACCGCCTGTGAAGCGACTCCCCTGCAGGTGGGGAGCCGGGGGCTCGAACCGGGATCCTTATGCGGGTCCTTGCGCTTTGCACAACATGCACTTAACCTGCTGCGCTACCGCCCGACACCCAATTTTTTTTTTTTTTTTTTTATCAGAGCACTGCTCAGCTCTGGCTTATGGTGGTGTGGGGAATTGAACCTGGGGTTTTGGAGCCTCAGGCATGAGAGTGTCTTTGTATCACCATCATGATATCTACCCTCTGTGAGAATTTTCTGTTTTAATGCCAGATAGAGTTCCACATGACACAGAGAAGCTGGACCACCACAGGCCTCTCAGCACGTGCAAGTCCTGTGTGCTACCTACCAGCTGGCCTGCTTCCCTGGTTTCTCCACTTTCTCCTCTCTCTCTCTTCAATTTTTTATTATCTTTATTTATTTGTTGGAGAGAAACAGCCAGAAATCAAGAGGGAAGGGGGTGATAGAGAGGAGAGAGACAGAGTTTTACTAATCACAAAAGTCTACCCCCCCCCCCCGCAGGTGGGGACTGGGGGGGGCTTGAACCCAGGTCCTTACGCATTGGAACATGTGCTCAACCAGGTCCTCCTCTCCTGTTCCTCCTCCCCCTATTCTCCCTCCTCCTCCTCTCTCTCTCTCTCATGCGTCTTCTACCACTTTTGGATCAATATTTATTCCATTTTTCCCCCTTCATTTCATACAGACAACACAGCACTGCCCCACCATCCAGGGAGTCTCAGCGCCATGCCCCCATATGTGCCAGGGTTTGAACCCGTGTCCTCCTGCACGGCCAAGCGTATGGTCTATTGGGTGAGCTATCACTCAGCCCCACAAACTGACAACTCTGTGCTCAAACTTTTTATAGATGAGTGTTGTGCTTATTCATCATCACTATTGCTTTTTTTTTTTTTTTTTTTTTTTTAATCAGAGCCCTGCTCAGCTCCAATTGATGGTGAAACTGGGGATTGAGAGCCTCAGGCTTGAGAGTCTGTTATATAAATCATTGTGCTCTGTCTGTGGCTGGAAGAGTGTTAGGAAAAGCAGGTCTCTGAAGTCAGCAAAGCACCCTGTCTCTCCTCTCCCACCAAGTCTACTTGAAGTCACTCCTCTGGTCTCTGGGTCTGGGAGGGTGACACCATCTTGGGGAGGGCAAGGCATGTCTGGGGCAGCACCTCACTCAGTGCAGACAAAGCAGCCCAGAGGGAGAGGGCAGGGAGGGAGCGCACTCCGCCAAGGAGAGTGTGGAGAGCGGGTGGGCGAGCTGCCCCTCCCAGTGAGCCGCCACTGGAGACCTGAATGGAGGCTCTTGTGTTGGGCCAGGCAGGCAGGTAGCTGCTGATACCATCAGGGGCCATTTCAGTCTCTGAGGCAGGGAAGGGGGGGAGGAGGGAAGGAGGGAGGGAGGGGAGGAGGGACAGCTGAGAGGTGCAGAGGGGGCCCTCGGCAGCTCTGTCCCCCAGAACTCAGTCCCTATCCAATGAACTGGATTAAAAAGGGGGCGGGGCAGGTGGTGACACACCTGGTTGAGTGCCCACATTACAGTGTGCAAAAGTGTACAAGGGTTCAAGCCCTCAGTTCCCACCTGCTGTGGGAAGTGTCCCAAGTGGTGAAGCAGGGCTGCAGGTGTATTTCTTTCCCTCTCCTCTCCTCTCCTCTCCTCTCCTCTCCTCTCCTCTCCTCTCCTCTCCTCTCCTCTCCTCACCTTTTTCTTTTTTTTTTTTTTAACTGAAGCCCTGCTCAATTCAATTTGTTAACTGGAGCCCTGGTTTATGGTGGTGCTGGCGGTTAAATCTGAGACCTTGAAGCCACAGGCAGGAGAGTCGTTTGTATAACCATTATGCCATCTCCCCCACCGCTCCCTTAATCTCTCTCTCTTCCCATTCAATCTCTTTATGTCTCTATTCAAAATAAATAAATAAATAAATGTTTTTCTTTAATGTTTTCTTTTTATTGATTGGATAGAGACAGCCAGAAATCAAGAGGGAAGGGGGTGATAGAGAGGGAGAGAGACAGAGAGACACCTGCAGCCCTGCTTCTCCACTCATAAAGCTTTCTCCCTGCAGGTGGGGACCAGGGACTCGAACCAGGGTCCTTGCGCACTGTAATACATGCGCTCAACCAGGTGCATCACCACCTGCCCCCTATTAATGTTTTTTAAAGGTATTTCTCGGGGGTCAGGCAGTGGTGCACCTGGTTAAGAGCATACATTACTGGGGGCCAGGCAGTAGTGCAGAGGGTTAAGCGCACATGGCACAAAGTGCAAGGACCGGCACAAGGATCCTGGTTCAAGCCCCCCAGCTCCCACCTCCAGGGGGTTCGCTTCACGGGCGGTGAAGCAGGTCTGCAGGTGTCTGTCTTTCTCTCCCCCTCTCTGTCTTCCCCTCCTCTCTCCATTTCTCTCTGTCCTATCCACAACAACGACAACAATGGCAACAGTAGCAACAACAAGGGCAGCAAAATGGGGAAAATGGCCTCCAGGAGCAGTGGATTCATAATGCAGGCCCTGAGCAGTGGATTCATAATGCAGGCCCTGAGCTCCAGCTGGAGGCAAGAAAAAAGAAAGAGAAAGAAAGAAAGAATAAGTGAATGAAAGGGCACATTACCATTCGCAAAGATCCAGGTTGAGCCACTGCTGCTCCCCACTGCAGCAGGGACCCTTCACAAACAGTGAAGCAGGTCTGCAGGTGTCTGTCTTTCTCTCCTTCTCTCTGTCTTCCCCTCCTCTCTCCATTTCTCTGTCCTATCCATCAACAACTACAGCTATGACAATAATAACAACTATAACAAGCACAACAACAAGGGCAACAAAATGGGAAAAATAGCCTCCAGCAGCAGTGGATTCGTAGTGCAGGCACCGAGTCCCAGCAATAACCCTAGTGGCAAAAAGAAAAAAAGAAAAGAAAAAGGAAAAAAAAAGATTTATTTATTATGAGCAAAGAGAGAGGACCAGCAACACTCTGGTATTGCTGGGGATTGAACTCAGAACCTCATGTTGGCAAGTCAGGTGCTCTGCCTCCGTGTATCCCCCTCACTAGCAAAGATCTGTGTGTTTACATCTTTTTTTTTTTCCTCCAGGGTTATTGCTGGACTCGGTGCCTGCACCATGAATCCACCGCTCCTGGAGGCCATTTCCCCCCCTTTTTGTTGCCCTAGTTGTTGCAGCCTCGTTGCGGTTATTATTGCCATTGTTGACGTTGCTTTGTTGTTGGATAGGACAGAGAGAAATGGAGAGAGCAGGGGAAGACAGAGAGAGAGGGGGAGAGAAAGACAGACACCTGCAGACCTGCTTCACCGCCTGGGAAGCGACTCCCCTGCAGGTGGGGAGCCGGGGGCTGGAACCGGGATCCTTACGCCAGTCCCTGCGCTTTGTGCCATGTGCGCTTAACCCGCTGCGCCACCGCCCGACCCCCGTGTGTTTACATCTTTAGTGAGAGGAGGGAGGAGACAATAGCTCTGCACAGCTGTGGTATGAGGTGGTGCCTGGGATCAGACATGTAGCCCCTGGAGTGTCAGGTGTGCAGGTGGGTTTTAACAGGCTGGGCCATCTTCCCAGCTCTCATGTTTTCCTCTGTGAAAAGCAACCAGTGATGCCACCCCAGAGGTGGCTCAGTGGTTACAGCACTGAACTCTCCAGTGTGAGGCCTCCACTTTGACCCCTGGCACCGCATATGCCCGCCTGGGGGCTGCTCTGCCTCTTTCTTTCTCTCTCTCTCTCTCTCTCTCTCTCTTCCTCCTCCTCCTCTCCTAGAAGAAAAGAAAGACACAACAGCCAAGGGCTAGGCAGCAAAGCCACCCCAGCACCCAGCTGAGCCGCTCTTGGCAATCTCGCCAAGTGACTTCTTTCTCACTGTGCTGTTCCAAGTTATTTAAAGCCCCGTGTGTTGCTGGTGCCGAAACGCCTCTCCCCCGGGCTCTGGTTTGCGTTTCACTTCAGGAAACGTCACCACCGTGCCTCCTCCGAGGCGTCCTGTGAAGTGGGCTGTTTATTACTGGGTGGAGGTGTGGGCTCAGAGAGGTGTGGCCACTTGGCCAAAGTCACACAGCTGTTGAGGCTTCTGTCACCTGGGCTGTCTGAATCGCTTCTGGATTCCTTTTCTTTTTTTAACTTAAAAAAAAACAAAACGTTTATTTACTTATCTTGGCATGACAGAGATAAATTGAGAGGGAAAGAGGTGAGAGGGAGATAGAGAAGAAAGAGACATCTGCAGCACGGCCTCACCACCTATGAAACCTTCCCCCCACAGGTGAGGCCTGGTGGGCTTGAACCCAGGTCCTTGGGCACTATAATGTGTGCGCCTAACCAGGTGCGCCATCTCCTGGGTCCTCTTTCTATTTTCTCCTTCTATTTTCTCTATTCCTTCTTGCCTTTTAGCTCCTCTCCCTTTTCCTCCTCCCTCTCCTCTCTTATCTCCCCCTCCTCCTCCTCCTCTTTTTCCTCCAGAGCCCTGCTCAGCTCTGGCTCATGGTGGTGCTGGGGATTGAACCTGAGACCTCAGAGCCTCAGGCAGGAGAGTCTCTTTGAGAACCATTATGCTTTCTCTCCAGCGTGTGTGTGTGTGTGTGTGTGTGTGTGTGTGTGTGTGTGTGTGTGTGATAAAGACAGAGAGAAACCGAGAGAGGAGAGTCAGAGAGACACCTGCAGACCTGCTTCACCACTTGTGAAGCTTCCCCCCTGCATGTGGGGACTGGGGACTTGAACCCAGGTCCTTGTGCACAGTAATGCGTGCCCACAACCAGGTGCCTCACCACCCGGCCCCAGGGCTTCCCCTTTATTGGCCAGAGGGCTGTGTTTGGACAGGGAAGGCACCCAGTGGCCCTGTGCCCACCCGTTTCCCTTCCGGCATGCAGCTGGGTCCTGGGTGGTGTGGTCCCTGCCGGCCTCTGGGGGACACACAGAAACAGGGACACCTTTCCAGGGCATTGGTGGGGGGGTGGTCGGGGACATCCCTGGGGTTCACATTCCCCCCCACCCCAGAGGGACCCTGTGCCAATGTGGGCGAGACCGGAGTGCCCACCCAGCGGTGGCCATGGAGGACGCCTTCGGGGCGGCCGTGGTGACCTCGTGGGACAGCAGTGTGCACACGACCGAGAAGCCCACGGACGCCTACGGGGACCTGGACTTCACGGGTGCAGGACGGAGGCCAAGCAATGTGAGACCTGTAGAACTGGGGGTGGGGGGCTCCCCTGCCAGGGCCTTGGCACCCCAGCTGAGCACTGGGCCCCTGTCACCTGCCCCTGCCTGCACCCTCCCGGCTCCCACCTTCACTCTGTCTGCTCTTGTGTCTGTCTTTCCGTCTCTGTCTCCTTCTCTCTCTGGTTCTCTGTCTCCTTTCTCTGGGACTCCCTCTCTGGGTCTCTGTCCCTCCATGTCTCTGTCCCCCTATTAGTCTCTGTCCTCTCCCCCATGTCCCATCCTCTGTGTGTCTGCAGTTCCTCCGGCTCTCTGACCGCACGGATCCAGCTACAGTTTATAACCTGGTCACACGCACATGGGGTCTCCGGGCCCCCAACCTGGTGGTGTCTGTGCTGGGGGGCTCAGGGGCCCCAGCCCTGCACACCTGGCTGCAAGACCTGCTGCGTCGTGGGCTGGTGCGGGCAGCCCAGAGCACAGGTGACTGGGGGGCCCGGACCCCATTTCCCTACTCCCAACACCTGCCTCCTCCGTCTCCAGAGGGCTCTCACGCTGTCTCTCACTCTCTCCATGAGTCCATTGTCTCTGTGTCTCTGTCCAGGGGCCTGGATCGTCACAGGCGGCCTGCACACAGGCATTGGCCGACACGTAGGCGTGGCAGTGCGGGACCACCAGATGGCCAGCACGGGGGGCACCAAGGTGGTGGCCATGGGCGTGGCTCCCTGGGGTGTGGTCCGGAACAGAGACACCCTCACCAACCCCAAGGTGGGACCCAGGGTCTTCGAAGAGGAGAGGCTAGGGGCTGGAGGACCCCTGGGTGTGAGGGAGGAGGGGCTGGAGGACCCCTGGGTGTGAGGGAGGAGGGGCTGGAGGACACCTGGGTGTGAGGGAGGAGGGGCTGGAGGACACCTGGGTGTGAGGGGAGAGGCTGAGGACCCCTGGGTGTGAGGGGAGGGGCTGGGGACCCCTGGGTGTGAGGTGAGGGGCTGGAGGACCCCTGGGTGTGAGGGGAGGGGCTGGAGGACCCCTGGGTGTGAGGGGAGGGGCTGGGGGCCCCTGTGTGTGAGGGGTGGGGCTGGGAGCCACTGGGTGTGAGGGGAGTGGCTGGGGACCCCTGGGTGTGAGGGAGGAGGGGCTGGGGGACACCTGGGTGTGAGGGAGGAGGGGCTGGAGGACACCTGGGTGTGAGGGGAGGGGCTGGGGACCCCTGGGTGTGAGGAGAGGGGCTGGGGGCCCCTGTGTGTGAGGGGTGGGGCTGGGAGCCACTGGGTGTGAGGGGAGGGGCTGGGGTTCCCTGGGTGTGCGGGGGGAGGGCCTGGGCTCTGGACTCCTAACCCTACCGTGACTGTACCAGCCAGTAGCCCGCCCCTGGCCCTCACACTGCTCAGCCTTGGCCAGTGCAGGGTAGGTGGATGGACGAGGCGGCCCTGCATCTGGCGTCTCCTCTCCTCTGAGGGAGGACCCGACCTGCTCCCCAGGGCTCCTTCCCTGCAAGGTACCGGTGGCACGGGGACCCCGAGGACGGGCTGGAGTTTCACCTGGACTACAACTACTCGGCCTTCCTCCTGGTGGACGACGGCACCCACGGGCGCTGGGGTGGCGAGAACGGCTTCCGCCTGCGCTTTGAGTCCTACGTGGCCCTGCAGAAGACGGGCCTGGCCGGTGAGCCGCTCCCCACCGCCCCGCTCATCTGGGGGCTGCACCAGGAGGTCTCTCTACTCAAACGCCTTCTCCCATCACCTTCTCCCCCTTTCTGAGAGAGAGAGAGAGAGAGAGATCGCGAGCGCCAGAGCATTGCTGCGGCACAGGATGCTGGAGGCATGAACTCAGGACCTCATGCTGTGGTGTCTCTCCTCTCTCTGTCTCTTTCGCCTCCAGTCGCTGGGGCTTGGTGCAGCACCCACGATTCCATCGCTCCTGGTGGCTACCCTCCCCCATTTTATTCAGTAGGACAGACAGAAAATGAGAAGGGAAGTAGAGACAGAAAGAGAGACACCTGCAGACCAGCTTCATTCTTAGTGAAGTGGATGCCCTGGAGGTGCGGAGTGGGGACTCAAACCCGGGTCCTTATACTTGGTAATATGTGCGCTTATGCAGAAGTGCTGGGGTGGTGACCCCCCCACCCCCACCCCCGCCCTCGGCTCCCCGGCCCCCCGGCCCCAGTCTCTGGCTCTGCACACGCAGAAAGATTCCAGCTGTCATTCCTAGCATGCCCTGGCCTTGCGTCAGGAGCGAGAACTGCAGTGGAGGAGCGTAGTCTCAGCATCTCACTCCCCGTTTGAATGTCCTGTTTGAATGGGGGTCGAGCTAGTGTGACGCTATCTTAGCTGATTCAGCTGTGGGGAAGTCACTGCCCGGGTCGCGTCTGCAGGGCGCTTGAATAGTCCTCGCCTGGCCTCATTTCCTTCTGTCTCTGTTTGACTTCTCATCCTCTCCTGGCTCCTAGGAGGTTAATCAGTCACAGGACGCATGCAAGTCACAGACGCCTGCCTCCCTCAGGGTCCCAGGGGTCAAGGCCTCTGCAGCTGCCACCCCCTGGGAGTCAGGGAGTCATCCCGGCCTGGCCCGTCCCCATGTGCTCACTCCTCTGACAGTGGATTAGCCAGAAGCTGGCATTTGCCCCAGGGGCACCTGGGAAATGTAGTTCTCACCCATCTCTTGCAAAGGCTGATGGGAGGTGACCCCCCCATCTGTTCTCTCCTTAGGGACAGGAATTGACATCCCAGTCCTGCTCCTCCTGATTGATGGTGATGAGAAGATGCTGAAGGTATAGGAGCTGCGGGGCTGGGTGGTGGTGCACCTGGCAGAGTGGTGCACACATTACCACGCCTCAGGACCAGGGTTCGAGCCTCTGGTCCTCAAATCTGGGGGGAGGCTTCACGAGTGGGAAAACAGGTCTGTAGGTCTCTCTCTATATATATCCCTCTCTATCTTCCCTTCCTTTTCTCTGCCTCTATCCCATAAACAAAATAAAACAAGAAGGTATCAGGGCTGTGATGCCCCCATTTCCAGGGGGAGGGACTCTTGCATCCTAAGGCCAGAGGAGCAGGGGTCTGGGGGTGTAGGGCTCCAGGTGGGGTGGGCACCTCCTTTCTGAAGTGACGCTCTTTCATCCTGCAGCGGATAGAGGATGCCACTCAGGAGAGGCTCCCCTGCCTCCTAGTGGCGGGCTCCGGGGGTGCTGCTGACTGTCTGGCTGAGATTCTGGAAGACATTGTGGCACCAGGCAGTGAGGGAGGCCGGCGTGGCGGAGCCCAGGAGAGCGTCAGGCGGTATTTCCCCAACGGGGACCCCAAGGCTCTCCAGGCCCAGGTATGACACTGGGGACCCAAGGCTGCTTCCTGAGACGGGAGGGAATTGGGGATCAGGGCACTTGAGTCTCAAAAGGTGGGGGTGCTGGGAGTCAGGCGGTAGCGCAGCTGGTTAAGCGCAGGTGGCGTGAAGCACAAGGAACTGCATAAGGATCCTGGTTCGAGCCCCCGGCTCCCCACCTGCAGGGGAGTCGCTTCACAGGCCATGAAGCAGGTCTGCAGGTGTCTGTCTTTCTCTCCCCCTCTCTGTCTTCCCCTCCTCTCTCCATTTCTCTCTGTCCTATCTAACAACAATGACATCAATAACAATAACTACAACAACAAGGGCAACAAAAGGGAAAGTAAGTAAATATAAAAGACCAAAAACAAACAAACAAACAAACAAATTTTTTAAAAGGTGGGGGTGCTGAGGATGCAGAGTCTTGATTCCAATGGCAGAGAGGCTGAGACCCACACTTGTGGTTCTGAGGGAGGAGAGGCCGGAGACCCCTGGGTTTGAGGGAGGAGGGGCTGGGGGACCCATAGGTGTGAGTTAGCAGGGAGAAGCCCCTGCTGGCAGTCTGGACCCTGGCTTCTGGGACAGAGGGTTTTGTCCTAGGGGGACACAGGGCCTCCTGTGAGTCAGGGCCCAGGAAAGCCAGGTTGGGGATACAGCGTTTGTTACCTGAAGGTGGAGAGGATCATGACCCGGAAGCAGCTCCTGACCATCTACTCAACTGAGGACGGCCCTGAGGAATTTGAGACCGTTGTTTTAAGGGCCCTCGTGAAGGGTAAGATCTTGGGTCTCCCAGGTTCTGCCTGATTTTGACATCGTTCCTGGTTTGGCCATGTTATCCATTCTCAAATCTAGGGTCTCAAATGTTTCTTTTTATATCATTTTCACTGTGCAGTGGAAAGGAGGCAAGAAAGCAAGAAAGAAAGGACTGCGGAGCTAGCATAATGGCTCTGCAAAAAAACTTTCCCATCTGAGGCTCTGAGGTCCCAGGTTCAGTCCCTAGCACCACCATAAGCCCGAGCTGTGCAGGGCTCAATTTCTCTGTATCTTTCAACTCTCCATCTCTCTTTCATTGTAAATAAATAAATAAATAAATAAATAATACACAAAAGAATAAAGAAGCAAGAAAGGAAGTAGTCCTTTTGGAGAGTGCCATCAGGGCCAGCCTCTCGGCCCAGCAGCGACCCAGGGAGGGGTGGCATTCCCCTCAGGGCACAGCCTGGAATATGGGGTAGTAGGCAGCAGGCAAGCTGGACTCTGCAGATACATTAACTCCCAGCATCCTCTGAGGTTGCGGGCTGCTCTGTACACCACGGCTGCAGGGGTGTGAGAGGCTGACAGCATGGGCAGAGTGCACAGAGGATGGGCTTTCAGCAGAGCAGGGATGGGACACACACACACACACACACACACACACACACACATACACACCTGCTCAGGACCCGGGTTGAGCCAGGCCTTGTGCGGAGCAGTGGACCTGCCTTCTCGCCCCCCATCCCCCACTCCTCTGGGCTCCTTGGTAACCAGGTAGTTGAGGCTCAGAGAAAGGGGGGAAGTGACAAGGTCACACACAGCAACAGGGATCCAGAATCAAAACAAAACAAAGCAAAACAATTTTTTTCCTCTACCAGAATTTTCACAGGCGTACAATTCTGCCACTCATGGGGGGGAGGATTTTGTTTTGCTTTTTTCTGTTGCTGTTTCAGAGAGGAGGTGAGAGACAGAGAGGGAGACAGCAAGAGAGACAGTACAGCACTGCTCCACCCCAGTGATGGCTCCCCTTGGCATGGGGTGTCTATGTGGCGGTTGCTGTGTGTAGTCAAGTGTGAGCACAGGGGTGGGGGCAGGCGGTGGCACACCTGGTTAAATGCACACATCACAGTGTGCAAGGATCCGGGTTCAAGCCCCTGGTCCCCACCTGCAGGGCGGAAAACTTCATGAGTGGTGAAGCAGGGCTGCAGGTCTCTCTCTGTCTCTCTCCCTCCTCCTCCCCTCTCAGTTTCTCTCTGTCTCTGTCCAATAATAAATTAATGAAATTTTCAAAAGAAGTGTGAGGGTGAGGAATGGCACTGGGGAAGCTCTGAGGGCAGTGGACCTGAGCTGTGGTTACTCCCCTTCTCACTCCGGTAAAAATAATCGGGGGGATCAGCCCTGGAGTGGTAGCATTTCATATGTGCTAGGTCCCCAGCGCTCCTGCAATTTTTAAAATTCATTTAAATTAAATTAATTAATTAAATTGCTTCCGGGGTTATTGCTGGAGCTTGATGCCTGTGCCCCGAATCCACCACTCCTGGCAGTAGCTTTTACCCATTGTTGTTGTGGTGGTTGGAGAGGACTGAGAGAAATTGAGACCAGAGGGGAAGACAGAGAGGGGGAGAGGAAGGTAGACACCTGCAGACCCGCTTCACTGCCTGTGAAGCGACCCCCATACCCTGCAGGGGGCACCTGGGGGATTGAACCGGGATCTTTGCGTCATCAGTCCTTGCACTTTGTACTATGTGCGCTTAACCCAGTGTGCCACTGCCCGGCCCGCTATTAATTTTTCTTTTTTTTTTTTTTAATTTATTTTCCCTTTTTCGTTGCCCTTTTTTTTTATTGTTGTTGTAGTTATTATTGTTGCTGTTATTGATGTCATTGTTGTTGGATAGGACAGAGAGAAATGGAGAGAGGAGGGGCAGACAGAGAAGGGGAGAGACAGACAGACACCTGCAGACCTGCTTCACCGCCTGTGAAGCGACTCCCCTGCAGGTGGGGAGCCGGGGCCTCGAACTGGGATGCTTATACCGGTCCTTGTGCTTCGCGCCACGTGCACTTAACCCGCTGCGCTACCGCCCGACTCCCTAATTTTTCTTTTGTATGAGAGGGAGAGGGCAGCATTCCGTTGCTTCACTATCTCCCTGACAGGGAGTCAGGGTCTGGCTTCAGGTCTGTCAGACCCAACTGCACTGCAAGGGGGCAGGGGCGTGTGAGGGCCAGGTGGATGTGCCAGAGACAGGGCCAGTGAGGTGGGCAGCCCAGCTCCCTCTGCTCCCCAGGACTTCAGTGAGACTTGGTCCTGAGAGGCAGAGCAGAGTCAGGGGTGGTTCTGGGAACATGGTCACAGTCGGTGGCCAGAGAGCCAGGGTTCGGAGATAGGTGGGTCATTTGATGTGAAGGGGAGGCAGGCTCAAGAACTGCAGCTGGGAGTTCTCCGACTGAGGGGACAAATGAGGCAACCTCAGAGTTCACTGCAGAGCACAAGACTTGCATGGCAGAGGCCCCAAGTTCAAGCCCCAGCACCACCAATGAAGCCAAAACTGAGTAGCGTCCTGGCCGCTCTCTGTCGTACAAGTTAATAAGAAAGTCTTTGTGAAGGGTGATGTCCCTGACATGGGGTGCCCAGAGGGAACAGACTTTGGAGTGAGTCACTGAGCTCAGTTTGGGGTGTGGGGACAAGGGAAGACCCAGGTGACAAGTGTGGGTGGTGTCAGAGCACTGCCCAGCCTTTTCCTTTCTCTTTTAATGATGATTATTACATACAAGAGAGTTTTTTCTTTTATCTATTTATTTTTTAAATTATTTTTGGAAACAGAGCTGGCAGTCAGCTGAGGTAAAGAACAAACACCTCATCACAGACCCCTGCGAGCGTCAACCCGGCTTTGACCTAGCACATTATGATTGGGCCCTCCTCAATCGCTATCGAACAGGCCATGGCCGGTGCGCCGCTATGTTCCATCGCTGGGGAGCCAGAGACGACCCAAATCTGCCCCTGCGGCTCCAGACAGACTATGACCCACATAGTCAATGACTGCCACCTCTCCAGATTCAAAGGAGGTCTCGAAACTTTACATCAGGCTCAACCTGATGCTGTTGACTGGCTACGGAAGAAGGGCAAACGCTAGAAGAAGAAGAAGATTTTTAAAAAATATTCTATTTGTTTTACTTTAATGAGAGAGAGAGAGAGAGAGAGAGAGAGAGGGATACAGAGAGACCAGGCAGGAATAGATAGCATAATGGTTACACAAAGAGACTCTCATGCCTGAGGCTCCAAAGTCCCAGGTTTAGTACCCCACACCACCATGAGCCAGGGCTGATTAGTGCTGTTGTTAAAAAAAAAAGAGGGGAGTCGGGTGGTAGTGCAGCGGGCTAAGCGCACATGGCGCGAAGTGCAAGGACTGGCCTAAGGATCCCAGTTTGAACCCCCAGCTCCCCACCTGCAGGGGAGTCACTTCACAAGCAATGAATCAGGCCTGCAGGTGTCTATCTTTCTCTCTCCCTCCTTTCTCCATTTCTCTTTGTCCTATCCAACAATGACGATATCAATAACTACAACAATAAAACAACAAGGGCAACAAAAGGGAATAAATAAAATAAATATTAAAAAAATAATAATAACAAATGAGATACAGAGAGACCTGAGCCCTGCTCAGCTCTGGCCAATGGTAGTACTGGGGATTGAACCTGAGACTTCGGAGCATGAAAATCTTGCATGACCATTATGCTATCCCACCCCCTCTTCTCTCAATACAGAAATTCTGGAGGTAGAACTCAGGAATCTATTTAAACAAAAAATTTATGGGGGCCAGGTATTGGTACACTTGGTTAGGTGCACACATTACAAGGACCAGGGCTTGTGTCCCTGGTCCCCACCAGCAGGGGAAAAGCTGCCGGCCTAGTGTGGGGGTGCCTTCTTCCCAGACGCTTACTCTCTGGGTTGGAGAGAACTCGACCGGAACCGGCCTGGGCTGCTGCTTACTCAGCGACGCGGGAGAGAGACCAGGAGCTCGTGGCGGAGTGGGAATGCAGTGTGTCTTTATTGATCAGAGACAATGCTTTTATAGGATAGAACCGGAAGTGGCAAGTCGGAAAAGGAAATGGCTAGGAAAGGGGGTGGACAAAAGGAAAAAGCGGGCTAAGGGAGAAACTTCCTCAGCAACTATTGTGAAGGTTTCAACAGGCGGGATTAATGCTACCCTGCAGGCAGGGCGGGTCTCGAGGTAGAAAGAAGATAGATCAAAGGTATGGAATTGGGTGGGGATCTTTCAGGCAAAACAATGATTATGTAAATAGACCATAGTATCAGGAATGCAGGGGAGCGGGCTTAATGCCGGACAGAAAGCTTCACCAGCAGGGAAGCAGGGCTGCAGGGAAGCAGGGCTGCAGGTGTCTCTCCCTGTCTCGCCACTCCCTCTCACTTTCTCTGTTCTGTCAAGTAAAATAAAGTTAAAAATGTAAAAAATAATATATATATATATTTATAAAAACAGATACTTTCTGTATTTATTTTAATGAGAGCTAGGCTAGCTAGATACCAGAAAATTGCTCAGCTCTGGTTTATGGTGGTGTTGGGGATTGAACTTGCGACCACAGAACCTCAGGCATGAGAGTCTCTTTATATAACCATTACGCTGTCGTTCCTACCCTCCTCCACCTCCTCCTCCTCCTTCTTCTTCTTTTTAATATTTTGTTTATTTATTAATGAGAGAGATAGGAAGAGAGAGAAAGAACCAGATACCACTCTGGGACATGTGCTGCCTGGGATTGAACTCAAGATCTCATGCTTGAGAGTCAAGCGCCTTATCCACTCTGCCACCTCTCAGACCACCCCTCCTCCTTCTCCTCCTTCCCCTTCCCCTTCCCCTTCCCCTTCCCCTTCTCCTTCTCCTTCTCCTTCTCCTTCTCCTTCTCCTCTTCCTTCTCCTTCTCCTTCTTCTTCTTCTATTTTTTGTTTTTGCTTCCAGGGTTATCACTGGTGCTGGGTGCCGGCACTCTAATTCACTGCTCCTGTGGCCATTTCCCCCCATTGTTGTTGCTGCTGCTGCTGCTGTTGCTGGATAGGGCAGAGAAATGGAGAGAGAAGGGGAAGATGGGGGGAGGGGTTACAGACACCTGAAGACCTGCTTCACCGCTTGTGAACGGGGATCCTTGCGCTGGTCCTTGTCCTTTGCACTATGTGCACTTAACCCAGTGCCCCCTCTTTCTTTCTTTTCCTTAAGATTTACCTATTATCAATGAAAGAGGGAGGGAGAAAGAGAGAGCTAGAGCATCACTCTGGCACATGCAATAGCAAGGTTGAATTTGAGGTCTCATGCTCGAGAGTCCAGTGCTGTATCCACTGTGCCGCCCCTGGATGCTAGGTATCCTGAGATCAGACGGAGGTGCACCTGGTTGAGTGCACACGTTGAGCAAGGACCTAAGTTCAAGCCCCCAACACCCCACCTACAGGGGGGGATATTTCATGAGCAATGACGAAAGTACTGCAGTCGTCTCTCTGTCTCCCTCCCTCCCTATCTCCCCCTCCCTTCTCAGTTTCTCTGTTTTATCAAATAAAGAAAAAAAAATGGGTGGGGTGGGGTGGGGAAGGGGGAAATGGCCACCAGGAGCAGTGGCTTCATCATGCAGGCACTGCAGAGTCCCAGCGACAACCCTGGTGACAATGAATGAATGAATGAATGAATGAATGAATGCATGCTAGGTATCCGGTGTCCCCGCCCCTGACTTCTGCCTCTCCTGCTCACTCACCCTCTCAGCCTGTGGCAGCTCCGAGGCCTCAGCCTACCTGGATGAGCTGCGTCTGGCCGTGGCCTGGAACCGTGTGGACATTGCCCAGAGTGAACTCTTCCGGGGAGACATCCAGTGGCGGGTGAGGGCGTGGAGCCTGGGGCTGGGCACACTGCGCAGGGCAGCGCTCTCCTCCCTCCGACTTCACCCTCTGGTCTCCCGGGACGGCCTGTCTGGCCTTCTCCTAATCGTTCCTCCGCGCTACCGTGGTTCTCTCCCCACCTACTCATGTGTCAGTCAGTTGATCCATCCTTCCTTCTAGCTGTCCACTCAGCTCTCCATCCTTCCATCACTCGCTCCATTCATTTGTCCTTAAATCCTTCCATCTGACCATCCATCCATTCTGCATTCATCCTTCCAGCGGTTTAATCTTCAGTTCAGCCAATCACCATGAGTTAAGTATTTTGCTTCTGACTGTATCCATTACAAACTGAGACAAACTGAGGCCCAAACAAGAAACAGAGGAAGTTGAAGTATTTATTCACACAAACACATAGAGTAGTCATTATTACAAACTTACGCATGTGCAGACCCAGAACAGACACAGAACACTGGGACCTCAGGAGACCTGAGGGGTTCCCCCCCCCAAGCTGGAGTGCCAATCAGTGGCCCCATTGTTTGGGACAGAGACCCAGAGGCTGGGAGCTTGTCTCCTTTATTTATTTTTAATTTTTTATATATATTTATTCCCTTTTGATGCCCTTGTTGTTTTATTGTTGTAGTTATTATTGTTGTTGTTATTGATGTCATCATTGTTGGACAGGACAGAGAGAAATGGAGAGAGGAGGGGAAGACAGGGGGAGAGAAAGACAGACACCTGCAGACCTGCTTCACCGCCTGTGGAGCGACTCCCTTGCAGGTGGGAAGCTGGGGGCTCAAACCGGAATCCTTCCCTGGTCCTTGTGCTTTGCGCCACGTGCGCTTAACCCGCTGCACTGCCGCCTGACTCCCGCTCATCTCCTTTTAAAGGGAATGGGAGTGGGAGGCTTCAAGGGGGCCACATGAGTACATTCCTAGAACGAACATTCTGAAACTACCATGCAGTGCCAGGAAGGGAGCGGGCAGGTTAGTGACAACCATCATGGCACAAAGGTTACAAGACAGATGGGTTTCGGTAACATTCTTAGTTAATCACAAATTCTTTGCTGTCCTTGGGTGGGGAAAGGGGACATCCCCTCATTATCTGGTCCTCTGAAGGTTTGCTCTTAATTGCTAAAATCACCTAGTTTTCTATACAGGGGGATTTCTAAGTGAATCAGCTTGGGGGACTTATTCGTTCACACTTATGCATCCATCTGATCATTTGTTCATCCATCCTTTCTTCCACCAATCCATCACTCATCTTTCCATCCATCTATCCATTCATCTTCCCATCCACCCACTCATCTTTCCATTAATACATTCAGCACTCACTTTTCCACCCATCTTCCCATCTTTCCATTAATACATTCAACACTCACTTTTCCACTCATCTTCCCATCCATCCATCCTTCCATCCATTACTCATCTTCCCATCCATCTATCTATCTGCCCACCCATCCATCCACCTTTCCATCCACCCATCTACCCATCTGTCCATCCTCCATCATCCATCTTTCCATCCACCCATCCATCAGTAGGCTCTGAACCCCGTCTGTCCTTCCATCCATCCTTTCATCCATCACCCATCTTCCCATCCATCCACCTATCCATTTGCCCACCCATCCACCCATCTTTCCATCCACCCATCTCTCTATCTACCCATCTACCCATCCATCATCCATCCACCCATCTTTCCATCCACCCATCTACCCATCCATCATCCTCCATCATCCATCCACCCATCTTTCCATCCACCCATCTACCCATCCATCCATCCTCCATCATCCATCTATCCATCCACTCATCTCTCCATCCACCTGTCTGCCCATGCATCCATCCTCCATCATCCGTCTTTCCATCCACCCATCCATCACTGGGCTCTGAACCCTGTCTGTCTCTTGCCCATGGCCTCGGACCTCACCTGACCTGTGTCTGTGCCCCCCGCCCTCCCTCCCGCCAGTCCTGCCACCTGGAGGCCTCCCTCATGGACGCCCTCCTGAATGACCGGCCGGAGTTCGTGCGCCTGCTCATCTCCCACGGGCTCAGCCTGGACCACTTCCTGACCCCCAAGCGCCTGGCCCAGCTCTACAGCGCAGCGCCGCCCAACTCCACCATCCGCGGCCTTCTGGACCAGGTGTCCCACGGTGCGGGCACCAAAGCCCAAGTCCTGAAGCCCAGCGGGCAGCCCCGGCCCCCCAACGTGGGGCAGCTGCTGCGGATGCTGCTGGGGGAGACTTGTGCACCGAAATACCGCACCGAGGGCGCCGGGGACCATCAGGACCATTCCTGCAAGGAGAGAGTAAGGGGTGGGCGGGGCTGGAGAAAGGAGGACGGGAGGGGGCGTGGTCATGATAAGGGGCGGGGCTAGCCGGTGGGGCAGGGCCACTCAGCGTGGAGGCTAGGACCGAAGAGGTGTGGTCAGATGGGGGGCGGGGCTGGTGGATCCCACCAAGGGGTGTGGCCAGTGTGGGCGGGGCGCGTCTTCACCACGCCCCCTCCACCTGCAGAGCTGCCTGCTCTGGGACAAGGCCCCCCTGGAGGTCACGCTGGACGCGGTGCTGGGCCAGGCGCCCTGGAGTGACCTGCTCCTGTGGGCCGTGCTTCTAAACAGGGCTCAGATGGCCTTGTACTTCTGGGAGATGGTGAGTCCGGCCTGGAACTGTAGTTCTGCCTTCTTCCTTCCCACTGATCCCCTGCCCCTGCCCCTGCCCCTGTCCTCTGGTCTCTTTTGTTTGTTTATTTTTAGAGATTTATTTGTTGCCCGACAGACAGAGAACCAGAACACCACTTTGCCGCATGCGGTGCTGGCAGTGGAACTCGAGCCCCCGGCCTTGAGAGTCTAGCGCTTTCTCCACTGCGCCAGCTCCCAGGCCTCTGCCAACCGCAATCATTCCCAAAGGAGAGCCGCCCGCTCCCTCCCTCTGGGGCCGACAGCTGAGCCGGGAATGTGGGCCGGCTTCAAGGCTGCCGCCACCAGGGGAGGTAAACAGATTAGTTAAAATGCCACTGTGCTACTCTGTGGTTTAGCATTTCTTTTCTCCATTAAGCAGTCTCCTTGTGTGATTTTTAAAATCTTAAATTCCAGACTCCTGAAAATGCCTGTGAGTGATGGGTTTTTTGTTTCCCAGCTAATGTGGAGGTATGGCGTTTACCATTTTATTTATTTTTTTAGATTTTATTTATTCATAAGAAGATAGGAGAAGTGAGAGAAAGAACCAGATATCACTCTGGAACATGTGCTGCTGGGGATGGAACTCAGGATCTCCCGCTTGAGAGTCCAACGCTTTATCTACTGCGCCATCTCCCAGATCACTTATTTTATCTATAATTTTTTGGGGGGTGGATAGAGATAGAAGAGGAGAGTGGAGGAAGGGGGAGATAGGAAGGAGAAGAGGCAGAGAGACACCTGCAGCCCTGCTTCACCATTTGTGAGGCTCGCTCCCTGCAGGTGGGGACTGGGTTCTTGAGCCTGAGCTCTCACACATGGTGACAAGTGTGCTTCACTAGGTATGCCACTGCCTAGCTCTTTTTTCCTTTTTAACTTTTTTTAAAAAATCATTATCTTTATTTGATAGAGACAGCCAGAAAATCAGGAGGGAAAGGGGTGATAGAGAGGGAGAGAGGCAGAGAGACACCTGCAGCCCTGCTTCACCACTCGCAAAGCTTTCCCCCTGCAGGTGGGGACCACGGGCTCGAACCCCGGTCCTCGTGCACTGTAATGTGTGCGCTCAACCAGGTGCACCACCATCTGGCCCCTTTTTAACTTTTTAAAAAATATTTATTTATTTATTCCCTTTTGTTGCCCTTGTTGCTTTATTGTTGCAGTTATTGATGTTGTCGTTGTTGGATAGGACAGAGAAATGGAGAGAGGAGGGGAAGACAGAGAGGGGGAGAGAAAGACAGACACCTGCAGACCTGCTTCACCGCCTGGGAAGCGACTCCCCTGCAGGTGGGGAGCCGGGGGCTCGAACCGGGATCCTTAGGCCGGCCCTTGTGATTTGCGCCTCTTTTTTCCTTTTAAATATTTTATTTTAATGATGTAGCACAGAGAGAAAGACACAGAAACACCAGAGCCCTGCTTAGCTCTGGCTGATGGTGGTGCCGGGGGTAGAACCTGGGCCCTCAGAGCCTCAGGCGGGACAGTGTGCTGGGCTCCCACTATGCTCTCTGGCGGGCCCAGCCAGGGAAATTTGAAGCTCTTTATTCTGTCACCTCAGGTGACATCGCCAGTGGCTTCATGACCTGCCCTTGACCCTTGACCGCATCCTGACTCCGGCCCACATTCATATTCTGAATGAACCTGAACCATGTGACTTTGGACATTTTTTCACAGGTTTTCAGTCGCTGCTAGTGCTCCCCAAAGGCGGGCTCAGTACTCACAAAACCAATCAGTCAAGAGGTTCTGAGAAGACAGATTTTACCAGGGGCCAGCACAGCCTGAGGAGAAGGGGACTCACACAAGGCCATCTTCCTCTCAGGCCAGGGTTCAGGGTTTATAAAGGGTGGGGTGCTGGGTCCGAGGGCGTCAGAGAATCCAGCTGGAGGGGCCTTGTCTTGAGTGAGTGAGCAGAGCCTGGTGGCCTTGTTCCTTGTAAATGCAGAGATGCCATCCTTAAACAATGCCTCCTGTGGCTGCTAGTTTATTCTTCCTCAGCACCTCAGTGCTGGATGCCCGGCTAGCCTGAGGGTGTTTCTTCCCGGACACATGCTCTCTGGGTTGGAGAGAACTCTGCAGAGCCAACCTAGGCTGCTGCTTACTCAGTGATGCGGGAGAGGAACCAGGAGCTCTCGTGGCTGAGCTGGAACACAGTGCAATGCTTTTATTGATCAGAGGAAAAATGCCTTTATATCTTCTGAAGTGGAAGTGGCAGGTTGGAAAAGGAAATGGCTAGGAGAGGGGGCAGAGCAGAAAAAAGAGCACAAAGGTAGCAAGCTTCCATCTGACCAGTGGGGATTACACCAATCCCTGCAGGCAGGGCGGGTCTCAGACAAAACAGTGATTATGTAAACAGACCACAGCATCCAGCAATGCAGCATGGGGGGGGGGGGCGCTGGCATAATGCCCAACACTGGGAGGCAGGGCAGGCGGCAGAAACATATAGTGGCCATCACTGTTTTGTTTTTAGCCAGAGTCCTGCTCAGCTCTGGCTCATGGTGGTGCTGGGGATTGAACCTGGGACCTTAAAGCCTCAGGCAGGAGAATCTATTTGAGTAACTATCGTGTTGGTTCCCAGCCTGCATTCATATATATATATATATATATATATATATATATATATATATATATATATATAAAGAAACACAGGGGTGATAACTCACCTGGTCGAGTGCAGACTTCTCCAGGCCCAAGGGCCGAGGCTTGAACGACTGGCCACCACCTGGGAGCGTCACTTCACAAGGGAAGTGTTATGAGTGGTGAGCACTGCTTTTGCTGTTTCTCTTCTCTCTAACCTTCAGTCTGAAAGAAAAGCAAAAATCAAACCTAACAAAAACAACAAGACAGTCCATCAGGAATAGGGGAAGTACACAGGCAGGGAGTTAAGGAAGGGAGTTAAGGAGGGCCAGGCAGAGGCACACCAGGCTAAGCACACATAGTACTAAGCACAAGGACCTACATAAGTGTCTGAGTTCGAGCCCCAGGCTCCCCACCTGCAGGGGAGTCGCTTCCCAGGCGGTGAAGCAGGTCTGCAGGTGTCTGTCTTTCTCTCCCCATCTCTGTCTTCCCCTCCTCTCTCCATTTCTCTCTGTCCTATTCAATAAATGGAAAAAATGGCCTCTAGGAGCAGTGGATCTGTCGTGCTAGCACCAAGCCCTGTGATAACTCTGGAGGCCAAATAAAATAAAATGAGAAAGAAAGACAGACAGAAAGAAAGAAATTAAGAAAAGAAAGCAAACTAGGGAGATAATGGTTCTGCAAAGATTCTCCTGCCTGAAGCTCTGAGAAGCCAGGTTCAATCTCCAGAACCACTATCAGACAGAGCTGAGCAGGGCTCTGGGAAAATAAAATAAAGGGGGAGACCTTGGCTTTTTTAAAATATTTTTTTCTTTATTCCCTTTTGTTGCCCTTGTTGTTTTACTGTGATTGATGTCATCGTTGTTAGATAGGACAGAGAGAAATGGAGAGAGGAGGGGAAGACAGAGAGGGGGGAGAGAAAGACAGACGCCTGCAGACCTGCTTCACCGCCTGGGAAGCGACTCCCCTGCAGGTGGGGAGCTGGGGGCTCGAACCGGCGTCCTTACGCGGGTCCCTGCGCTCAGCGCCACGTGCGCTTAACTCGCTGTGCTACCGCCCGACTCCCCGATCTTGGCTTCTGAAGACCCTGGATAGTCTGTGAATCGCCCCCAGCTCCCCTTTGTCCTTACCCTGCACCACAGGTTTCCTCCCCCTTCTCCCTACCCCATCCTGAGCCTCCTGTCTGTCTGTCTGTCTCCCCAGGGCTCCAATGCCGTGGCTTCGGCGCTGGGGGCCTGCCTGCTGCTGCGGGTGCTCGCCCGCCTGGAGTCGGAAGCGGAGGAGGCTGCTCGCAGGAAGGACCTGGCCACCAAGTTTGAAGGCCTGGGCGCCGGTGCGTGTCCCCCGGGTTGCCAGGGGGTGAGGCGTAAGCTGGGGCCCAGGAGACCCCGCACCCTGTAAAGCACGCGCATTGCCATGCAGGGGGCCTGGGTTCGAGCCCCTGCACTGCCCGGGGAAGCTTCATGAGTGGTGGAGTGGCGCAGCGGTGTCTCTTTGTCTAGTTACAAATAAAGGAGGGGGTGGGTGTATGTCTCACCCCTCCTGGTGCGGCCCTGCAGCCCCGACTCCCCCCCACACCCCAGACCTCTTCGGCGAGTGCTACCGCAGCAGCGAGGACCGCGCCAACCGCCTGCTCCTGCGCCGCTGCCCGCTCTGGGGCGATGCCACCTGCCTCCAGCTCGCTATGCAGGCCGATGCCCGCGCCTTCTTTGCCCAGGACGGGGTGCAGGTGAGCGTGGGGTGCAGGTGAAGGGCGGGGTGCAGGATGGGGTACAGGTGCAGGTGAAGGGGGTGCAGGTGAGCTGGGGGGGTGCCGGTGAGCGGGGCGCTCGCTGTGTCTGGGCAGCATCCGGAGTGGGTGGGTGGTCTCTGGTCTTGGTTAGCCTCCCCTAACAAACACACACACACCACCACCAACAACAACAACAAACATACCACCACACACCCCGAACAGATACACACACCACACAGACACACACCCCGAACAGATACACACATCACACACACACACACACACCCCAAACAGATACACACACCACACAGACACACACCCCGAACAGATACACACATCACACACACACACACACACCCCCCAAACAGATACACACATCACACACACACACACCCCAAACAGATACACACACCACACAGACACATACCCCCCGAACAGATACACACATCACACATCACACACACACACACACACCCCAAACAGATACACACACCACACAGACACACACCCCAAACAGATACACACATCACACACACACATACACACCCCAAACAGATACACACACCACACAGACACACACCCCCCCGAACAGATACACACATCACACACACACACACAACAGATACACACACAAAAACACACAACAGATACACACAACACAAACACACCACACAGATAGATATACAGACAACACACTGTCCCCCCCCACACACACAACAAACAGACACACACACACACTCACACTCATATCTCAGGCCTCTCCCAGCATGGACAATGCTCTGTCGGAAGCCTCACTCCTCTCCCTCCTATAGTGCTTCTTTTTCTCTTTTAAAGACTTATTTTTTTCTCTTTTAAAGACTTATTTTAGGCAGGGAGATGGACTCTCATTCCTGAGGAGGCCCCAGGGTCCCAAGTTCAATCCCCCAGTACCACCGTAGGCCAGAGCTGAGCAGTGCTTCAATAAAAGAAATGAAATGAAATGAAAAAGTTTGTTACAGGGCCAGTAAAGAAGCTCACATGGCTCGTAAACTTCCTTTACCAGCTTTGAGCTCAGACCCCATAATGCTGGAGGAAGCTTTGGTGCCATAGTCAATTTCACTCTCTCTGTGTGCCTCTCTGTTGCTACCTTAAAATGTTTTAATTTGGGAGTCGGGCGGTAGCGCAGGGGTCAAACGCACGTGGCGCGAAGCACAAGGACCCGCGTAAGGATCCTGGTTCGAGCACCTGCAGGGGTGTCGCTTCCCAGGCGGTGAAGCAGGTCTGCAGGTGTCTGTCTTTCTCTCCCCCTCTCTGTCTTCCCCTCCTCTCTCCATTTCTCTCTGTCCTATCCGACAGCGACATCAATAACAACAACAACAATAACTACAACCACAATAAAAAACGAGGGCAACAAAAGGGAAAATAAACAAAATTTTAAAAAAAAATTTTGATTTATTGCACATGGGCTTCACATGAGGTAGAGAGGAGGAGAGGAGCCAGAGTGCCACTCCAGCGCACGCAGTGCTGGGGGTCCCACCAGGAACCCACACTCTACCAGCTGAGCTATCTCCTCCCTCTCTCGTTCTGTCTGAAAAAGAAGGTTCAGCATGTCGAGGCCCAGCAGTGCCTCCCCCACCCTCCTGGGACCCCCCCTCCCAAAGAGAGCCAGTCCAGACACCGGGAGTCCTGACTTCAGGACTTCAGGACTTCAGTCGCATGTCCCTCCCACTTCAACAACTAAGCATTCTCCGTGTGTGTGTGTCTGTCCAGCCGAGGCCTAGTGCAGGCAAGAGTCCTCGGCTCCCAGGCTGACTTTCATTCTAAAAAATATTAGATATGCAAGGACCCAGGTTTGAAGCCCCTGGTCCCCACCTGTTAGGGGGGAAGCTGCACAAGCAGTGAAGCAGGGCTGCAAGTCTCTCTCTGTTTCTCTCTCTCTGTGTGTCTCCGTCCTTCTCAATTGCTTTCTGTCCTATCAGATATAAGAAAACTGAAACAAAGAATTAAAATAAGTAAATAGATAGTAACAGATTAGGTGAAGAGAGAGAGAGTGAGAGAGCGAGGTAGTGTAGCCCTCTCTGCCATCTGTGGAGTTTCCGCTGGTGCTGTGTGGCTCCCGTCTGGTGCCCCCATGTACGAGTCCGGGGCTCCAGGCCGGGGCCGGATACTTGGTGAGGCCTGTACTCTGGGCCCCAAGTCTCAACAGTTAGAATGGCCTCAGTGAGGCTGAGGAGACCGCATCATGGTTCTGCAAAAGACTCTCACACCTGAAGCTCTGAAGTCCCAGGTTCAACCCCCAGCACCACCATCAGCCGGCTGAGCAGGGCTTTTGTCTCTACCTCTCATTAGAAACATAATAAAGAGAAAGGGGAGGGTGTATGGTGGCACACCCTGTGGAGCGCACATGTTATAATGCAGAAGGACTCAGGTTCAAGCCCCCGGTCCCCACCTACAGGAGGAAAGCTTTGTGAGTGGTGAAGCAGTGCTGCAAATCTCTCTCGTTCTCTCTCACCAGACCACTGCTCAACTCGGGCTTATGGTGGTGCTGGGGGAAATCCTAGGACTTCTGAGGCTCAGGCTTGAGAGCTTCTCTGCAGAACCATGACACTGTCTCCCCCAACAACTCTTTCTCTCTCTTTCCCCTTCCCTCTCAATTTCTCTGCCTCCATGTGAAGTAAAGCCCCGCTGAACAATAGCATCCTGTTTGAGATACAAATGGGGCAGGAAATCCCACCCTTCCTGTGGGGATGCCCATGGTCTCGCCTGCCAGGAAGCCTCTCAGCCTGCTTCCTGTCACTCTGACAGGCTGATGAGAGCCAGGCCTTCAGGACAGGAAGCCCAGCCCACCCTTCACCCCACACCCCCAGCAAGTCCCAGCCTCAGCTGCTGGAACGGTTTGGAGGACATTTCAAGTGGTTACCCAGAGAGTCCTCTGCCATGCATGGTGGCTACCCTTCTGGATCCCAGTGTGGGGGTCTCTTCATCTCCCTGCACCCAGTCTGTAAAGAGGGAGAGAACAGCCCTGTCTCCCTGGGGGTGTGAGGGGGTTCAGTGAGCTGAGCTCAGCAGAGGGCTAACCCTGCCTCCTGCATGTACAGCTTCTCCTCTCCTCTCCTCTCCTCTCTTTCCAATATTCAATTTGTTTATTATTTATTTATTTATTTATTTTTGCCTCCAGGGTTATTGCTGGGGCTCGGTGCCTACGCTATGAACTCACTGCTCCTGGAGGCCATTTTTTCTCATTTTGCTGCCTTTGTTGTTGTCATTATTGTTATTGTTGCCATTGATGTTGTTGTTGTTGTTGTTGGATAGGACAGAGAGAAATTGATTGAGGAGGAAAGACAGAAAGAGAGATACAGAGAGAGAGAGAGAGAGAGAGAGAGAGAGAGAGAGAGAGACTCCAGAGTACTGCTCAGCTCTGGCATAAAGCGGTGCTGGGGATTGAACCTGGGGCCTCTGGGGCTCAGGCGTGCAATTTGGTGCTCTGACAGGCCGAGCTGTGCCCAGACCTCAGTGCCGGTATCTGCCCAGCTCTTGGGAGCACACACCTGGCCCAGGGGATGCTCCCGCCTGAGCCGGACGGGACAGGGCCCTGAGGAGACCAAGGCTTCTGATCCTTCCTCCCTACACCCCACAGTCTCTGCTGACCCAGAAGTGGTGGGGGGAGATGGACAGCACCACGCCCATCTGGGCCCTGCTTCTCACCTTCTTCTGCCCCCCACTCATCTACACTGACCTCATCACCTTCAGGTCAGTCCTCCGGGCTGGGACTGGCAGGCGGGGTCCCAGCTTACCCTTCCTGCTGCCTTCCAGCTGCCTGTCTCTGGGGTCTGGTCTGCACATCCCTCCCCTGGTTCACTGTCTTTAGCTTTCCCAGACTGAAACCTTCTGGGGCAACAACTAGCTTCTGGGGTGGGGTGGGGGGTGCTCTCTGGGCCTCTAAGGGGGGCAGTTCTCCTGCTTGGGAGGGTGGTCCCTTTGTGAATCTTGGAGGTCATGTCACCTTCCTGCCGTGTCTCTGGAAAATTCAGGCCCTCCCCAAACCCCTACCCCTTCTCCCCTTCACTTCCCACTCTGGGTCTCTGTTTCTCTCCACACCAGGAAGCCTGAGGAAGAATCTACCCAGAAGGACCTGGAGTTTGACTTGGACGAGGTCATCAATGGCGAGGGGCCTGTCCGGTGAGTGGAGCCTCCACACTGTCAGGAGAAGTGGGGAGGAGTGGTGCGGGGAAGGCAAGGAGACTGATTTTGTGAAGCTACCGGAAATACCAAGGGAGCTTCCGCGCTGCCAGATGCAAGGCTGAGCTCCTCTTGTTACAGAAATATCTGCGAGTTACAGCCCCAGGGTGCAGCAGGCCCAAAGGACCGTGTGGAGGCCAGGGAGATACTTTATTTAACGCTGGCAGAATCTAGTGGACTCCTGCCACGCTCGGCTGTCCGCATGATCTGGAAAGCCGCGTATGTTCCCATCAAACCGGGTGCGCGTGCACTGATGAGTTACAGGGGGGCCTTGGAAAAGGTACATTTTGACTGGTTACAGGGTGCACCGGTCAGGTGTGTGCAGGTACTAGGGGAAGGTGCGACAGGATCAGTTACATTGTGAGTCATCAAGGTGCAAGTAAAAGCGGGGGGGATGGTTACATTCCACACTCAACCCATCCACCGAGGCAGGGGAGGAATCTGACTGGTGACTTTCTGCAAAACGGAAAGACTTAGCTTTGACTGGTGACACTGCTAGTTGCCTAGGTTTGCTGAAACGCGGGTGTGGCGGACCCGCCTGTCTGTCCACTGTGGAGTTGGGGAGCGTTTCATTTCACTGTTAGCCTGCCCTGCAGGGCTTCGCTTCTTGCTATGAGTACTAAGTGGATGTGGTCTTGGTGCATTGAAGGGCCTCTCACTAGCTTATCTCTACCTCCCTATCCACCTCTCAGTCTGTCTGCTTTTTACTTAACTATTATTACTATTTTATTAAAGCACTCACAGGTCAGCTCTGGCACATGGTAGTGTCGAGGATTGAACCTGGGACCTCAGAGCCCTAGGCAGGAGAGTCTTTGCAGCACCATTGTGCCCACTCACTTTTTCAATAAAATGTATTTATTTTCCCTTTTGTTGCCCTTGTTGTTTTTATTGTTGTAGTTATTATTATTGTTGTATTGATGTCATCATTGTTGGATAGGACAGAGAGAAACAGAGAGAGGAGGGGAAGACAGAGAGGGGGAGAGAAAGACAGACACCTGCAGACCTGCTTCACTGCCTGTGAAGCGACTCCCCTGCAGGTGGGGAGCCTGGGGCTCGAACCGGGATCCTTATGCCAGTCATTGCGCTTTGCGCCCCATGCGCTTAACCCTCTGCACTACCGCCCGACTCCCCGCTGCCCACTCATCTTACTGAGTCATATTCTATCGGGCAGATGGACCGCATCCTACCCACCCACTCTCCACTTGTTGACGGGCATCCAGCCTGTTTCGCTTGTAGGTTCTTACCTTTCTGCTTGGTTTGTAAAGACAGGAGGCCTCGCCCCGCCCCGGCTGTTTCCTGTAAGCTTGTGGAAGAGGTCACGCGTCACTTAACGAAGGCGACACATCCCGAGAAAGCACATCAGCTGGTTTTCTTCTCGCTGTGTGAACGTCAGAGAGTGTAACCACGAACCTGACGGTGCAGCCCCCTTCAGTCGGGGCTGTGGCTGGTGACCACCGTGTAGCATGCGTTCTCCTTCAGCCAGAACAGCCTTACATGACCCAGGAGTGTATTCGTTTGACTGATTTACTCACTTATTTCCTCCAGGGTTATTGCTGGGGCTCAGTGCCTGCATTACAAATCTACTGCTCCTGGTGACCTTTATTTTTTTTTCCCCATTTTTGTTGTTGTTGTTGGATAGGACAGAGAGAAACTGAGAGAGGTGGAGAAGATAGCAAGGGAGAGAAAGACACCTGCAGACCTGCTTCACTGCTTGTGAGGTGACGCCACTGCTGGTGGGGAGCTGGGGGCTCAAACTGGGATCCTTCCATGGGTCCCTGTGCTTTGCACTGTGTGCACTTAACCTGGTGCGCCACTGCTCAGCCCCCTAGATGTGTTCTCTCAAGCACCAAATAGTAAAAAAACCAAAGTAAGTCCAGGGGATCCGAAACCACCCGGGGGCATCAGAGGTCAGGTGGGTGGCCCAAGGTCAGACAGACTCGGGGTGGTGGGGAGGAGAAGGTCAAAGGAAGGAGAGGGACTGGGATCTGGAGTCAGCAGGAGTCAGAGGTCAGCCTAAAGGTCAGCAGACGGCAGACTAGATCAAAGAATGAAAGTTAAGAAGAAGGGGCAGAGAGACAGCACGCGCCTGAGGCCCCAGTTCTCGTCCCTCACACCACCTTATGCCAGAGCTGAGGACTGCTCTGGGGAGTCTCTCTCTCTCTCCCTCTCTCTCTCTCTCTCTCTCTCTCTCTCTCTCTCTCAATTTCTCTTAAACAAATGAGTAAGTAAATAAATAATTAGGGGCTGGGTGGTGGCTCACCCAGTAGAGAGAGCACGTTATAATATATAAGAACTCGAGTTCAAGCCCCTGGAAAGCTTCACAAGTAATGAAGCAAGACTGCAGGCGTCTCTTTCTCCCCCTTTCTTTCCTTTTAAAATTATCTTTATTTACTTACTGGATAGAGACAGCCAGAAATTGAGAGGAAATGGGGGGGAGAGAGAGAGGGGGAGTGAGACAGAGAGACACCTGCAGCCCTGCTTCACCATTTGCAAAGCTTTCCCCCTGCGGATGGGGACCAGGGGTTTGAACCGGGGTCCTTGCACATTGTAACATATGTGCTCATCCAGGTGCACCACCACCTGACCCCCTTCTCCCCCTTTTCTGTTTCCTCCTCCCTTCTCATCTTTTCTCTGTCTCTGTTCAAAATAGAGAGAGAGAGAAGAGAGAAAGGAAGGAAGATAGGAAGGAAGGAGGAGTGTCTTAGTGTCTGGGGTCAGTTGTAAAAGGTCAGAGGGCACAGCAAGGGTGAATGAAGGTCGAGACTCAAGGACAAGGCCATTTG
The DNA here is from genome assembly GCF_950295315.1 of Erinaceus europaeus. Lineage (NCBI taxonomy): Eukaryota > Metazoa > Chordata > Mammalia > Eulipotyphla > Erinaceidae > Erinaceus > Erinaceus europaeus. The sequence goes on from NC_080163.1 coordinate 3,732,299, forward strand.
ACCTGCGCCCTCCCTACCCCCAGGCCAGCAGAGCCCCCCTGGGAGAAGGCACCCCGGGGGACGCAGACCCACCCCAGACGCAGGGGCTGCTGCGGGGGCTGCCCCCCTCGCCTGCGCCGCTGGCCCCAGTTCTGGGGGGCCCCGGTGACCGCCTTCCTGGGCAACGTGGTCAGCTACCTGCTGTTCCTGCTGCTGTTTGCTCACGTGCTGCTGCTGGACGACAAGCCCGAGTCCCCCGGGGCCCCGGAGCTGCTGCTCTACTTCTGGGCCCTCACGCTGCTCTGTGAGGAGTTCCGCCAGGGCCTGGGCGGAGGCTGGGGCAACCTGTCCGCGAGGGGCCCCGGGGGGCCGGGCCCCGTCCCCCTGCGCCACCGCCTGCACCTCTACCTCTCTGACACCTGGAACCAGTGCGACCTGGTGGCCCTCACCTGCTTCATCCTGGGCGTGGCCTGCCGGTGAGTGGCCTTGGTGACTCTGAGCCGTGCTGCCCAGGGCTGGGGTCTCAACTCTTGGCTTCTGTGCTCTGAACAGATGACTCTCCTCTTGGTATTGGTATTTTATTTTATATCTTTATTGGATAGAGACAGCCAGAAATGGAAAGGGTAGGGGGAGATAGAGAGGGAGAGAGACAGAGAAACTTATCTGCAGCCCTGCTTCACCACTCGTGAAGCTTTCCCCCTCCAGGTGAGACTGGAGGATTCGAACCCAGGTCCTTGTGCATTGTAACATGTGCGATCAGCCAGGTGCACCACCACCTGGCCTCTTTATTCGTCTTTCTTATGAAAAAGACAGAAGAAAAGAGAATGAGGGAGAAAGAGAGACACCTGCAGCCCTGCTCCTGAAGCTTCTCCCCCTGTAGGCGGGGACCAGGGGCTTGAGCCCAGCGTCTGTGCACCGTGGTGCATGTGCTCAGACAGGTGCGTCATGGCCCAGCCTCTTCTGTTATATGTTCTGACAGTCTTTTATTTATTTATTCCTTTTTGTTGCCCTTGTTGTTTTATTGTTGTTGTTATTGTTGTCATTGTTGTTGGATAGGACAGAGAGAAATGGAGAGAGGAGGGGAAGACAGAGAGGGGCAGAGAAAGACAGACACCTGCAGACCTGCTTCACCGCCTGTGAAGCGACTCCCCTGCAGGTGGGGAGCCGGGGGCTCAAACCGGGATCTTTACGCCGGTCCCTGCGCTTGGCACCACCTGCGCTTAACCCTGCTGCACTACCGCCCGACTCCCTTTTTACTTTATTTTTATTTGATAGGACAGAGAGAAATTGAGAGGGGCGGGGGAAATAGAGAGGGAGAGAGACAGAGACGCCTGCAGATCTGCTTCACCGCTCATGACGTGTCCCCTTCACAGGTGGGTAGTGGGGGCTTGAACTGGGCCCTTGCTCATGGAGATGTACACACTTAACTGAGTGCGCCATTGCCCAACACCCTCTGTTTTCCTCTTTAAAGGTGTGTGTGTGTGTGTGTGTGTGTGTGTGTGTGTGTTGCGGTGGGAGCTAGCTGACCAACCAGGTAAAGTATCTGCTTGCCATGTGTAGGGCCCTGGGTCCAAACCCTGCTGCCACATGGGTGTATCATGGAGACTCCTCTGGGAGGCCCCTGACGGTGGAGTGGAGTTGTGATCTCCCTCCCTTTTTTGTCCTCCCTCACTCTTTCTCTCTCTAAGAATAATAAAATGGGACCAGGTGGTGGTTGAAGTGCACATGTTACAGTGTTCAAGGACCTGGGTTCGAGCCCCCGCTCTCCACCTGCAGGGGAGAAGTGTTAAGAGCCGAGAAGCAGGTGTGCAGATTTCTCTCTTTGTCTCTCCCTATCTCCCCATCTCCTCTGGGTTTCTCTGTGTCTCTATCCCATAAATAAAGAAGTAAAACTAGACAAATGTAAAAAGTTAAAAAAAAACAAAACACAAAATTAAACAAGAAAAACAAACAACAGAACCAACTCCACAAGACAGGGAGGCCCTCAGTCATTTCCTGCAGGCTGACCTGCTGATGCTGATCAGAAACTCTGTGCGTGGGGTACCGGAGCAGCACCGCACCCTTTACGACACTTCATTAGAAAATATTGGTGGGGCTGGGCGGTGGCGCCGCGGGTTAAGCTCACGTGGTGCAAAGCCCAAAGACCGGCACAAGGATCCCAGTTCGAGCCCCTGGCTCCCCACCTGCAGGGGAGTCGCTTCACAGGCGGTGCAGCAGGTCTGCAGGTGTCTGTCTCTCCCCCTCTCTGTCTTCCCCTCCTCTCTCCATTTCTCTCTGTCCTGTCCAACAACAATGACAGCAATAACAACAACAATAATAGTGAAAACAACAAAGGGGACAGTGAAGGCAACAAAATGGGAACAATGGCCTCCAGGAGCAGTGGATTCGTGGTGCAGGCACTGAGCCCCGGTGATAACCTGTGAGGCAAATATTTATGTATTGGTTAAGGCTGGGGAAACAGCATTATGATCCTGCAAGACTTCCATGTCTGAAGCTCTGAAGTCCCAGGTTTAATCCCCAGCACCAACATCAGCCAGAGCTGAGAAGGGTTCTAGTCTTTCTTTCTTTTTTTGTTTTTTAAATTATTTATTTAATCCCTTTTGTTGCCATTGTTTTATTGTTGTAATTATTATTTTTTTATTGATGTTGTTATTGTTGGATAGGACAGAGAGAAATGGAGAGAGAAGGGGAAGACAGAGAGAGAGGGGGAGAGAAAGACAGACACCTGCAGACCTGCTTCACCGCTTGTGAAGATAGACACCTGCAGGTGGGGAGCCGGGGCTTGAACCAGGATCCTTATGCCGGTCCTTGTGCTTCATGCCATGGGCGCTCAACCACTGCGCTACTGCCGACTCCCTGTAGTCTTTCTTTCTCTCTGTATTGCTAATAAATAAATATTTAAATATATATATATATGGATTAGAGAGAGAGAGAGAGAGAGAACAGGAGCAGCAGTCTGGCACATACAATGCCGGGGCTCAAACTAAGGTCCTCATGTTTACCTACTGCCCTGGTCACTACGACACCTGCTGGTTTTATTCTGACTTCCTCGTCATGATGGTTGTCACTCCAAACTCTGCACATGCCAGGTGTGCACTCCACCCGAGCCACCATCAACCCCTTTCCCTCCCCTCCCCTCCCCTCCCCTCCCCTCCCCTCCCCTCCCCTCCCCTCCCCTCCCCTCCCCATCTCTCCCCTCCCCATCTCTCCCCTCCTCTCCCTCTGACTTATTACTTATTCCCCTCTCTCTTCTTCCTTTTCTTCCTTCCTCCTTTCTTTGGCAGTTAGGAGACTCGTCCTTTGAAGGGGCAGACACTGGGTAAGATGGAGGGTCCCACTGTCCCCTTTATGATCTGAAGGCGGCCGCAGCCACTCCGGCTCCTTTCTCTGTGAGCCCTGAGAGACCTGCAGCCGCTACAAGGTAGCCGACCTGAATAATTCATTCTGACAGCCAGATAAGACCTCTGTGGAACTCAGCTGTGTCTGGTCCTGTTTCTTGTGTGAAGTATCCTTGGAAATGAGAGGACTAAAGTCAGTGGTGCTTTATTTATTTTTAATATTCATTTATTTTATGAGAGAGAGAGAGAGAGAACCAGAGCATCACTCTGGCATATACATTACTGGGGATCGAACTCAAAACCTCATACTTGAGATTCCAATGCTTTATGCATTGTGCTATCTCCTGGGCCACACCAGTGATATTTTAGTATATTTTTATTCATTTATTTTTTAGTTGTTTATTTTCTTTTAAAAATTTATTTGCGGGTTAATGTTTTACATTTGACAATAAATACAATAGTTTGTGTATGTGTAACATTTCTCGGTTTTCACATAGCAGTACAACCCCCGCTAGGTCCTCTGCCATTCTTTCTGGACCTGTACTCTCCCCTCCCCACCCCCCAGTCTTTTACTTTGGTGCAATACGCCAACTCCAGATCAGATTCTACTTGTGTTTTCTATTATGATCTTGTTTTGCAACTTCTGCCTGAGAGTGAGATCATCCCATATCCATCCTTCTGTTTCTGACTTATTTCACTCAACATGATTTCTTCAAGCTCCATCTAAGATGGGCTGAAAACGGTAAAGTCACCATTTTTGATAGCTGAGTAGTATTCCATTGTGTATCTAGACCACAGCTTGCTCAGCCACTCATCTGTTGTTGGACACCTGGGTTGCTTCTAGGTTTTGGCTATTACACATTGTGCTGCCAAGAACATATGTGTACACAGATTTTTTTGGGTGGGTGTGTTGAGTTCCTTAGGATATATCCCCAGGAGAGGAATTGCAGGATCATAGGGTAGGTCCATTTGTAGCCTTCTGAGAGTTCTCCAGACTGCCCTCCACAGAGGCTGGACCAATTGACATTCCCACCAGCAGTGTAGGAGGGTTCCTTTGACCCCACACCCTCTCCAGCATTTGCTGCTGTTACCTTTTCTGATGTATGACATTCTCACAGGAGTGAAGTGGTATCTCATTGTTGTCTTGATTTGCATTTCTCTGACAATCAGAGACTTGGAGCATTTTTTCATGTGTTTCTCGGCCTTTTGGATCTCTTCTGTGGTGACTATTCTGTCCAAGTCCTCTCTCCATTTTTGGATGGGGTCGTTTATTTTTTTGTTCTTGAGTTTGGCAAGCTCTTTATATATTTTGGTTATTAGCTTCTTGTCTGATATATAGCATGTAAAGATCTTCTCCCATTCTGTAAGGGGCCTCTTGGTTTGGGTAGTGGTTTCTTTTGCTGTGAAGAAGGTTTTTAATTTGATGTAGTCCCATAGGTTTATACTTGCCTTAGTCTTCTTTGTAATTGGATTCGTTTCATTGAAAATGTCTTTAAAATTTATGCGGAAAAGAGTTCTGCCAATATTTTCCTCTAAGTATCTGATAGTTTGTGGTCTAACATCCAAGTCCTTGATCCACTTGGAATTTACTTTTGTATTTGGTGAAATAAAGTGGTTCAGTTTCATTCTTCTGCATGTTTCAACCCATTTTTCCCAACACCATTTGTTGAAGAGACTCTGCTTTCCCTATTCAATAGTCTGGGCACCTTTGTCAAAGATAAAATGTCCACAGGTGTGGGGCTAAATTCTGGGGTCTCAGTTCTATTCCACTGGTCAGTGTGTCTGTTCATGTTCCAGTACCAAGCAGTTTTGATGACAATGGCCCTATAATACAATTTGAGATCTGGGAGTGTGATGCCTCCAACTCTGTTCTTTCTTCTCAAGATTGTTTTGGCAATTCTAGGTCTTTTCTGGTTCCAGATAAACACTTGTAGCATTTGTTATATTCTCCTAAAAAATGTGGTTGGGATCTTGATGGGGATAGCATTAAATCTGTAGATGGCTCTGGGTAGTATATTCATTTTAATGATGTTAATTCTTCCAACCCATGAATATGGAATATCTTTCGACTTCTTTGTGTCTTTTTCTATTTCCTTGAGTAGTGACTCATAATTTTCAGTATACAAGTCTTTCACGGGAGTCGGGATGTAGCGCAGCGGGTTAAGCGCAGGTGGCGCAAAGCACAAGGACCCGCATAAGGATCCCGGTTCGAACCCCGGCTCCCTACCTGCAGGGGAGTCGCTTCACAGGCGGTGAAGCAGGTCTGCAGGTGTCTATCTTTCTCTCCTCCTCTCTGTCTTCCCCTCCTCTCTCCATTTCTCTCTGTCCTATCCAACAACAACAACAACAACAATAATAACTACAACAATAAAACAACAAGGGCAACAAAAGGGAATAAATAAATAAAATAAAATAAAGAAGTCTTTCACTTCTTTGGTTAGGTTTATTCCTAGATATTTTATTGTTTTTGTTGCTATAGTAAAAGGAATTGATTTCTGGATTTCAATTTCTTCTAGCTTAGTGTTTGCATAGAGGAATGCCACTGACTTTTGAATGTTAATTTTGTAGCCTGACACATTACTGTATTGCCTGATGATTTCCAAAAGCTTCTTGCTGGATTCCTTAGGTTTTTTTTTTTTAATTTGCTTCTTTATCCCTTTTGTTGCCCTTGTTGTTTTATTGTTGTTGTAGTTATTATTATTATTGTTATTGATGTCATTGTTGTTGGCTAGGACAGAGAGAAATGGAGAGAGGAAGGGAAAACAGAGAGGGAGAGAGAAAGATAGACACATGCAGACCTGCTTCACCACCTGTGAAGTGACTCCCTTGCAGGTGGGGAGCCGGGGGCTTGAACCAGGATCCTTAGGCAGGTCCTTGCGCTTTGTGCCACATGCACTTAACCCGCTGCGCTACCACTCAACCCCCGATTCTTTAGGTTTTTCTATGTATACTATCATGTCATCTGCAAATAGGGAGAGTCTGACAGACTTCTTCTCTTCCAATCTGTATGCCTTTAAATCCTTGCTCCTGCCTGATTGCTATGGCAAGAACTTCCAACACTATGTTGAATAGTAATGGTGATAGTGGGCAGCCCTGTCTAGCACCTGATCTGAGTGGAAATGCTTCCAGTTTTTCACCATTGAGTATGATGTTGGCTGTAGGTTTGCTATATAGAGACTCCACTATCTTCAGGAATTTTCCATCTATTCCCCTTTTTTGTAGTGTTTTGATCATAAAGGGATGTTGTATTTTGTCAAAGGCTTTCTCTGCATCTATTGATATGACCATGTGGTTTTTGGTCTTGCTTTTGTTGATGTGGTGGATCACATTGATTGATTTACGTATATTAAACCAACCTTGCATGCCTGGGATAAACCCCACTTGGTCATGATGAACAATCTTTTTGATATAGTGCTGTATCCGGTTGGCTAGAATTTTGTTCAATATTTTCACATCTATGTTCATCAGAGATATTGGTCTGTGGTTTTCTTTTTTGGTTGTGTCCCTGTCTGCTTTTGGTATCAGGGTGATATTGGCTTCATAGAAGCTGGCAGGGAGTATTCCAGTGTCTTCAATCTTCTGGAAGACTTTTAAAAGTAGAGGTATTAGTTCTTCTTTGAAGGTTTTGTAGAATTCATTTATAAAAGCATCTGTTGCAGGACTTTTATTCTTGGGAACGTTTTTGATAACAGTTTTAATTTTGTTGCCTGTGATGGGCCTATTAATATTATCTAGTTCCTCTTTACTTAGTTTTGGAAGTTGGTAGGTATCTAGGAAATCGTCCATTTCTTCCAGGTTCTCTAGCTTGGTGGCATATAGTTGTTCATAGAAGCCTTGCATGATATGTTGAATTTCTGCAGTGTCTGTTGTGATATCTCCTCTTTCATTTACTATCCGATTTATCTGGGTCTTCTCCCTTTTTTGTTTTGTGAGTCTGGCTAAAGGTTTGTCGATTTTGTTCACTCTTCCGAAGAACCAACATTTACTTTCGTTGATCTTTTGTATGGTTTTCCTATTCTCAATGTTATTTATTTCTGCCCTAACTTTAGTGATTTCTGTCCTTCTGGTTGCTTTAGGGTTCCTTTGTTGTTCTTCTTCTAGGTCTTTAAGATGTACAATCAGGCTGTTTATTTGTGCCTTTTTCTTGTTTCCTAATGTGTGCTTGTGTGGCTATGAACTTCCCTCTCAGTACTGCCTTAGTTGTGTCCCAAATATTTTGATAGCTTGTATCTTCATTTTCATTGAACTCTCGAAACATTTTGATTTCTTCCTTGATTTCCTCTTTGACCCAGTAGTTGTTAAGTAATGCACTGTTGAACTTCCACATTTTGGGACTCTTACTAATATTTTGTTGATTGTTAAGTGTTAGTTTCATTCCACTGTGGTCTGAGAAGATGCTTGGGATGATTTCAATGCTCTTGAATTAGCTGATACTGTCTTTGTGGCCTAACATATGGTCTATCCTTGAGAATAACCCATGTGGACTTGAGTAAAATGTGTATTCCAGTTTCTTGGGGTGAATGACTCTGAAAATGTCCAGTAGTTCTAGTTTATCTATCTCCTCATTTAGCTCCCTCATTTCTTTATTGATTTTCTGCCTGGATGATCTGTCAAGTTGAGAGAGTGGGGTGTTGAAGTCCCCTACTATGACTGTATTGCTGTTAGCTCTTTCAGTAGATGTTTGATGTATTTTGGTGCATAGATGTTAATAATTGTTAAGTCCTCTTGATTGACTGATCCTCTGAGCATTAAGTAATGTCCATCCCTATCTTTTTAAATTTTATTTATTTTAAAGTCTATTGTGTCAGATATGAGAATATCTGTTCCTGCTCTTTTTCTGTGGGGCACTGGCTTGTATGATAGTTTTCCATCCTTTCACTTTGAGTCTGTGTTTGTCTTGTTGAGTTAGGTGGGTTTCTTGTAGAAAGTATATTGTTGGGTTGTGTTTTCTGATCCATCTTCCTACTCTGTGCCTTTTAATAGGTGAATTCAGGTCATTGACACTGATATCAACGACTGAAGATATTTTAATGCCACTCTTGTAGATTTTTAGAATGTTCTGATACATGGCATATTTATGGTGGTGGTATGAATGTTTATAGGAGACCTTTCAGAACTTCTTTCAGGGCAGGCTTGGTGATAGTTGATTCTTTCAGCTGTTGCTTGTCTGAGAAGGTTTTTACGCCTCCATCTAGTCTGAATGACAGTCTAGCAGGATACAGTAGTCTTGGTTGAAAACCTTTCTCATTGAGCACTGGATAGATATCTTGCCATTCTCTTCTGGCGTGTAGAGTTTGTGTGGAGAAGTCTGCTGCTAATCTTATGGGTTTTCCTCTATAGGTGACTGTTTTTCTCTTGCAGCCTTCAGGATCCTTTCTTTTTTTTTTTTTTTTTTTTAATTTTTTTTTTTTTCCTCCTCCAGGGTTATTGCTGGGCTCGGTGCCTGCACCATGAATCCACCGCTCCTGGAGGCCATTTTTTCCCCCTTTTGTTGCCCTTGTTGTAGCTTCGTTGTGGCTATTATTATTGCCCTTGCTAACGCAATTCGTTGTTGGATAGGACAGAGAGAAATGGAGAGAGGAGGGGAAGACAGAGAAGGGGAGAGAAAGATAGACACCTGCAGACCTGCTTCACCGCCTGTGAAGCAACTCCCCTGCAGGTGGGGAGCCGGGGGCTCGAACCGGGATTCTTACGCCGGTCCCTGCGCTTTGCACCACATGCGCTTAACCCACTGCGCCACCACCCGACCCCCCAGGATCCTTTCTTTATCCTTATTCCTTTCCATTCTTAGTAAGATGTGTCTTGGTGTCTTTTAAGTCTGGGTTAATTCTGTTTGGGATCCTCTGGGCTTCTTGAACCTTTATGTCTTTTATGTTGTGTAAGCTAGAGAAGTCCTCAGCTATTATGCCCTGCAGATGCTTTCTTCCCCTCCCTCCCTTTCTTCCTCTGGTAAGCCAATACTATGTATATTATTTCTTTTGACGTCATCCCATATGTCTCATTTGTTGTTTTCAGTATCTCTTAATCTCTTTTTGAGATCTCTTACACCTTCTTTAGTTATCTCTAATTCGTCCTCGATCTTGCTAATTCTGTCTTCAACCTCATTTATTCTATTCTCTCTCTCCTCTACTAACTTCTGTAGTTCATCTATTTTGCTACCCGGTTCTGATACTGTTTTAGCTTGTTCAGCTAGTTGTGTTCTTAGCTCAGCTATTTCAGCTTTCAGCTCTCTAATAACCTTGATATAACTGCTGTGTTTTTTTTCCCTAGAGTCTCATTTATTGTTTCTGCATTTCTGATGACAATTCTTTCAAATTCTTTAGTCACTCCTGTGATTATTTCCTTAACTAGTGTTTGGATGTTGACCTTATTATTTTGTGCTTCAACCTCCGGGGGGCTTTTAGCTGAACTCTTGTCCTGGTTCATTTCTCCAATATTTCTTCTTGTTGTTTAACTATTCTATATAGGTCCCTTTCTCTATATGAGGTCCCTTTCTTAATACTTTTCAAATTACTGATCACTCTTGCCTGGATTGACTTGTATTTAAGTAAGGTACTTAAAGAGTTCACAGTTGTTTCAATTTTTTAAATTTTTAATGTATTTATTGGATAGAGACAGTCAGAAATCAAGAGGGAATGGAGGGATAGAGAGGGAGTCAGAGACACCTGCAACACTGCTTCACCACTTGTGAAGCTTTCCCCCTGCAGGTGGGGACTGAGGGCTCGAACCTGGGTCCTTGTGCACTATAACATGTGCACTCAACCAGGTGTGCCACCACCCGGCCCCTGTTTCAGTATTATTTCAGTCTCTGAGTTGGAGCACAGTGGCTGTTAAAACTTCTTTTGTTCTTTTTCTTCCCTGTAGGCTATGGGAGCCTGAGGGCTTTTAAACTCTAAGTAGGCTTCTTAGTTTAGTCACTCACTCTGATGATTCAGTGCGTTCCTGAAGTCGGTCTAGTCCTGCCTTGTTGCAGTCCTAGGTGTCTCCTTTGGTATTCCTAGTTGACCGAGGAGAGGAGAGGAGAGGAGAGAAACACAGCTGCTGCTTCTCCATAGCCCCACCTCTGGCAATATTTTAGTTTATTTTATAAACAATTTTATTTTGGTGATATATACGGAGAAAGATAGAGACCTGCTCTGGCTGATGATTCCCTTGTCAGATAGCTTCATCTGTCCATGTCCCATCATCAGGCAAGAGAGCGCCCCAGACACACCTGACAGCATGGGGTAATTGTAGTCTGAAAATATGTTGCTCAGTCTCTTTCTCTTTCTTGCCTGTGCTCTCTCTCTCTCTTCCTTCCCATCTCTCTCTCTTCCTTCCCATCTCTCTCTCTCTCTTCCTTCCCATCTCTCTCTCTCTCTTCCTTCCCATCTCTCTCTCTCCCTTCCCATCTCTCTCTCTTCCTTCCCATCTCTCTCTCTCTCTTCCTTCCCATCTCTCTCTCTTCCTTCCCATCTCTCTCTCTCTCTTCCTTCCCATCTCTCTCTCTCTTCCTGCCCATCTCTCTCTCTTCCTTCCCATCTCTCTCTCTCTCTTCCTTCCCATCTCTCTCTCTCTTCCTTCCCATCTCTCTCTCTCTCTTCCTTCCCATCTCTCTCTCTTCCTTCCCATCTCTCTCTCTTCCTGCCCATCTCTCTCTCTCCCTTCCCATCTCTCTCTCTCTCTTCCTTCCCATCTCTCTCTCTCTCTTCCTTCCCATCTCTCTCTCTTCCTTCCCATCTCTCTCTCTTCCTTCCCATCTCTCTCTCTTCCTTCCCATCTCTCTCTCTCTCTTCCTGCCCATCTCTCTCTCTCTCTTCCTTCCCATCTCTCTCTCTTCCTTCCCATCTCTCTCTCTCTTCCTGCCCATCTCTCTCTCTTCCTTCCCATCTCTCTCTCTCTCTTCCTGCCCATCTCTCTCTCTTCCTTCCCATCTCTCTCTCTTCCTTCCCATCTCTCTCTCTCTTCCTTCCCATCTCTCTCTCTCTCTTCCTTCCCATCTCTCTCTCTCTCTCTCTTCCTTCCCATCTCTCTCTCTCTTCCTTCCCATCTCTCTCTCTTCCTTCCCATCTCTCTCTCTCTCTTCCTGCCCATCTCTCTCTCTCTCTTCCTGCCCATCTCTCTCTCTTCCTTCCCATCTCTCTCTCTTCCTTCCCATCTCTCTCTCTCTCTTCCTTCCCATCTCTCTCTCTCTTCCTTCCCATCTCTCTCTCTCTTCCTTCCCATCTCTCTCTCTCTCTTCCTTCCCATCTCTCTCTCTCTTCCTTCCCATCTCTCTCTTCCTTCCCATCTCTCTCTCTCTCTTCCTTCCCATCTCTCTCTCTCTCTTCCTTCCCATCTCTCTCTCTCTTCCTTCCCATCTCTCTCTCTCTTCCTTCCCATCTCTCTCTCTTCCTTCCCATCTCTCTCTCTGCCTTCCCATCTCTCTCTCTCTCTTCCTTCCCATCTCTCTCTCTCTCTTCCTTCCCATCTCTCTCTCTTCCTTCCCATCTCTCTCTCTCTCTTCCTTCCCATCTCTCTCTCTCTTCCTGCCCATCTCTCTCTCTCTCTTCCTGCCCATATCTCTCTCTTCCTTCCCATCTCTCTCTCTCCCTTCCCATCTCTCTCTGTCTCTTTTCCTTCCCATCTCTCTCTTCCTTCCCATCTCTCTCTCTCTCTTTCTCTCTTCTTTCCCAGCTCTCTCTCTTTATATTTTAAGATTCATTAACCCACTAATGGGATGAGGGCAAAGAGAACCAGAGTACCCCTCTGGCACACTGTGATGCTGGAGAGCACATGTACTCTGGGACTCAGGCTTGAGAATCCAACACTATCCACTGTGCTACCTCCCGGGTCACTGCAGCTTTCAAGCTGCACTTTTCCAGGTGTTGTTAATCTGTTAGATCAACATGACTATTCATCCACACATTTATTTATTTCCTAGAGCACTGCTAAGCTCTGGCTCTTGATGGTGCTGGGGATCGAACCTAGGATCTCTGGCCCAAGACTCTTGTGCATTACCGTTGTGTTACCTCCCCGGCTGTGTGCGTCTCAGACGCTAGTTAGCTTGGGCAACTTTTCATTTGTAGTTGTCCATGTGCTCCTGTGAGTGATCGCTTTTCTAAAGACAGCCTTATTTAGGACCTCGTATTTGCAAGGCCACCACATCCCCTCCAGGGTGGCTATCAGCGAGCTTTTGGTGTTCTTTTAAGACAATATTTTGTTTGATAAAGACAGAGAAATCTAGAGGGAGGGGGAGATAGAGAGGGAGAGAGACAGGGAGACACCTGCAAATATTTTGCTGCTCCAGAAGCTTCCCTCCTACAAGTGGGGCCTGGGGGCTTGAACCCAGGTCCTTGTGCTGTATACCATGTGCGCTAAGCCAGGCACGGCCCCGCCAGGCCCTCCTCCTGTCACTCTTTGCCCTGTTTAAAGACTCTTGTCACATCTGTGCACTTGCCTGGAATTCACTCCTCCACTGGGGTCACCTTGTTGGTGGCTTTGTTCCAAATGTCTTCTCTCAGCCTCTGGCTTCATTGTTGCTGTTGTATGTGATCTTTTTTTGTGTGGTTTCTGCACTTCTTATTTATTTGTATTTGATCTGTCAGTGAAAATTGAGAGGGGAGGGGAAGATAGAGAGGGAGAGAGACAGAGAGACACCTGCAGCCCAGTTTCACTACTCACGAAGCTTCTCCCCTGAAGGTGAGGACTAGGGAGTTGAACCCAGGTCCTTGTGCACTGCAATGTGAGTGCTCAGCTGGGTGTGTATTGCCACCCACCCGATCTGGCCCGATTCTTACTCTATGACTTTTTAAATTATCTTTATTTACTTATTGGATAGAGACAGCCAGAAATTGAGAGGAAAGAGGCTGATAGAAAGGGCGAGAGAGGGAGTCGGGCGGTAGCGCAGTGGGTTAAGCACACGTGGTGCGAAGCGCAAGGACCGGTGTAAGGATCCCGGTTCAAGCCCCCGGCTCCCCACCTGCAGGGGAGTCGCTTCCCAGGCGGTGAAGCAGGTCTGCAGGTGTCTGTCTTTCTCTCCCCCTCTCTGTCTGCCCCTCCTCTCTCCATTTCTCTCTGTCCTATCCAACAACGACGACATCAATAACAACAATAAAATAATAAGGGCGACAAAAAGGGAATAAATAAATAAATATTAAAAAAAAAGAAAGGGTGAGAGAGGGGCAGGAGAGACAGCATAGTGGTTATGCAAAGAGACTCTCATGCTTGAGGTTGCAAAGTCCCAGGTTCAATCCCCCACACCCCATAAGCCAGAGCTGAGCAGGGCTCTGGAAAAAAAGAAAAAGATACTGGGACTTCAGGGGAGAAATAGGGAGAGACACACCTGCAGCACCGCTTCACCACTCGCAAAGCTTTCCCTCTGCAGGTGGGGACCAGGGGCTCGAACCCGGGTCCTTGCGCATTATATCATGTGCACTCAACCTGGGCCCCCATCTTATTCTGTATTTTTAGGGAGGGTGGGAGAGAAGGTGTGCTGCCACCACCCACAAATTTACGTTCTTAGTGCTGTCCTGTGCTGCAGGGCCCGGACCCTGGGCCACAGCGTGGAAGCCAGGTACTGTCCCTGCTGAATTACCTCCTGGCTTCTTTTTTTTTTTTTTAAGTTTTTAAAAATTTATTTATTCCCTTTTGTTGCCCTTGTTGCTTTATTGTTGTAATAATTATTGTTGTCTGTCTTCATTGTTGGATAGGACAGAGAGAAATGGAGAGAGGAGGGGAAGACAGAGAGGGGGAGAGAAAGACAGACACCTGCAGACCTGCTTCACCGCCTATGAAGGGACTCCCCTGCAGGTGGGGAGCCGGGGGCTTGAACCAGGATCCTTATGCCGGTCCTTGCGCTTTGCACCACATGCGCTTAAGCCACTGCGCCACCGCCTGACCCCCCCACCTCCTGGCTTCTTGTATTTTACTTTAAACCTGATTTTATTCTTTAATTCCTCAGTTTGAAATCATTTACAGCTTATAAAAAAATATGGCAAAGGCTGGGGAAATTGCATAATGGTTATGCAAACAGAACAAAGGCCCCAGAAGTCCCAGGGTCCATCCCAGCACCGCCATCAGCCAGAGCTGAGCAGTGCTGGTAAACCAGACCAGACCAGACCGAACAGGGTCCCCGTTACACCTTCCGCCCAATTCTCCGAAGGTCAACATTCTAAAATACCCAAAGCAGGAGATTTAATGTCACTCTCCACCCAAACTGCAGTGTCACCTATTGTCCCAACAGTGGCCCAGCTCTGCTCCACGGGCGCAAGAACCCACATCAGCACCAGTGGCTGTGACTTCTCCAGGGTTACCACTCGGGCTCAGTGCCAGCACTAGGAATCTACTGCTCCTGGAGGCTGTTTTTCCCGTTTTGTTGCCCTTGTTATGGTTGTTATTATTGTTACAGCTGTAGTTGTTGTTGGACAGGAATGTTCTCTAGAAATGGAGAGAGGAGGGGAAGACAGAGAGGGGGAGAGAAAGACAGACACTTGCAGGCCTGCTTCACCACTTGCAAAGTGACCCCCCCCCGCAGGTGGGGAGCTGGGGGCTCGAACCAGGATCCTTGTGCCAGTCCTTGCACTTTGCACCACATGCGCTTAATCCACTACGCTACTGCCCAGCCCCCGTCTTCTCTCTTTCTTCATTTATTGGGTAGAGACAGCCAGAAATAGGGAGAGAAGGGGGAGAGAAAGTAGGAGAGACACAGAAAGACCTGCAGCCCTGCTTCACCACTCACAAAGCTTCCCCTACAGGTGGGGACTGGGGGTCAACCCGGGTCCTTGCGCATTGTAACATGTGCTGTCAACCAGGTGCGCCCCCACCTGGGCCCACGTCTAAGTCTTCAACAATCTGGGGCAACTCTCTCCTTCATTCCTTTGACTTTTATGTCTCTAGTATTTTTTCCCCCAGAACACAGCTCAACTGTGGCTTATGCAGGTGATTGAACCGAGACCTCAGAGCCTCAGGCACGAGGATCTTTTTGCAAACCATTATTCTACGTCCCCAGCCCTCCCCAAGTCTTCTGAATAGTCCTTTTGCTGTGCGGTGCTCCCCCGTGATACTGGGAGCTTGAACCGGGGTCTTCACACCGGGAGAAGCGTGCACTCCTCTGAGTGAGCGATCTCCCAGCCCTTCTGCTCAGCGAGTTACAGGAAGTCTCTATATTCTGCCTTTTCTAAGTTAGAGACATACTCCAGCAGCTTTAACCTCAGTGACTCAGGGAATTGAGGCCTTAGACTTGCAGGCATGAGGCCCTGAGGGCGGTCCCTGGCATCTTGTGTGCCAGAGTGATGCTCTGCTTTTCTCCTCTTCCCCTCATCAATGAATAAACAGAGCTTTAAAGATACTACAGCAGGAGCTGGGCGGGAGCGCGGCGGGTTAAGCGCAAAGCGAGGACCGGCGTAAGGATCCCGGTTCGAGCCCCCGGCTCCCCACCTGCAGGGGAGTCCCTTCACAAGCGGTGAAGCAGGTCTGCAGGTGTCTGTCTTTCTCTCCCCCTCTCTGTCTCCCCCTCCTCTCTCCATTTCTCTCTGTCCTATCCAACAACGACGACATCCATAACAATAATAACCACAACAGGGAGTCGGGCAGTAGCGCAGAGGGTTAAGCACAGGTGGCGCCAAGCACAAGGGCGTAAGGATCCCGCTTCAGCCCCCGGCTCCCCACCTGCAGGGGAGTGAAGCAGGTCTGCAGGTGTCTGTCTTTCTTTCCTCCTCTGTCTTCCCCTCCTCTCTCCATTTCTCTCGGTCCTATCCAACAACGATGACATCAACAATAATGGTAAATATAACAACAATGGAAACAAGGGCAACAGAAAGGAAATAACTAAATATATATTTTTAAAAAGCTGCTACAGCAGGGGGCCCTGCCAGTGGCGCACTTGGTTGAGCACACACGTCACCGTGGGTAAGGACCCGTGGCTTGAACACCTTGAACTCACCCGCAGGGGGGAAGCTTCACGAGTGGGGCAGTAGGGCTGCAGGTGTCTCTCTGTCTCTCTCCCTCCCCCACCTCCAATTTCTCTCCGTCCTACCTAAGAAAAAGGGGGAGAACAGCAGTTTCCCCACGCCTGTTGCCGAGGCTCCTTTCAGCCGGTATTCCATGGGTGCTGAGCGAGTCCCAGCTGGGTGTGTGGGAGGGGAGGCCACAGCCTCACCTGGAGCGGGGGCTGGGCGGCTGGGAAACTCGCCTGTTCCTTTGCACCTGGCTCCCTCTGCAGGCTGAGCCCGGGCTTGTATGACCTGGGCCAGGCTGTCCTCTGCCTCGACTTCATGGTCTTCACGCTGCGGCTGCTGCACATCTTCACCGTCAACAAACAGCTGGGCCCCAAGATCGTCATCGTGAACAAGATGGTAAGGGGCGGGGCCGACGAGAATGGGCGGGGCGGGGCGAGACGCGGTGGGTGGGGCCAGAGAGGGAGGGGCGGGGCTTGGTGGAGAAGGGCGTGGTCTCACCACATGTGGGTGGATGGGGCGGGACCAGAGGGAAGGGGCGGGGCGACATGCGGTGCACGGAGGGGCGGGGCTTGCATGGAGGGGCGGGGCTGGGGCCGAAGGGAGGAGCCATGCGACATGCGGTGCACGGAGGGGCGGGGCTTTCGTGGAGGGGCGGGGCTGGGGCCGAAGGGAGGAGCCGTGCGACATGCGGTGCACGGAGGGGCGGGGCTTTCGTGGAGGGGCGGGGCTGGGGCCGAAGGGAGGAGCCGTGCGACATGCGGTGCACGGAGGGGCGGGGCTTTCGTGGAGGGGCGGGGCTGGGGCCGAAGGGAGGAGCCGTGCGACATGCGGTGCACGGAGGGGCGGGGCTTGCGTGGAGGGGCGGGGCTGGGGCCGAAGGGAGGAGCCGTGCGACATGCGGTGCACGGAGGGGCGGGGCTTTCGTGGAGGGGCGGGGCTGGGGCCGAAGGGAGGAGCCGTGCGACATGCGGTGCACGGAGGGGCGGGGCTTTCGTGGAGGGGCGGGGCTGGGGCCGAAGGGAGGAGCCGTGCGACATGCGGTGCACGGAGGGGCGGGGCTTGCGTGGAGGGGCGGGGCTGGGGCCGAAGGGAGGAGCCGTGCGACATGCGGTGCACGGAGGGGCGGGGCTTGCGTGGAGGGGCGGGGCTGGGGCCGAAGGGAGGAGCCGTGCGACATGCGGTGCACGGAGGGGCGGGGCTTGCGTGGAGGGGCGGGGCTGGGGCCAAAGGGAGGAGCCGTGCGACATGCGGTGCACGGAGGGGCGGGGCTTGCGTGGAGGGGCGGGGCTGGGGAGAAGGGCGGAGTCAGGACCCTCTGCTGCCCCTGCGGGTGGCGGCGGGCCTCTGTCTGGATGCGAGGCTGGACCAGACTGGGGCTCTTCTCTCCCGTAGATGAAGGATGTCTTCTTCTTCCTCTTCTTCCTGGGTGTGTGGCTGGTGGCCTACGGGGTGGCCACAGAGGGGCTGCTGAGGCCCCGAGAACGGGACCTCACGAGTATCCTGCGCCGGGTCTTCTACCGACCCTACCTGCAGATCTTCGGGCAGATCCCCCAGGATGAGATGGATGGTGAGGAGGCGTCTCACCGAGCGTGCTCACTCTGGGACTCGGTCCCCACCTCTCTGTCTCTCTCTCTGGGCTTCTGTCTCCCTCTCTCAGTCTCTGGGTCTCTGTCTCTCCCCCGTCTCTGGGTCTCTGTCTCCCTCCCTCTCTCTCTCTTAATCTCTTATCCCCCTCTCTCTGGGTCTCTGTCTCCCTCCCTCTGTCTGGGCCTCTGTCTGTCTCTCTCTCAGGGTCTCTGCCCCCCTCTTTTTTTTGCCTCCAGAGTTATTGCTGGAGCTCAGTGCCTGCACCATGAATCCACTGCTCCTGGAGGCCATCCCCCCCCTTTTGTTGCCCTTGTTGTTGTAATTATTGTTGTTTTTGATGTCATCATTGTTGGATAGGACAGAGAGAAATGGAGAGAGGAGGGGAAGACAGAGAGGGGGAGAGAAAGACAGACACCTGCAGACCTGCTTCACCGCCTGGGAAGCGACTCCCCTGCAGGTGGGGAGCTGGGGGCTGGAACCGGGATCCTTACGCCGGTCCTTGCTTTGCACTTAACCCGCTGCGCTCCCGCTGCGCTGCGCTACCGCCCGACCACCCCCCCCATCTGGGTTCCTGTCCCCCTCTCTTGTCTGGGTCTCTGCCCCCTTCTCTCTTATCTGAGTTCCTGTCTCTCTCTTTTCTCTGGGTCTCTGTCTCTGTCTGTCTCTCTGGGCCCTTACTGGGTCTTCTCAGCATCACTGGCCGCATCTCTGTGGGTCTCCCTCTGCAGTGACCTTAATGAAGTTCAGAAACGGCTCGTGGGACCACGGCTCCTGGGCATGCCCCAGCGAGACAGAGGAGAGTGCCTGTGTCTCCCTCTACGCCAACTGGCTGGTGGTGCTGCTGCTCATCATCTTCCTGCTGGTGGCCAACATCCTGCTGCTCAACCTGCTCATCGCCATGTTCAGGTGAGGCCCAGCGGCTTTGCTCAGCTCGCCCTTGACCTCAGCACGACCTTTGGCCCCAGAACCCGAGCTACTCAGGTCTATTTTGAGTCCCTGATCTCAGCCTCTTGTGGAATTCAGATCTGGGCTGGTGGCCTGAGAGCTCACTAGGAAGGGCGAGTACCTTGATATCTGTGTGGCCCAGCCCCCAGTTCAAACCCGGCACCATACAGGAGAACCCCGGCATCAAGGGAAACCCCAGTGCTCTGGGGTCTCTCTCTGTCCCTCCTGTGTGCTCCTCCACCCTGTCTCTCCCTGTCAGAATAAAACAAGTCATTCCAGGAGTGGGGAAGGTGGATACATGCAAGACTCTGGTTCTGCCAACAAACGTAATAAAGAGAAATTTTAAATACCCAGCAACCCAGATGTGGTGTACCAAGTAGAGTGCAGGACTTGCAGGCACCAGGCCCCAAGCTTCATCTCTTGCCTGTATGTGCCAGAGCAATGCTCCAGTTCCACATGCCCCGTCATCAATAAATCAATCTTAAAAAAAAAAGTGGTCCAGGAGGTGGCACAGTCGATGAAGGATTAGACTCTAATGCTTGAGGTCCTGAGTTCAATCCCTGGCAGCACATGTACCAGAGTGATGTCTGGTTCTTTCTCTCTCTATTCCTGTCTTTCTCATTAATAAATAAATAAAAACTTTAAAAAAAAAAGTAGGGAGTCAGGCGGTAGCGCAGCGGGTTAAGCACACGTGGCACAAAGCGCAAAGACCGGTCTAAGGATCCGGTTCGAGCCCCCGGCTCCCCACCTGCAGGGGAGTCGCTTCACAGGCGGTGAAGCAGGTCTGCAGGTGTCTGTCTTTCTCTCCCCCTCACTGTCTTCCCCTCTTCTCTCCATTTCTCTCTGTCCTGTCCAACAACGATGACATCAAGAACACAAACAATAATAAATACAACAACAGTCAAAAACAACAAGGGCAACAAAAGGGGAAAATAAATAAGTAAATAAATATTAAAAAAAAAGTGGGAGCCAGGAGGTGGCGCTCCTGGCTAAGTGCACACACGACAGGGCACAAGGACCTGGGTTTAAGCCCCTGGTCCTCACCTGCTGGGGGAAAGCTTCACAAGTGGTCTCTTTCCCCTCTATCTTCTCCCCCTCCTCTCTCAATTTCTCTGTCTCTAACCAATAATAAATACATATAATTTTTTTAAAAAGTTTTTTTAAATATGGGTTTGCATCCTACAAGGCGATACAGTCGTTCTGATTTCTCCACTCCCTGCTGTCAATTGTTGTTATTCTTTCAAGATTCATTCAGTCATTTGATAATGATTTGATAATAACATCACTCAGGCACACTCGATGCCAGGGTCCAGCTCAGGATCTCACACCTGCATGTCGGGAACTCCACCCCCTGCACAACTTCCCAAGCCACAACTGTTATTTTTATTTAAAAAGAAAAAAAATGACAGCCATCCTACGTACGGGGTACCGACTGGCATTTCACTGTGACTTGGATCACTGTTTCCCTAACGATTAATGATGCCGAGCATACTTCTCAAACTTACTGTCTTTCTGAAAAGTTTTATTTGTTTGTTTATTTGAGGGGGAACAAGAGCACTGCCCAACTCTCCCACATCATGGTGCAAAGGCCCTGCTGGGCCATACACGGTGCAAGTCCTGTCCTTTGACACTGAGCTATGTTGTGACCCAGTGCCACTTCTTCCATTTCTGTGACTTTTATTTAACTTCTGATTCTTGTCTTGTCGCGTTGGCTAGAGCAGCTGTGGTGTAAGCGGGCCTCTCTGTCCTCCTCACCTGAGGGCACTGTGTTGAGCCTCTCTTGCACCTTCTGTTCGCTGTAGGTTTTCATGTTAGTGAACTTTGCTCTTTTCCTACTTTTTGAGTTTGTTTTAGTCATGAAAAAGTATGTTTTTGTCAAATCCCTTTTCTGTGTCTCAGTATTTAGTTAAGATGATCAAGTGTTTTTGTTTGTTCATTTTCCCCTCTCCTCATTAACGTGGCACATGGCATGGACTGACTTTGTATGTTGAACCATCCTTGAATTCCTGGGGTAAATCCCACTTGCTCAGAGTGTATAATGCTTTAAATATGTGACAGTTTTATTTTCTAAGATTTTTTGATGCCTTTTGCATATGTGTATGTGTGTGATGTGGTACTGTCTATATTTTCCTTTTCTTTTTAAAACTTATTTCCTTATGTTATCTTATTTTTTATTTTATTATTGGATAGAGAAAAATTTAGGGAGGGGAAGGTAGAGAGGTAGAGAGACAGAGAGACACCTGCAGCCCTGCTTCACCTCTCGTGAAGCTTTCCCCCTGCAGGAGGGGCCCTGGGGCTTGAACCTGGGTCCTTGTGCACTGTAATGTGTGTGCTTAACCAGGTGTGCCACTGTCTGGCCCCTGTCTGTCATTGTCTTTCCTTCTTTATTTATTGCCCTTTTCCCTTGTTAGCACCTGTTTCTTGTATGTATGATTTCACATCTTTGGGCTTCTGCAGACTGCTATGTCACCAGCCCATTTGGGGAAATTTTTGATTGATGATGGAATCATTGTTCTGCTAATAGTTCTTCTAGACCACCTGCTTCGAAGGGTTTGTTCCTTTCATCTGGGTGATGAGGTCCTTTAACGTGTTGGAATACAATTGCGGGGGGGGGGGTACTGATAGAAGAAGCCTCGTTATTTCTGTAAGGCCCCATTTTTATTTATTTATTTTCTACTTGAGCCCGAGCCTCACCTCTTAACCCAAGCTCCTGTCATAACCTCTGACCTTATTGCCCCCTGCTGCCTGACCTCGCTGACCCTGACCTCTGGCCCTATCCTCCTCCAGCTACACCTTCAGCAAGGTGCAGGGCAACAGCGACCTCTACTGGAAGGCGCAGCGCTACAGCCTCATCCGGGAATTCCACTCCCGGCCCGCGCTGGCCCCGCCCTTGATCGTTATCTCCCACGTGCGCCTCCTCCTCCGCCATTGGCACCGACGTCGCACCAGCATGCCCTCCTCCCCAGTCATCCAGCATTTCCGTGAGAGCCAGCCTGCGACTTTAAAAAAAAAAAACAATAAATTAAAAGGAGAAACATGGCGGGGGCGGGAAGTGGAGAGGAAGCAGGATGCGCCAGGGGGCGGTGCTTACAGCGCAAGGGGCGTGGCTTAGGTGGGCGTGGTCGGGGAGCGCAAGGGGCTGGTTCTACGGGGCGTGGTCTCTAGTGGGCGTGTCTCCAGGAGGCCCAATGGGAGCTCGGCGTGCGGGGGCGTGGCGCGTTGGGGCGTGGTTTCACGTCCTGGCCCCGCCCCCAGGCGTCTACCTCTCCAAGGAAGGGGAGCGGAGGCTGCTGACCTGGGAGTCGGTGCAGAAGGAGAATTTCCTGTTGGCGCGGGCCCGGGACAAGCGGGAGAGTGACTCTGAGCGCCTGAAGCGCACCTCGCAGAAGTGAGGACGGGGTTTGAGGAGGGCCTGTGACTGCAGAGCTGGGGGCTTGCGAAGGGCCCAGGCAGGGGCAGAGACTGGGCGGGGGTGGGGTGGGGGTGTGTCCTGGGAAGCCGAGTTCTGGGGTCCTCCCAGGGGACGTGGTCTCTGAGCTGCTGTCACTGGCCTGATGCCCCCACCCCCCACCCCCAGGGTGGACACAGCGCTGAGACATCTGAAGCAGATCCGGGATTACGAGCAGCGACTGAAGGGGCTAGAGCAGGAGGTGAGGACCCCAGGCCAGGCTGGGGGGGGGGGGGCAGCGCTAGGGGAGGTTCCGATCCAGCGGGCTGATGTCCCCTCGCTCGCCAGGTCCAGCACTGCAGCCGTGTCCTGGGCTGGGTGGCCGAGGCCCTGAGCCGCTCTCCGATGCTGCCCCCTGGGGGGCTGCCACCCCCAGCCCCTCCTCGGCCCAGAGGTCAGTGTGGAGGGGCCGCCTGTGTGTGTGTCGGGTCTCCGTCGCCGTCTGTGCTCCCTGGGCCACTCTTTGTCCTTGGGGGTCTCTGTCTGTGGGCCCGCCATGCCTTTTCTCTCTCCATTTTCCGGCCTCCTTTTTTAAAATTTTAATTTAATTTAATTTTTTTTTGACCCTTTCCATCCTGTTCTCTCTCCCCCTTCCCGCAGATTGAGCCTTGCTGCTAGGACTCAAGGAACAACCACTGTCGGTGGGATACCCGGGTCCCAGAGTGAGACCCGCAGCCCCCGACTCCTGGTGACCCCCGTGCCTGCGGGTTGCCAGGCATCTGGGCCACTGTTGGGACCACGGGAGCCGGCCGCCCCAGACTTTGGGGGCGCAGGTGGGGCCCCTCTGAAGGCTCCTGGGGGCCGAGAGCCTCACACCACAATAGTCCAGCTCCCCACACTGGGGAAATAAAGCCATTTGAGAGGAGTGGGGTCCGGGTGCTGCGCTGCTGGGGGACTGATGGGTGGCCGAGTCCTTTGGGGTTGGGGCTGCAGCTGGAGTGGGGGAGGTGGGCTTGCTTGGTACGTCTGGGGTCTACTCTGGGCCTCGCGGGCAGTTGCTGGGGCTTCCCCATTTCAGACCAACTTTATTACTTTCTCAATCGTTTCGTTTTGTTTTGTTGCCTCCAGGGTCACTGCTCCTGGCAGCCATTTCTTTTCTTTTTTTTTTTTTTACTTTTTCATTTTATTCAACATGACAGAGAAATTGAGAGTGGAGGGGAAGATAGAAAGGGAGAAAGAAGCACAAACTGCAGACAGACCTTGTCACCACTTGTGAAGTGTCCCTGCAAGTGGGCAGCCGGGCTCAAACCCGGGTCTTTGAGCATAGTACGCTGTGTGCTTGGTCTGTTGTGCCCCCATCAGCCTCAGTAGATTTTATTTATAAATCAGAAAGATGAGAGAGAGAGAGAGAGAGAAAACACGAGCATCACTTTGGCAGAGGCACTGCCCAGAACTGAACTTGGGGCCTCATGTTTGATGGATAGACGATGCCTTATCCAACTGTGGAACACCTCCTGGACCACCAGGCCAACTTCTTGAGAAAGAGAGAACGAGAGAAGAATACAGTGGCATCCTGGCTTCCTGCAGCATGGCTGGGGGTGGGCTCAAACAGCCTCGCAGACCCACTGGCCCGGCCGGCCCCACTGTTCCTGTCTGACTCAGTAGTCTCCCTTCAGTGGACGAGAACGCCAACCATCTGTGCCCCCTGCCTGCCCCCCCCCCCCCCCCCCAGTGTCTCTGTTCCAAAGGAGAGAGGAGTCTGGCAAGAGGCAAGTGGTTTCCTGGGTGGGGAGGGGAGGCGGGCGCTCTCCACATCTGCTCTGGTCCAGGGGGGAGCAGACGCTGTAAGTCTGAGTAGTTAACTGCATATGTGTCTTTAAAAAGTCTAATCAGGGGGAAATTGCAGGCCACGCACAGGCACAATTGAGGCAAATAAGCATCATTATGCAGGCAGCTTAACTAAACAACCCACAACAAACTAAGCTGGTAATGACAAGGCAGAATGCTGGGCGACTCCTCCTCCTGGAGAAAGCCACGTGCAGTGCAGACAGAGGCTCCAGCCGCCAGCGGCCTCCTCCCCCCCCCTGCTGGAGGCTTTCCAGCCCTTCCTGCTCCGCTCTGGGTGCACAGTCGCCTTGGAGCTCTGCCCAGTGGCTCGGGGTCGCGCGGCAACCAGCCGTCTCCGGAAAACACCGGCTTCCTTCACGCTGACAGAGTCACGGTGCCCAGGGAGGCGACCTCAGCCAACACCCAGACTCCTGAATCCGCGTGACTGCCAGATGGGGGTGGCGCTGAGAAGAGAGTGGGAGCAAGGGGCTGGCGGGGGAGCTCCTGAGGCTAATGCGCCTGCTTGGCCCCCCTGTCACAATGGAGGAGCTGGGGTGCTGTGCTGTCATTCCCCGTGTCTCCCTGAAAATGTCATCCTAGAGCAGCAAAACCCCAGGGGAGACAACAGGAAAACCAGCAAAAAAATCAACCACTCAGAGAAGAGGGACAGATACACCCAGTGACTCACATAAGGCCCCCCAGCTAGAAAGTGTCTGGGGAGGCAGCACGGTGGTTCTCTCAGGCCTTGAGGCTCTGAGGTCCCAGGTTCAAGCTCCAGCACCATCAGCCAGAGCTGAGCAGTGCTCTGGAGAAATAAATAAAATGAAAACAAATGTTAAATAAAAGACGAGGTGGCACAGTGGATAAAGCATTGGATTCTCAAGCATGAGGTCCTGAGTTCGATCCCCGGCAGCACATGTACCAGAGTGATGTCTGGTTCTTTCTCTCCCATCTTTCTCGTGAATAAATAAATAAAAAGAGAAAAAAGTCAAATGTAGGGAGTCGGGCGGTAGCACAGTGGGTTAAGTGCACGTGGCAAAAAAATGCAAGGACCAGCGTAAGGATCCCGGTTCGAGCCCCAGATCCCCACCTGCAGGGGAGTCGCTTCACAGGTGGTGAAGCAGGACTGCAGGTGTCTGTCTTTCTCTCCTTCTCTCTCTCTTCCCCTCCTCTCTCCATTTCTCTCTGTCCTATCCAATAAGAATGACATCAGTAACCACAACAAAGTTAAACAACAAAACAAAAAAGGGAAAATAAATATAAAAATTTTTTAAAAAGTTGAATATGAGTGGCTGGGTCGTGGCACAGTGGCTAAATCATTGAACATAAAAGCCTGAGGTCTCGAGTTCAATCTCCAGCGTCACATGTGCCGGACAGAGTGCCGGGGAGAACTGAGCTGGCGGACACGAGACTTGCCTGCCTGGGCCTCCTGGTTCAGTTCTCAGCACTGCACACACCAGCGAGGTACTCTGGTTTCCGGTTTCCTTCATTCTCTTCATATAAAATAAATTTACTAGGGGCCAGGCAGTGTCACACCTGGTTAAGCACACACTATATAGTGTACAAGGACCCGGGTTCAAGTCCCTGGCCCCCATCAACAGGGGAAAGCTTCACAAGTGGTAAAGTGGGTCTGCGGGTGTCTCCCTCTCTTTCCCTCTCTGTCTCCTTCCCTTTCAATTTCTCTGTCTATCCAATAATAAATAAGTTTACCTTGTGATAGATGCTTTCTTTGCCCCTGGTGCCTTCTCATGAGTGAGACCTCAACCCCCTCCCTCACCCTGAAGCTTGTTTATTTATTTAATATTTTTAATTTTATTTATTTTCTCTTTTGTTGCCCTTGTTTTTATTGTTGTTGTAGTTACTGTTGTTATTGATGTCGTCATTGTTGGACAGGACAGAGAGAAATGGAGAGAGGAGAAGAAGACAGAGAGGGGGAGAGCAAGACAGACACCTGCAGACCTGCTTCACCGCCTGGGAAGCGACTCCCCTGCAGGTGGGGAGCCGGGGGCTCGAACCGGGATCCTGACGCCGGTCCTTGCGCTTCGCACCACAGGCTGTGCTACCGCTCAACTCCCGAAGCTTATTTATTTTTAAAGATTTATCTATGCATTATATTTTATTTTATTTAGATGTTGGCTAGAGCGTGAGAGAAATTGAGAGGGAAGTGGGAGATAGACACTCACAGCTCTGCTCATGCTGGTGGGGACCGGGGGTTTGAGCCCAGGTCCCCGTGCACTGTGACAGGCATGCTGTACTGGGCGTGTCACCGCCTGGCCCCTACACGAGCGAGGACACAGACAGACAGGAGCCACAGCGGCACACCAGAGTGTGCAGTGCTGGGGATCGAACCAGGAGCCTCAGGCACAAGAGTCCAACACTCTGCCATCTGGGCCACTTCCTCCACCGCCCTGCAGTCCCTGAATACAGCTGACATCCCGGCAGCCACAGTCGGGGCACCTGTTTCTTCCTCCCCAGGCCGACACACATTTTCTTCAGGTTTGGGGGGTGCTGGGAAGTGGTATCTCACTGTAGGTGACATCTGCATCTCTGTCCCTCTCTGAGCCCAAGGACAATGGAGGGGCAGGCGGTGGTGCACCTGGTTGAGCTCACATGTTATATAGTGTGTAAGGACCTGGGTTCAAGCCCCGACCCCCACCTATGAGGGGGGTGTGTCATGACGGGTAAAGCAGTGCTGCAGGTGTCGCTCTGTCTCCCCTTCCCTTTCAGTGTCTCTCTTGTCTCTATCTGAAATAAATACATAAATCAATAAGTAAATAAGTCTGGATGGGCCTTGAAGCCCATCAACAGGAGGGCCCAGTTGATCACACACGTCTCTCGCGTAAGGACCCTGCATAGCCATCATGCTGTCCCTCCAGCCCAGACTGTGTTGTTTCTAGCTCAGACAGAAACAGGAGACACGACGGTGCCACTCTGTATGTCATTCATGGAGCTTTCCCTGTGCTGCGGGTGGTGGGTCCATGTGTCCTTGTGTCTGTGTGTCTGTGGGGGTGGGGGTGGGTGGGTGGGGAGGTCAACTTCGAATTTTACTTTTCTTGTTGCTGGGACTTTGCTCCCGGAGGCCATTTTTCCCATTTTGTTGCCCTTGTTGTTGCACTTGTTGTAGTTGTTATTGTTGTCATAGCTGTTGTCGTTGTTGGATAGGACAGAGAGAAATGGAGAGAGGAGGGGAAGACAGAGAGGGGGAGAGAAAGACAGACACCTGCAGACCTGCCTCACCGCCTGTGAAGCGACTCCCCTGCAGGTGGGGAGCCGGGGGCTCGAACCGGGATCCTTCAGCTGGTCCTTGTGCTTTGCGCCACCTCGCTTAACCCGCCCCTAACTGAGCTATCTTGACGACCCAATTTATTCATTTTTTTTTTATTTGATAGCTCAGAGAGAAATCAAGAGGAGAGGGGTGAGAAAGAGAGAGAGAGAGAGAGATTAAGAGAGAGAGAGCACGGGAGTCGGGCTGTAGCGCAGCGGGTTAAGCGCAGGTGGCGCAAAGCACAAGGACCGGCAGAAGGATCCCGGTTCGAGCCCCGGCTCCCCACCTGCAGGGGAGTCGCTTCACAGGCGGTGAAGCAGGTCTGCAGGTGTCTGTCTTTCTCTCCTCCTCTCTGTCTTCCCCTCCTCTCTCCATTTCTCTCTGTCCTATCCAACAACGACAACAATAATAATAACTACAATAATAAAACAAGGGCAACAAAAGGGAATAAATAAATAAAATAAATATTTTTAAAAAAGAGAGAGAGAGAGCGCGCTAGCTGCAGTCCAGCTTCATCAATCACCCCGCCCCGCCCCGCCCCGCGGGTGAGGACTGCGGTCTCGAAACCGAGTCTTGGCGGTGCTGTCACCCACTGAGCTCAGCGAGCTCCTGCCAGGCTGGACCAGGCCCTGGGCGCAAGGGGCCTGTTCCCGGCACAGCAGCGCCACCTAGCGGCTCCGGCCGGCACTGCGCCTCGCCGGGGAAAGGCAAGTTCATGGGTGCTGGCGATTTCATTAGTATTAGAATTCTTAGTAGTATTTAGCATTAGTAGTAGTATTTAGTAGTAGTATTTAGTAGTAGTATTCTTTTAGCAGAGCCGTTCACTGCTCCCCAGCTGACTTTTTCATTCAGAGACACGGGGGGGGGGGGGATAAAGAGAGAGAGAGAGAGAGAGAGAGAGAGAGGGGCCGGGTCCAGGACTCCCCAGAGCGATGCTGCAGCCACGCGGGGCTGGTGCCTCACCCGCTGAGCTGTCTCTGGCCCCTGAGTGAGCCTGCGATGGGTTTTCAGGGTGGTGTGAATTCCTTCCCACAAGCCTTGAGTGGCCATACTGGGAACCAGGCCAATAAAAATCATTTCTGGGGGTCGGGCAGGAGCGCAGCGCGTTAGGCGCATGTGGCGCAAAGCGCAGGGACCGGCATAAGGATCCCGGTTCGAGCCCCCGGCTCCCCACCTGCAGGGGAGTCGCTTCCCAGGCGGTGAAGCAGGTCTGCAGGTGTCTGTCTGTCTCTCCCCCTCTCTGCCTTCCCCTCCTCTCTCCATTTCTCTCTGTCCTATCCAACAACGATGGACATCATCAACAATAATAACCGCAACGAGGCTACAGCAACAAGGGCAACAAAAGGAGAAAAAAATGGCCTCCAGGAGCGGTGGATTCATGGCGCAGGCACCGAGCCCAGCAATAACCCTGGAGGAAAAATATCATTTCTGTTTTCTGTCCCGCTAAACATGGATTTACTTAGGAGAGAGCCAGGAAGCTCGCACCCCCACCCGGGCGGGGGCAGGTCAGCGGGAGCCCGACACCACCTGCGGCCGTGACTTCAGTGCCGGCCCCAGACATCACCTCACGCGAGGACCCGGGTTCAAGGCCCTGGTCCCACCTGCAGGGGAGAAGCTTCCTGAGCAGTGTATCCACTTTATCACAGAGAACATTGGTATTGAGAACAAAGACAGTGAAGGAGAGAGAGGGAGAGAGAGAGACATGGAGAGGGAGAGGGAGGGGGAGGGAGAGGAAGAGAGGCAGGCAGGCAGGCAGGCAGGCAGGCAATCTGGGAGGTAACACAGTGGAGAAAGCTTGGGACTCTGAAGCGAGGGGCTCTGAGTTCAACCCCCAGTGTCGCATGTACCACAGCGAGCTTCCTGACTCTCTCCTAAGTAAATCAGTCTTTTTTTTTTTTTTCATTTTTTCATTTTTAAAAATTTATTTCTTTATTGGGGAATTAATGTTTTACATTCAACAGTAAATACAATAATTTGTACATGCATAACATTCCCCAGTTTCCCATTTAACAATACAACCCCCACTATGTCATTTATCATCTTTCATGGACCTGTATTCTCCCCACCCAGCCACCCCAGAGTCTTTTACTTGGGTGCCATATGCCAATTCCATTTCAGGTTCTACTTGTGTTTTCTTTTCTGATCTTGTTTTTCAACTTCTGCCTGAGAGTGACATCATCCCATATTCATCCTTCTGTTTCTGACTTATTTCACTCAACATGATTTTTTCAAGGTCCATCCAAGATCGGCTGAAAACGGTGAAGTCACCATTTTTTACAGCTGAGTAGTATTCCATTGTGTATATAGACCACAACTTGCTCAGCCACTCATCTGTTGTTGGACACCTGGGTTGCTTCCAGGTTTTGGCTATTACACATTGTGCTGCCAAGAACATATGTGTACACAGACTTTTTTGGGTGGGTGTGTTGGGTTCCTTAGGATATATCCCCAGGAGAGGAATTGCAGGATCATAGGGTAGGTCCATTTGTATCCTTCTGAGAGTTCTCCAGACTGTTCTCCACAGAGGCTGGACCAATTGACATTCCCACCAGCAGTGTAGGAGGGTTCCTTTGACCCCACACCCTTTCCAGCATTTGCTGCTGTTACCTTTTCTGATGTGTGACATTCTCACAGGAGTGAAGTGGTATCTCATTGTTGTCTTTATTTGCATTTCTCTGACAATCAGAGACTTGGAGCATTTTTTCATGTGTTTCTTGGCCTTTTGGATCTCTTCTGTGGTGACTATTCTGTCCAAGTCCTCCCCCCATTTTTGGATGGGGTTATTTGTTGTCTTGTTGTTGAGACTAGCAAGCTCTTTATATATGTTGGTTATTAAACTCTTATCTGATGTATGGCATGTAAAGATCTTCTCCCATTCTGTGAGGGGTCTCTTGGTTTGGGTAGTGGTTTCTTTTGCTGTGAAGAAGCTTTTTAATTTGATGTAGTCCCATAGGTTTATACTTGCCTTATTCTTCTTTGTAATTGGATTCATTTCATTGAAAATGTCTTTAAAATTTATGTAGAAAAGAGTTCTGCCAATACTTTCCTCTAAGTATTTGATAGTTTGTGGTCTATCATTCCAAGTCCTTGATTCACTTGGAATTTACTTTTGTATTTGGTGAAATACAGTGATTCAGTTTAATTCTTCTGCATGTTTCAACCCATTGTTTCCAACACCATTTGTTGAAGAGACTCTGCTTTCCCCATGTAATAGTCTGGGCACCTTTGTCAAAGATAAAATGTCCACAGGTGTGGAGGCTCACTTCTGGGCTCTCAATTCTATTCCACTGGTCAGTGTGTCTACTCATGTTCCAGTACCAAGCAGTTTTGATGACTATAATATAGTTTGAGATCTGGGAGTGTGATGCCTCTGGTTCTGTTCTTTTTTCTCAAGATTGTTTTGGCAATTCTAGGTCTTTTCTGGTTCCAGATAAACATTTGTGGCATTTGTTATATTCTCCTAAAAAATGTGCTTGGGATCTTGATGGGGATAGCATTAAATTTGTAGATGGCTCTGGGTAATATATTCATTTTGATGATGGTAATTCTTCCAACCCATGAACATAGAATATCTTTCCACTTCTTTGTGTCTTTTTCAATTTCTTTGAGTAGTGACTCATAATTTTCAGTAT
Organism: Erinaceus europaeus; assembly: GCF_950295315.1. Lineage (NCBI taxonomy): Eukaryota > Metazoa > Chordata > Mammalia > Eulipotyphla > Erinaceidae > Erinaceus > Erinaceus europaeus. The sequence continues at coordinate 3,763,177 of NC_080163.1, forward strand.
ACAAGTCTTTAACTTCCTTGGTTAGATTTACTCCTAGATATTTTATTGTTTTTGTTGCTATAGTAAAAGGAATTGATTTCTGGATTTCAATTTCTTCTAACTTAGTGTTTGTATAGAGGAATGCCACTGATTTTTGAATGTTAATTTTGTAGCCTGACACCTTACTGTATTGCCTGATGATTTCCAAAAGCTTCTTGCTGGATTCTTTAGGTTTTTCTATGTATACTATCACATCATCTGCAAATAAGGAGAGTTTGACTTCTTCTCTTCTAATCTGGATGCCTTTAATTCCTTGCTCCTGCCTGATTGCTATGGCAAGAACTTCCAACACTGTGTTGAATAGTAATGGTGATAGTGGGCAGCCCTGTCTAGTACCTGATCTGAGTGGAAATGCTTCCATTTTTCACCATTGAGTATGATGTTGGCTGTAGGTTTGCTATATAGAGACTCCACTAGCTTCAGGAATTTTCCATCTATTCCCATTTTTTGTAGTGTTTTGATCATAAAGGGATGTTGTATTTTGTCAAAGGCTTTCTCTGCATCTATTGATATGACCATGTGGTTTTTGGTCTTGCTTTTGTTGATGTGGTGGATCACATTGATTGATTTACGTATATTAAATCAACCTTGCATGCCTGGGATAAACCCCACTTGGTCATGATGAACAATCTTTTTGATATACTGCTGTATCCGGTTGGCTAGAATTTTGTTCAATATTTTCACATCTATGTTCATCAGAGATATTGGTCTGTGGTTTTCTTTTTTGGTTGTGTCCCTGTCTGCTTTTGGTATCAGGGTGATGTTGGCTTCATAGAAGCTGGCAGGGAGTATTCCAGTGTCTTCAATCTTCTGGAAGACTTTTAAAAATAGAGGTATTAGTTCTTCTTTGAAGGTTTTGTAGAATTCATTTATAAAAGCATCTGTTGCAGGACTTTTATTCTTGGGAAGGTTTTTGATAACTGTTTCAATTTCATTAGCTGTGATGGGCCTGTTCATGTTATCTGCTTCCTCTTTACTTAGTTTTGGAAGTTGGTAGGTATCTAGGAAATCGTCCATTTCTTCCAGGTTCTCTAGCTTGGTGGCATATAGTTGTTCATAGAAGCCCCGCATGATAGGTGTCTGTTGTGATATCTCCTCTTTCATTTACTATCTGATTTATCTGGGTCTTCTCCCTTTTTTGTTTTGTGAGTCTGGCTAAAGGTTTGTCGATTTTGTTCACTCTTTCGAAGAACCAACATTTACTTTCGTTGATCTTTTGTATGGTTTTCCTAGTCTCAATGTTATTTATTTCTGCCCTAGCTTTAGTGATTTCTGTCATTCTGGTTGCTTTAGGATTCCCTTGTCGTTCTTCTTCTAGGTCTTTGAGATGTGCAATCAGGCTGTTTATTTGTGCTTTTTCTTGTTTCCCAATGTGTGCTTGTATAGCTATGAACTTCCCTCCTAGGACTGCTTTAGCTGTGTCCCAAATATTTTGATAGCTTGTGTCTTCATTTTCATTGAACTCTCAAAACATCTTGATTTCTTCCTTGATTTCCTCTTTGACCCAGAAGTTGTTAAGAAGTGTACTGTTGAGCTTCCACATTTTGGCACTGTTACTAATCTTTTGTTGATTGTTAAGTGTTAGTTTCATTCCACTGTGGTCTGAGAAGATGCTTGGGATGATTTCAATGCTCTTGAATTGGCTGATGCTGTCTTTGTGGCCTAACATACGGTCTATCCTTGAGAATGATCCATGTGGATTTGAGTGAAATGTGTATTCCAGTTTCTTGGGATGAATGACTCTGAAAATGTCCAATAGTTCTAATTTATCTATCTCTTCATTTAGCTCCCTTATGTCTTTATTGATTTTCTGCCTGGATGATCTGTCAAGTTGAGAGAGTGGGGTGTTGAAGTCCCCTACTATGATTGTGTTACTGTTAATATATTGCTGTAGCTCTTTCAGTAGAAGTTTGATATATTTAGATGGCTTCTCATTGGGTGCATAGATGTTAATAATTGTTAAGTCCTCTTGATTGACTGATCCTCTGAGCATTAAGTAGTGTCCATTCCTATCTTTTTTAATCTTATCTATTTTAAAGTCTATCATGTCAGATATGAGAATAACTGTTCCTGCCCTTTTTTGTGGGCCATTGGCTTGTATAATAGTTTTCCATCCTTTCACTTTAAGTCTGTGTTTGTCTTGAGTTAGGTGGGTTTCCTGTAGACAGCATATTGTTGGGTTGTGTTTTCTGATCCATCTTCCTACTCTGTGTCTTTTAATAGGTGAATTCAGGCCATTGACATTTATTGATATCAAAGATTGAAGATATTTTAATGCCATTCTTGTAGAGTTTTAGAGTGTTTTGATATATGTCTTATTTGTGGTGGTCTGATTGTTTATAGGAGACCTTTCAGAACTTCTTTCAGGGCAGGCTTGGTGATGGTTGCTTCCTTCAACTGTTGCTTGTCTGAGAAGGTTTTGATGCTTCCATCTAGTCTGAATGACAGTCTAGCAGGATATAGTATTCTTGGCTGAAAGCTTTTCTCATTGAGCACTCGATAGATATCTTGCCATTCTCTTCTGGCCTGTAGTGTTTGTATGGAGAAGTCTGCTGCTAATCTTATGGGTTTTCCTTTGTAGGTGACTCTTTGTTTTTCTCTTGCAGCCTTGAGGATCCTTTCTTTATCCTTATTCCTTTCCATTCTAAGTATGACATGTCTTGGTGTCTTTAGGTCTGGGTTAATTCTGTTTGGGATCCTCTGGGCTTCTTGAATCTTTATGTCTTTGGTGTTGTCTAGACTAGAGAAATTTTCAGCTATTATGGCCTGGAGAATGCTTTCTTCCTCCCCTTCTCTTTCTTCCTCTGGTAAGCCAATAATGCGTATATTGTTTCTTTTGAAGTCATCCCATAGGACTTTGTTGTTTTCAGCATCTATTAATCCCTTTTTGAGATCTCTTACTTCTTTTTCAGTTGTCTCTAATTCATCCTCAGTCTTGCTAATTCTGTCTTCAGCCTCATAGATTCTATTCTCTCTGCCCTCTACTGCTTTCTGGAGTTCATCTATTTTGTTGCCCTGCTCTGATACTATTTTAGCTTGTTCAGCTAGTTGCCTTCTTAGCTCAGCGATTTCAGCTTTCAGCTCTCTAATAATCATGAGATAATTAGTATTTTCTTCCATATTCTCATTTGTTGTTCCTGCATGTCTGGTTACAATTTTTTCAAATTCTTTATTCACTCCTGTTATTTCCTTAGCTAATGTTTGTATGTTGAACTTGTTATTTTGTGCTTCACCCTCTGGAGGACTTTTAGCTGGACTCTTGTCCTGGATATGATTCTCCAATATTTTTTCTTGTTGTTTTAACCATTTTATATATTATCAGTACTTTTCAAATTATTGATCACTATTGCCTGGATTGACTTGTGTCTAAGTAAGTTAATTAAAGGGTTCACAGTGGTGGAAGTTAACAGTTATTTCAATCCCTGAGTTGGAGCTCAGTGGTTTAAAAGCCTCTTTCTTTTTTTTTTTTTTCTTCCCTGTAGGCTATGGGAGCCTGAGGACTTTTAAACTATCAATAGGCTTCTTAGCTTAATCACTGACTCCTGACCAAGAGATAAAGCAGGGTGTGGCAGAGATAATCCAGTGGTTATGCCAAGAGACTTTCACAGCCCCTCAGCTATGCCACCGAGGTATAGGTCTTCTGAGTTTCCCGGTTAGATCTCTGTCCCCTGGTGTCCCTCCCTGTTGCTGCTCCAGATTCTGAGGGTAGTAGCAATGGAGACTCAGAGTTGCACTTGGTGAGTCTCTGGGGAGTCCTTTCCTCCCTTCAGCTGTCCCCTTGTTGTGGAGCAGACTGGAGGTGGTGTCTCCACTGATAAACTGCTGAATGTTAGCAGTCACTAATCTCTCCTTAGGCCCCTCTCTCCTGTCACCAGCCACATGTGTTTGTACTCACCAGTGATTTACTGGGTTCCTGTGGTCATTCTAATCCTGTCTTGTTTCGGTCCGGGTTGTCTCCTTTGGTATTCCTAGTTGATGCGGGAGAGGAGAGGAGAGGAGAGGAGAGGAGAGGAGGGGAGGGGAGGGGAGGGGAGGGGAGGGGAGGGGAGGGGAGGGGAGGGGAGGGGAGGGGAGGGGAGGGGAGGGGAGGGGAGGGGAGGGGAGGGGGGGAGGGAGGGGAGGGGGGGAGGGAGGGGAGGGGAGAGGAGAGGAAGCTATCTGCTGCTCGTAGCTCCGCCTCTGGAAGTTGAATCCTCATTTTTTCATTTAATGTATTTGATAAAGACAGAGAGAAATTGAGGGGAAGGGGAAATAGAGATGGAGAGAGACAGAGACACCTGCAGCCCTGCTTCACCACTTGTGAAGCTTTCCCCCTGCAGGTGGGGACTAGGGGCTTGAACCCAGGTCCTTGTGCACTGCAGTGTATGTGCTTAATCAGGTGTGCCACCGCCTGGCCCCGTAAATCAATCTTTAGAAGGACAGAAAACAGAAATGATTTTTATTGTCCTGGTTCCCAGCACGGCCACTCCAGGCGTCTGGGAAGGAATTGACGCCACCTGAAAATGATCAGAAGTAAAGCCTGCAGGTGAGCGTCCACCAGCCGCTCACACAGCTGACGCTTCAGTTCTGGCTTCATGTCCGAGGCAGGTCCACACAGAGCAGGGTTGGGGGTCGGTGGAACCCCTTGTGGTGATGGCAGGCCGTCTTGCCGTCCCACCCACACAGCCGGCTCCTGTGGGGGGCCGGGACCATGGGGGCAGCCAGGTCCCCACCTCGCAGAGCCCCAGAAGGCCGGCCGGGTCCTCCCTGCCCACCGTGGGGCCACTGCCCCTCTCCGTCCGGACTCCACCCCACTGCAGACTAGGTCAGTGGCCCCATCCTGCTGGAGGACTCCGACCAGGGGGAGACGCTGGTGTTCCTCTTGAATATCTGGAACCTGTTGAAGGTGGGGGGCAGGCTGACCCAGGAGTAAGTGTTGGTGGTCTTGCTGGAGGGCATGCTGACGTTCCAGGGGGAGGTGAGGTCCATGGTGCGGCTGTAGGGCAGGCTGAACTTGGGGACCTCGCTCGGGTTGCCCAACCTGGGGCTCACCAGCTTCCGCTTGGGCCAGTTGACGGGCTTGGGGGCTGGGCGGTTCTGTCTGGTCAGATGGCTCCCCAGGTGGCTCTTGGGAGACAGGACCCAGGAGAAGAAGTCACAGTGGGAGAGCGGGTGGGCCAGGATGGGCAGCAAGGCGAGGACGCTGAGGAGGATGGTCCAGGTCAGGCTGCTCCTCTGGTGAGGCTGCTGCACTTCCTGGCCCTGGGGTGGGGGGCTGGGGTCAGCCTGGGGGGCTCAGGCCTTTGGGGGCTGGGGTCAGCCTGGGGGGCTCAGGCCTTTGGGGGCTGGGGTCAGCCTGGGGGGCTCAGGCCTTTGGGGGGCTGGGGTCAGCCTGTGGGGCTCAGGCCTTTGGGGGGCTGGGGTCAGCCTGGGGGGCTCAGGCCTTTGGGGGGCTGGGGTCAGACTGAGGGGCTCAGGCCTTTGGGGGCTAGTGTCAGCCTGGGGGGGCTCAAGCCTTTGGGGGCTGGGGTCAGAGGGGGTGGGGGTTCAGGCTTTTGGGGGGCTGGGGTCTGGCTGGGGGGGCTCATGCCTTTGGGGGCTGCGGTCAGGCTGGAGGGGCTCAGGCCTTTGGGGGCTGAGGTCAGACTGAGGGGGCTCAGGCCTTTGGTGGGCTGTGGTCAGACTGGGGGGGCTTGGATTTTGGGGGGCTGGGATCAGACTGGTGTTGGTGCTCAGGCCTTGGGGGCCTGGGGTCAGCCTGGGGGGGCTTGGGCTTTTGGTGGGCAGGGGTCAGACTCAGACTGAGGGGCTCATGCCTTAGGAGGCTGGGGTCAGATTTTGGGGAGGGGAGCTCAGGTCTTAGGGGGCTGGGGTCAGATTCTGGGGAGGGGAGCTTCAAGCTTTGGGATAGGATCTGGAGATTGGAGGTCAAGCAGTGTCATAGCAGGTTGGACGCATGTGGTGCAGGGTGTCGGAACAGGCGTGGGGATCCTGGTTTGAGCCCTCAGCTCGCCACCTGCAGGAGGAGGGGTGCTTCACGGGTGGTGGGGCAGGTCTGCAGGTGTCTGTCTTTCTCCCCCCACCTGTCTTTCCCTCCTCTCTCCATTTCTCTGTCCTATCCAAGGGCAACAACATCGATAGCAACAATGATGACCACAACAAGGATAAAACAACAGAAGTGGGAGTTGGGCGGTAGTGCAGCGGGTTAAGCGCATGTGGCGCAAAGCGCAGGGACCGGCGTAAGGATCCCGGTTCGAACCCCCGGCTCCCCACCTGCAGGGGAGTCGCTTCACAGGCGGTGAAGCAGGTCTACAGGTGTCTGTCTTTCTCTCCCCCTCTCTGTCTTCCCCTCCTCTCTCCATTTCTCTCTGTCCTATCCAACAGTGACGACATCAAGAACAACAACAATAAAACAAGGGCAACAAAAGGGAATGAATAAATAAAATACATATTAAAAGAAAGAGCATCTGGGGATGCATTAGTCCTTGGGAGGCTGGAATCAGATCGTGTGTGTGCGTGTGTGTGTGTGTGTGTGTGTGTGTGTGTGTGTGTGAGAGAGAGAGAGAGAGAGAGAGAGAGAGAGAGGGAGGGATTCTGGAAGACTGTGATGTCAGGAGACCGGGGTGGGTGGCAGAGGCAGCTGGGGAGCCCCAGAGGGGAGCGAGGGGCGACTCTCACCGCGGTGCTGTTCCAGGCCGTGTAGGAGCCCGGCGGCCACCGGCAGAGCTGCAGCAGGCAGAGGACGAGCAGCGCCAGCGTTCCAGGGGTGCTGATGCCGCACCACAGCACCGTGAGGAAGGACCAGAGCAGGTGGCCCTGCCAGATGAACAGCTGGTCCCTGAACCTGGGGACCAGGCGGGGGGGGGGGCTCTGACGCGGCCTCCGTCCTGCCAGCCCCCCACCGCCCGTCCTCCACACGGATACCCCGCTCCCCCTCAGAGACCGGGGCTGGGCCCGCACCTCCAGGCGCCATGGATCCAGGCCAGAGTCACGGTCTGGATGGTCATGATGGCCGCCAGCATCAGCGGTACCAGGTGGTCGTCAAACATGGACATGATGTAGCTCCCACTGCGGCTGGTGAACACCAGGCTGCCCAGGAAGCCGGCCAGACAGACGACCACTGCGGGGCAGGGGCACAGGGTGGAGGCGGCCAGGTGACCGGGCTGGGGAGGCAGCTCGGGTCAGTGCAGGACTTGTGCACTGAGACTCCCGGCGGAACTAAACAGCTCCCTGGTCTTGTCCTCTCTCTCTCTCTCTCTCTCTCACCCCCCACCCCGTCCTCTCTCTTTTCTTCTCTCTTTCTCATCCCTCTCATCCTTTCTCAGAATAAGAAGAAAGTTTCATTGGATCCCCTAATTTTTATTCGGTAGGACAGACAGAAACTGAGGAAGGATGAGGAGAGAGAGAGAGAGAGGAAGAGAGAGAGAGACCTGCAGACCTGCTTCATCTTGGGAAACAGACCCCTGGCAGGTGGGGAGCGGGATCTTGAACCCGGGTCCTTGTGCTTGATAATATGTGCGCTTAACTGGGTGCGCCACCAACTGGTCCCCCACAAAACTTTTATTTAAAGAAAACTGAAATAAGGCAGTGGGGGAGACAGCATCATGCTTCTGCAAACATACTCTCCTGCCTGAGGCTCTGAGGTGCCAGGTTTGATCCCCAGCACCACCATCATCTAAAGCTATGTAGGCCTCTGGTAAGAAAGAAAAAAAGGAGAGAGGAAAGGAGAGAGGAGAGGGGAGGAGAAGAATGAATTAAGTGAGGGCTGGGGAGACAACATAATGGTTTTGCAATACGACTTTCATGATTGAGGCTCAGAAGTCCCAGGTTCAATCCCCAGCACCACCATAAACCAGAGCTGAGCAGTGCTCTGGTAGGGACACTTTAAAAAAAATTACATAAGTAATGAGGGCTGGGGAGAGAGCACAGTGGTAGAGCACAGGTCTTCAAGCCTGAGCTTCCACGGTCCCAGGTTCAATTCCCAGTACCACTTTGTGCCAGAGCTGGATAGTGCCCCCCCCCACACAGGTCCCCTGGTAGAGCGGTACTTCACCATGCACAAGGACCTGGGTTCAAGCCCTGGCCAAGACTTGGGAGCACCTCCACTGGGAAAACTCACAAGCCACAGAGAAATGTTGTACTCTCTCTCTGTGTCTCACCGCTATCTCTCCCTCTCTGCTTGTCTGCTTAAAAAAAAAAAAAAATCAACAAAGAACTCAGGATTTGTGCAGTTTTGAACCACCAGTAAAACCCCAGGCAGTGGCGCACCTGGTTAAGCGCTCACATCACAATGCACAAGGACCTGGGTTCAAGCCCCTGGTCCCCAACTGCAGGGGGAAGCTTCATGAGTGGTGAAGCAGGAAGGGGGGTCGACAGCATAATGGTTACACAAACAGACTCTCATGCCCGAGGCTCCAGAGTCCCAGATTCAGTCTCCTACACCACCGTACACCAGAGCTGAGCAGTGCTCTGATAGAATGATAATCATAATATATATAAATAAATAATGAAATTTAAATAAAATATTTTTAAATGAGTGGTAAAGTACATCTGCAAGTTCTCTCTCTCTCTCTCCCTCTCTGTCTCCCCTTTCCTCTCAATTTCTCTCTGTTTCTATCCAGTAAAAATAAAAATTTAAAAAAAAGAAAGAAAAGAAAATCCTGGTACCTGGGCCAGGCGGTGGCGCATCTGGTGCTCACACATCACAGTGTGTAAGGACCCAGGTTCGAGCCCCTGGTCCCCACCTGCGGGGGAAAGCTTCATGAGAGGTGAAGCAGGGCTGCAGGTGTCTCTCTGTCTCTCTCCCTCTCCACCTCAATTTCTGTCTGTCTCTATCCAACAATAAATAGATGAGACAGATAGATAAATATTTGAAACAAACAACCCTAGTAGCAAGTAAATACATCTTGGAAGAGTGGTTCTGCAAACAGGCTCCCTGCCTGAGGCTCTGAGGCCCCAGCCTCACTCCCCAGCACCAGCATCAGCCAGAGCTGAGCAGGGCTCTGGGGAGAATAACTTGGGGGAAGGAGTAGGGGGCAGTTACCTAAGGGCAGCTTGGGGTACTGCTGGAACATGGGCACGGTGCTCTGCAGGGGTGAGGTGATGCCCTCCACCATCCTCAGCAGGGTGTTCAGCCCCAGGGCCAGCAGGAACAGGAAGAAGATGATGGCCCAGAAAAAGGAACCGGGGAAGAAGGAGATGACTTGGGAGTAGGCTACAAGCGCCAGGCCGGGCCCCTCCATGACCTGGGGTGGGGAGAAGGGCTCAGCAGCTGTGGCAGTGCGGGGGCTCCAGGCCGGGCCCCTCCATGACCTGGGGTGGGGAGAAGGCTCAGCAGCTGTGGCAGTGCGGGGGCTCCAGGCCGGGCCCCTCCATGACCTGGGGTGGGGAGAAGGCTCAGCAGCTGTGGCAGTGCGGGGGCTCCAGGCCGGGCCCCTCCATGACCTGGGGTGGGGGAGAAGGGCTCAGCAGCTGTGGCAGTGTGGGGGCTCCAGGCCGGGCCCCTCCATGACCTGGGGTGGGGAGAAGGCTCAGCAGCTGTGGCAGTGCGGGGGCTCCAGGCCAGGCCCCTCCATGACCTGGGGTGGGGAGAAGGCTCAGCAGCTGTGGCAGTGCGGGGGGCTCCAGGCCGGGCCCCTCCATGACCTGGGGGTGGGGAGAAGGCTCAGCAGCTGTGGCAGTGCTGGGGGCTCCTCCTGGGGGCGGGCTAGAGGGCTCCCCCCTTGATGGAGGATATATATTTATTTTATTTTTTTATTTTTTAAATATGTATCTATTTTCCCTTTTGTTGCCCTTGTTGTTTAACATTGTTATAGAAACTGATGTCGTTGTTGTTGGATAGGACAGAGAGAAATGGAGAGAGGAGGGGAAGACAGAGAGGGGGAGAGACAGACAGACACCTGCAGACCTGCTTCACCGCCTGTGAAGCGACTCCCCTGCAGGTGGGGAGCCGGGGCTCGAACCGGGATCCTTGAGCCGGTCCCTGCGCTTTGCGCCACGTGCGCTTAACCCGCTGCGCCACCGGCCGACCCCCTTGTCTCTCACATTCTAAGAAAAAAGAAAGAAAAACAAATGCTCAGGTAGAACAGTGGAGTCATGCAGACACAGTAGTCCCAGTGACAGCGAATCAACAGATGACCAGATGACCACTCAGCACAGGCCCAGCAGGCAGTGATGCCTGGGAAGGACTTGGGGGTCCCTGGCGCTCCTAGGACACTTCCCAGTGTCCCCTGGAAAATGACCTTCTGGGGGGCCAGGAGGTGGTGCAGCAGATTAAGCAGCAGGTTAAACTCACATGGAGCAAAGCGCAAGGACTAGCACAAGGATCCCACAGTTCAAGCCCCCGGCTCCCCACCTGCAGGGGAGTCGCCTCACAAGTGGTGAAGCAGGTCTGCAGGTGTCTGTCTTTCTCTCCCCCTCTCTGTCTTCCCCTCCTCTCTCCATTTCTCTCTGTCCTAGCCAACAACAGCAATACCAATACCAATAATAATGGTAACAACACAACAAGGGCAACAAAATGGGGAAAATGGCCTCCAGGAGCAGTGGATTTGTAGTGCAGGCACTGAGCCCTAGTGATAACCCTGGAGGCAGAAAAAAAGAAAGAGAGAGAGAGAAAGAAAAGAAAAGAAAAGAAAAGAAAAGAAAAGAAAGGGAAAGAAAGTGGGAGTTGGGCGGTAGCTCAGTGGGTTAAGCGCATGTAGCGCAAAGCACAAGGACCGGCATAAGGATCCCGGTTCGAGCCCCGGCTCCCCACCTGCAGGGGAGTCGCTTCACAGGCGGTGAAGCAGGTCTGTCGGTGTCTGTCTTTCTCTCCCCTTCTCTGTCGTCCCCTCCTCTCTCCATTTCTCTCTGTCCTATCCTACAAAAATGACATCAATAATAACTACAACAATAAAAAAGGGCAACAAAAGGGAGTAAGTAAATAAATAAGTAAATAAGAAAAAAAAAAAGGAAGGATGGAAGGAAGGAAGAGAAAAGAAAATACCCCTCTGAAACAATATTTTTTTAAATCATGGAGCCGAGGACCGGAGGCAGGGTCTTGTACAGGCAGGAAATGCTGGCTTGGTTCTGGCTTGTTTTACTTTAGCTTTTACAGAGGTAGGGCCTCACACCGACCTCATTTCACTGCTCCCTGGTCAACCACTTCATTCAGAAAGGGAGAGAGAGAAAAAGAGAGAGAGAGAGAGAGAGAGAGAGATACTGCCCAGCACTGGAGCTTCCCCGGGGCTCAAACCTGGGCAGGACAAAGGGCCGGGGTGCGCCCTACCTGGTAAGCTATCTCCAGGCCTCTGGTTGTTTATGTTTAGGGTCAGAGAGAGAGAGAGAGAGGGAGCAGCCTGGCTCTGCCGTCCATGGAAGGTTCCCACGTAGAGCCCGGGACGGGACGCCATGGCTCCACACAGGCACAGCGTGCACTCTGCCCGCTGAGCTCTCGTTGCCCCCCCCCCCCCCAGCCCCAGCACACCTTGTCCTGCGCCCTGATGCTGCAGGAGGGGGAGCTGTGGACCACCTGGGACGAGAGGAATTCAGGGAGGCTCTGGATCCAGTCCAGGTAGTTGGATACAGGCTGGAGCTCCATGTTGCTGGGGGGCTTGGCGGCCGGGGACAGCACCCCCTTTTCAATCAGCCGCAGCAGCTTGGAGATGCCCCTGAGGGGGGAAGTGGAGGGTGGACAGGTGCTGGGGGCGGGCAGCCTGGTGTCAGCTGCCCCGACAGGGGTGTGGGGGGAGCTGGGTCCTGCTCAAGGGGCAGAGGGTCTGGTACTTGTCGTCACAGACAACAGTCCTCAGGGTCCCAGGATGCGGTCCAGCACGTCTGAATGACAGGGCTAGGGCCCGGGAGACAGCGCAACCCCTCAGAGCCCAGGAGGTCACGCCTGGGCCCCAGGCCCCGCTCCCAGCATCACTGTTTGAGGGCTGCAGAGGCGGGTCCACTGCAGGAGGTGGCACACTGGTTAAGTGCACACATTACAGGGTGTAAGGACGCAGGTTCAAGCCCCTGGTTCAAGTCCCTCTGTCTCTCTCCCTCTCTCCCCCACCCCTCCATGTCTGTCTTTATCCAATAATAAATAAATAATGTTTTAAAAGGAAAAGAAGACAGGGGGTCGGTGGTAGCACAGTGGGTTAAGCACATATGGCACAAAGCCAAGGGCCAGCGTAAGGATCCTGGTTCGAGCCCCCGGCTCCCCACCTGCAGTGAATCAGGTCTGCAGGTGTCTATCTTTCTCTCCCCCTCTCTGTCTTCCCCTCCTCTCTCCGTTTCTCTCTGTCCTATCCAACAAGGACGACAACAACAACAATAATAACGACAACAATAAACAACAAGGGCAACAAAAGGGAAAAAATAGCCCCCAGAAGCAGTGGGTTCTAAGTGCAGGCCCCAAACCCCAGCAATAACCCTGGAGGCAAAAAAAGGAGGAGGAGGAGGGAGAAGAGAAGGAAGAGGGAGAAGAGAGACAGAGAAGTGAAGCTGCAGCCCTGCTTCATCGCTTGTGAAACTTTCCCCCTGCAGGTGGGGACCAGGGCCTTGAACCTGAGTCACTGTGAAGTGTAATGTGAACGTTTAACCAGATGTGCCATCACCTGGCCCCCTCTTTCTTTCTTTAATTTCTTGTAATTTTTAAAATCATCTTTACTTACTGGGGGCTGGGCGGTGGCACACTGGGTTAAGTGCACATAGTACAAAGCGCAGGGACCTGCGTGAGGATCCAGGTTTGAGCCCCCGGCTCCCCACCTGCAGGGGAGTCGCTTCACAAGCGGTGAGGCAGGTCTGCAGGTGTCTGTCTTTCTCTCTCCCCTCTTCTCTCTCAATTTCTCTCTGTTCTAACTAATGGGGGAAAAATGGCCACAGGAGCAGTAAAAAAAAAAAAAAGTCTTAAAAAATTATCTTTATTTACTTATTGGATAGAAACAGAGAGAAATGGAGGGAGGGAAGGGAGAGACAGAGAGACACCTGCAGACCTGCTTCACAGCTCAGTGAAGATTTTTCCTCCTGCATGTGAGGACCGGGGGCTTGAACCTGGATCCTTGTGCACTGTAACATGTGTTCAACCACGTGTGCCACCACCTGTCCCCCTCTCATTCTCTCTCTGCCTTGGCCTCTCTCTCCCTCCACCTCCGCCTGCCTCCCTCTCTCCTTCTCTCCCTCTCTCCCTCTCCCCACCCCCTCCCCACCCCCAGACCACTGCACTGATCTTGGATCTCCCACCAGCATCTCAGGTCTGGTGAGGTATGCACTCTACCAGGTGGCCCGCCCGCTGCCCTGCTGCCCTCACTGTGATTCTTTCTGAAGAGGTTGGAGCTGGAAGGGCCTTGACGTTGAGGGCTGCTGGGGTGGGGGTGGGGGGCTCTCTGTGCCGGCACAGCTGTGCCCATCACTTCTCCCCCCCTTTATTTTTTTAAGAGAAAGGCACAGACTCTTACCCACCATGAATCGATTTTCTTTTTTCTTTTTTTAAATATTTATTGATTCCCTTTTTGTTATCCTTGTTGTTTTGTTGTTGTTGTTATTATTGTTGTTTGTTGTTGGATAGGACAGAGAGAAATGGAGAGAGGAGGGGAAGACAGAGAGGAGGAGAGAAAGACAGACACCTGCAGACCTGCTTCACCGCCTATGAAGCGACTCCCCTGCAGGTGGGGAGCCGGGGGCTCGAACTGGGATCCTTATGCTTGTCCTTGCGCTTTGCGCCACGTGCGCTTAACCCGCTGCGCTACCGTCCGACTCCCATGAATCAATTTTCTACCCTCTAGCCTGGTCATTGTTTTTCTTGTTTGTTTTATCTTAATGGATAGAGACAGAGAGCAAGTGAGAGGGAGGAGCAGAGAGAGAGAGAGAGAGACAGAGAGAGAGACAGAGAGATGTCTGCAGCCCTGTTTCGCCACTCGAGAAGTTTGCCTCCTGCGGGTGGGAAGGGGGGGGGCTTGAACCCCGGTCCTGGAGCCTGCTGACGTGTGTGCTCTACTAGGTGCGCCACCTCCACCCCCATGCCCACCCCGACCCCACGCCCATCCCCACCCCCATGCCCACGCCCACCCCCCGCCACTCACTTCTCCACGCAGATGTGGCCGCTGTTGTTGACCCAGAAGCCTTGAATAGTGAAGACGATACATGTGGCCAGCAGAGAGGTGGCCAGGTTGGTCACGGCCACCAGCAGGGCGACCTGGAGGTAGTTGCCACCGAGGACCTTGTAGGAGGGCAGGTTGACCAGGCCCAGGCCCAGGCCCAGGGAGTAGAGGGTGTGGCTGGCCGCCTGCCGCCACAGGTCCAGGGAGGTCCAGGCTGAGAGCTGTGCGGAGGGGCGCGGGAGAGGAGCTGGGTGGACAGCAGGGGGGGGGCAGACGGGCTTCTGGGAGGCCTGGGGAGCCCACCTCACCTCCACTTTCAGCATCCTCTGCAGGCTGGGGGCCACGCCATCCAGCAGGAAGCTGCGGACCAGGAAGCAGAGGAGGAAGAAGTAGGGTAACACCAGGAAGCCAGCCAGCACCTGCGGGAGGTCGGGGGCAGGAAGCTGGCCCGCCCGGGTCCGGGTCCCGGGTGGCCTGGGGACAGCAAGAGGGACTACAGAGCGGGATCACTCTGGGGGGCCGGGGGCAGGAAGCTGGCCCGCCCGGGTCCGGGTCCCGGGTGGCCTGGGGACAGCAAGAGGGACTACAGAGCGGGATCACTCTGGGGGCAGCAGTGTTGACTGAGGGGAAGAAAACCTATCACCGAAGGGACCCTCCCGCACCGCTGGTGGGCATGGCGCTCGGCCCAAGCCCTGTGGAGAGCAGGCTGGAGAAGTGGACCTGCCCTATGACCCTGCAGTCCCTCTCCTGGATAGATGCAAACGCATCCACCCCCAAAGATCTGTGTTCGCCTGTGTTCACAGCAGCACACTGTAAGAGCCCAGACCTGGAAGTAACCCAGGTGTCCAACAACAGATGAGGGCTGAGCAAGTTGTGGTCTGTACACACCATGGAATACCACTCAGCTATTGAAAATGATGAAGTCACCTTCTTCACCTCGTCTTAGATGGAGCTTGAAGGAATCACGGGAAGCGAGATCAGCCAGAAAGAGAAGGATGAATAGGGGACGATCTCACTCATAGACAGGAGTTGAGAAATAACAACAGAAGGGGGAACATAAAGCAGAACTGGGACTGGAGTTGGTGCATTGCACTAAGTAAAGGATCCTGGGGTAGGGGGAAGGGGGTCAGGTTCCGGTGCCTGATGGTGGAGGAGGACCCAGCAGAGGGAGAGTGTCTTGCAGAATAGGAAATACCAACTGTATTTACTGCTGATATTAATCCCCCCAAATAAAAATAATAATGGTGGGGCCGGGTGGTAGTGCATCGGGTTAACTGCACATAGCACGAAGCGCAAGGACCGGCCTAAGGATCCCGGTTCGAGCCCCCGGCTCCCCACCTGCAGGGGAGTCGCTTCCCAGGCGGTGAAGCAGGTCTGCAGGTGTCTGTCTTTCTCTCCCCCCCTTTTTTTTTTAATTTAATTTATTTATACCCTTTTGTTGCCCTTATTGTTTTATTGTTGTTGTTGTTGTTGG
Source organism: Erinaceus europaeus (assembly GCF_950295315.1). Taxonomy (NCBI): domain Eukaryota; kingdom Metazoa; phylum Chordata; class Mammalia; order Eulipotyphla; family Erinaceidae; genus Erinaceus; species Erinaceus europaeus. The sequence goes on from NC_080163.1 coordinate 3,778,732, forward strand.
ATAGGGCAGAGAGAAATGGAGAGAGGAGGGGAAGACAGAGAGGGGGAGAGACAGACACCTGCAGACCTGCTTCACCACCTGTGAAGCGACTCCCCTGCAGGTGGGGAGCCGGGGGCTCGAACCTGGATCCTTACGCCGGTTCTTGGGCTTTGCACCACCTGCGCTTAACCCGCTGCGCTCCCGCCCGACTCCCTGGCTGGGATTTTCATTCTTTGACCTTTTCAGGGAGAGAGAGGGACTACAGCAACACTCCACCACTGGCCATCGTACTCCCAGATGGTACTGGGGCTTGAACCCCGGACCTCATGCAGGATAAATCTCCCCACCCCCAGGTGAGCTTCCCCGAGCTCTGGGGTTGGCAGCTGGGGCTCTGGGTGGGGTGGGAGCGGGGAGGGACTTACGGGCAAGGACACACGCAACCCGAAGACCATGAACAGGAAGAGGAGGAGCCAGATGGTGAAGATGCCCGCCGTGAGGTTCAGCACCAGGAAGTGGCCCCCTTCTTCAATCTGGCCGGAGGCCTGCAGGGTGGTGTGGTACCAGAAATACTGGTGGGGCCCAGCCTGAAGGCAAGAGATACCTGGGCGGGGGGGCGGGGGGGGGAAGGGGGAGGGGTGTCAGGGCTTGGGTGCCACTCTGTCTGCTGTCTGAGCCTATTAGTTAATTCACACACACACCCCAGAGCCCTGCTCAGCTCTGGCTGACAGTGGTGCTGGGAACTGAACCTGGGACCTCAGACCCTCAGGCACAGATCTTCTGCAGAAGCACGATGCTGTCTCCCCAGCCCGTTTTTTCTCTCCAACTGCACCAGGGTTATTGCTGGGGCTCACGACTCAGGCGGCTTCCCCACCCCACTAAGGGGGGCACCCAGGGCTGGTGGCACTTGGTTTGGTAAGCGCCAGCACCCACGTCCTCCCCTTTCTCTCAGATCGAGGTTGAGAGCCACCTCAGCGCCACGACCCCCACTGCTTCTTCCTCCCGGCAGCTGCCCCATGCGGGAACAAGGGGCTCGAACCCTGTCCTCAAGTGTACGTGATGACATGCTGGCTCCGCCCCCGGCCCCCCTCACCAGAGGCGTTGACGGTCTCCAGCGGGCAGTAGCCCCAGGGCACAGGGCTCGAGAAAGAGCTGATCAGGTAGGAGAAGGTCCAGGTGACCACAATGCTGTTGTACAAGGTCACCAGGAAGCACACCTGAGGGGACGCACGGGGGGGTTGGGGCCAGGTGGGGTGAGGGGCGACGGGGGTGGGAGGGCGCAGGGGGGCAGGGGTGGCTGGGGGAGAGCTGGGCACCCCCTCACCATCATGCTGGCATAGCCGATGCCGCCCATCCAGGGCACCAGCTGTTTCCAGATGTGCAGGTGGTCCACCCTCAGCCAGTGGCCGAGCACCATCTCCATGTAGAGCAGGGGTACGCCCAGCAGCAGCAACATGAAGAAATACATCAGGATGTAGTTGCCTGCAGCCGGGGTGAGGGCTGTGAGGCCCCAGACACCTCTGGGGTCCCCACTCCCCGATTTCGTCCTGCCTGTGACTCCATGTTGGGAACCCCTGATGCTGGCGGTGTGTCTGTGGACCTTTTGCTGGATACTGCGGCTGGAGCGGAGCGGGAGGGATGTCTGCTCTCCTTACTTCTGCTTTTTTTACAGGTGATTTTTTTTCTTTTTTATATATTTATTTATTTTCCCTTTTGTTGCCCCTGTTGTTTTAACATTGTTGTGGTTATTATTATTTTTGTTATTGATATCATTGTTGCTGGATAGGACAGAGAGAAATGGAGAGAGGAGGGGAAGACAGAGAGGGGGAGAGAAAGACAGACACCTGCAGACCTGCTTCACCGCCTGTGGAGCGACTCCCCTGCAGGTGGGGAGCTGGGGGCTCGAACCGGGATCCATCGGGTCCTTGTGCCTTGCGCCACATGCGCTTAACCTGCTGCGCCACCACCCAACTCCCATTTTGGGTGTTTTGTTTGTTTGTTTTATTGCCACCAGGGTTAATTGAGAGGGGAAGAGGAGGGGGGGAGAGAGGGGAGGCTACAGCACAGCTTTGTCAGTCATGAAGCTTCCCCTGCAGGTGGGGACCAAGGGCTTGAACTCTGGTCCTTGAGCATGGTGATGTGAGCACTCACTCTAGCAGGTGTCCCACTGACCAGCCCCGTTGTCATTTTATTATAATTAAGATTTGTTTTCTTACTGTCCCAGGGTCTCTTGTGTGCTCTGTTCGGCCCCTCCGGGGCTGATGTTTTCTTTTCTTTTTCTTTTTTTTTTTAAATATTTATTTTATTGATTCCCTTTTTGTTGCCCTTGTTTTATTGTTGTAGTTATTATTGTTGTCGTCGTTGTTGGATAGGACAGAGAGAAACGGAGAGAGGAGGGGAAGACCGAGAGGGGGAGAGAAAGACAGACACCTGCAGACCTGCTTCACCGCCTGTGAAGCGACTCCCCTGCAGGTGGGGAGCCGGGGTTCAACCGGGATCCTTATGCCGGTCCTTGTGCTTTGCGCCACCTGCGCTTAGCCCGCTGCGCTACCGCCCGACTCCCTTTAATTTTTTTTTTATTGTCACCAGGAATTGTTTTGTTTGTTTGTTTACTAGAGCTGTGACTTATGGTGGTGCTGGGGATTGAACCTGGGAAACTGGAGCCCCAGATACTAAAATCTGTTCGGCCTGCATGCTGTCTTTCTAGCCCTTCCCCAGGGTCAGCCTTGGGACCTGCACAAGGACCCGTGGCTCCCAGTAGCCGTGTTTTTCTCCCTTTTTTAAAAAAAAAATTTTTTTTTAGATATTTATTTATTTGTTCCCTCTTGTTGTCCTTGCTGTTTTACTGTTGTGGTTATTATTGTTGTTATTGTTGTTATATAGGACAGAGAGAAATGGAGAGAGGAGGGGAAGACAGAGAGGGGGAGAGAAAGACAGACACCTGCAGACCTGCTTCACCGCCTGTGAAGCGACTCCCCTGCAGGTGGGGAGCCGGGGGCTTGAACCGGGATCCTTATGCCGGTCCTTGTGCTTTGCGCCATGTGCGCTTAACCCGCTGTGCTACCACTGACTCCCGTTTTTCCCCCTTTTTGAATCTTTTGATACAATCAGAAACTGACATGGGAAGAGGAGATAGACACTTCCAGCGCTGCTCCAGTGCTCGTGAAGCTTCCCCCCTGTAGGTGGGGCTGGGGGCTTGAACCCAGGGCCTTGTGCCCAGCTCTGCCTTCCTCAGGATCAGGCCCCAGGCCCCCAGCCTTACCTCCTCCGTTGCGGTGACACAGGTAGGGGAAGCGCCATATGCAGCCCATGCCCACGGTGAAGACCGTGTGGGTCAGGATGTCCACAGTCCTCTTGGTCTGGGGGCAGTGTCTGAGGTGCCTGGCAGCCACAATCTCCTTAACTGTAAGACTTGAGGCCGGGGGCTTTGAGGGCGGCCCGTGTGCGGAGTCCTTGGATATCTCTTCCAGGGATTCCATGTCCTGCTCACGGGACCACTGACTGCTGAGAGAACCTTGGAGTCACCAGGAATGGCGGGATCGGGCTGCAGAGAGAGCTGGCTGGGCCAGGCGCGTGCCTTGCCATGCGTGGGGTCCAGACTTGCTCCCTGGCACCCCACGGGGGGGGATCATGGCACCAGGAGAAGCTCCAGCAGTCTGGTATGAATGAAAAACGCACTGGGGGTGCTGGTTGGTGGTGCGCCTGGCTGAGCAAGCTCCGTGAGTGGTGAAGCAGTGCTGTAGGCGGTTTTTGCTCTTTCTCCCTCTCTATTCCCCTTCCCTCTCAATTTCTCTCTGTCCTATCAAAAAAAAAAAAAAAAAAGGAAGGAAGGAAGGAATTGAAACTGAAAGAGGGCAGCAGCACAGCAGGTTAACAGAGAACTGTGCCGCTCATGAAGCTTCCCCTCTGCAAGTGTAGAGTGGGGCTCGGACCCAGGTCCTTGTGCATTGTACCACGTGTACTTAACAGGGTGCACCGCCACCACCACTCTTTCAGATAGAAAGATACATGGTGGGGAGTCGGGCGGGGGCGCAGCGGGTTAAGCACGTGTGGCGCAAAGCGCAGGGACCGGCATGAGAATCCCGGTTCCAGCCCCCGGCTCCCCACCTGCAGAGGGGTCGCTTCACAGGCGGTGAAGCAGGTCTGCAGGTGTCTGTCTTTCTCTCCCCTTCTCTGTCTTCCCCTCCTCTCTCCTCTCACCCTTCTCTCTGTCCTATCCAACAATGACAACAACAATAATAACTACAACAATAAAACAACAGGGCAACAAAAATGAATAAATAAATAAATAGTAAAAAAAGAAAAAGAGAGAGACATGACCCAGCCATGTCATCATCTCACCAGACAATAACTGGGGTCCACCTGCATATCAGATGTCAGGCACAGGCAAGAAAAAAAAAAAAGTAGTATAGTCATGGGCACTTTAGAATATAACTGAAATAGGCCTACTAGCTCTCTACAAAATGGAGACCCCCCAACTCTTCATCTGCAATATTCCAGTTCATGATTAGTCAATAATTTGTGTGGCTTTATATGTTAACTTTTCTTTCAGCCACCAGGTTCCAGACACAGGCATGATGCCAACCTTACTTCGCTGGACAGACAACCCCACCAATGTGTCCTGGAGCTCCACTTCCCCAGAGCCCCGCCCCACTAGGGAAAGAGAGAGATTAGCTGGGAGTATGGATCCACCTGTCAACGCCCATGTTCAGCGGGGAAGCAATTACAGAAGCCAGACCTTCCACCTTCTGCATCCCACAATGACCCTGGGTCCATGCTCCCAGAGGGTTAAAGAATAGGAAAGCTGTCAGGGGAGGGGACAGGATACTGAGTTCTGATGGTGGGAACTGTGTGGAGTTGTACCCCTCTTATCCTATGGTTTTTGTCAGTGTTTCCTTTTTATAAATTAAAATTTAAAAAAGAAAGAAAGAAAGAGAGAGAGAGAAAGAAAGTAAGAAAGAAAGAGAGAGACACGCCCAGAGCTGTGGGCTGGCACAGTCGAGTCGTGATGACACTAGACCCAGAAGCATGGGGTCTGAGGGTGCATTCCCGACAGCACCTGTGCCAGAGTGCTGTGCTCTCTTGCTCTCTCTCTCCTATCACAAACAAACAAACAAACAAAAACAATCTGTAAGAAAGAGAGAGAGAAATACGCAGAGGGAGAGAGGGAAAGACAGCACACACAGGCTTCTTCCAGACTGGTGGGGACCAGGCTTGAACCTGGGTGGTGCGGGAGAGCTGTCCAGGTGAGAGCTATTCTGCTGTGCCTCCCATCCCCCGTCATCTCCTTTTTAAAAATGCAGTGCCAGGGACTGAACTCAGGAAGAGGCTCCCACACGTGTAACTTCTCCCATTGAAGCTCTCCCCTGTCAGCTTTGTAAGAAGCTTTATGAGTGACAGAGTGAGAGGAGAGAGCCTCTCTGGCACAAGTGACAGCGGGATCTGGATCCGGCAGGATCAAACTCAGGACCTCAGGCCTGTCAGTCCAGCTGCCTGGCCACACCAAGCTCGTTTTTTTTTTTTTTTTTTTTCATTTATTTTATTTTTTTTTTGCCTCCAGGGTTATCGCTGGGGCTTGGTGCCTGCACTATGAATCCACTGCTCCTGGAGACCACTTTTCCCCATTTAGTTGCCATTGTTATTATTGTTGTCATTGCTGTCGTTGTTGGATAGGGCAGAGAGAAATGGAGAGAGGAGGGAAGACAGAGAGGGGGAGAGAAAGACAGACACCTGCAGACCTGCTTCACCACCTGTGAACTGACCCCCCTGCAGGTGGGGAGCCGGGGACTCGAACCGGGGTTCTTATTATACCTGTCCCCTGTACACTTAACTCCGTGCACTACCGCCTGCCCCCCCCCCCAGCTCAGTTTTCAACTAGTAAATCAAGTCAGAGAGAGAGAGAGAGAGAAGGGAGTACACTTTTTAAAGTCATAGCCCTGCTCAGCTCTGAGCTCTGGTGGTACCAGGGGTTGAACCTGGGACCTCAAAGCCTCAGGTATGAGTTTATTGCATAACCACTGTGTCTTTCTCTCTCTGCATCTCTCTCAAAAATAAAATAAAATTAAAAAAAATTTTTTAAAAACCAAAAAACTTATTTTGATAGACAGACAGACAGACATATAGACAGATACCATAGCATCCCACTGCTCTGGCATTACGTGGTGTCAGGTGGTTGAACCTGCAGCCTCTGGAGTCTCGGGCATGCACGGTGCAGGTCCTGTGCTCTACCCTGCTGAGCTATCTCCCTGACTCCTCCAGCCCACATATATATTGGGACGCAGTTTTTTTGCAAGTCACTCGTGCCAGCTCCTGGGCTGCCCCCAGCTGTTTGGGTTGGTTTGTTTCGTTTTGAACTAGTCAGTGTATGTGCGTGTGAGGGAGCACACCGCTCTGTGGCCTGCCAGGCCGCCCCTGCACCCCTGGGTGCCCCCGCCGCTGCCCCGCACCCCGCGGCCGCCCCTGGTCTTCATACCTCTGCTGTCACCACTGAGCTGAGCTCCAGGCCTGACGCCACACGGGGTGGGGTGGGGGTGAGGCGGGTGGGGTGGGGGCTCTCGGTGTCCCCCCCCCCCCCCCGCCTGCGCCCCCGCTGTGAGCCCCCTCCTGTGTAAGGGGGGGGGCCACTCACGGCATCCGGAGCCCCTAGACTCCTGAGACGCCGGGGAGGTGGGAGGGGCGGCAAGGGGTCGGGATGCAGAGGTGGAGGGTGGGGGGGAGCAGAGGCGGGGCCCGCAGAGAGGCCGGGAGCTGGGAGGCAGGAGCCCTGCGCCCCCTTTACCCGCCACCGATGCGCGTGTCTGGAGCATCGGTCGCTGGAGCGGGTGCGGGGGGGGGGGCGCGCGGCCGGGGGGCTCAGCCCCGCGCGAGGCAGGCGACACCCCCCTAAGATCGCAGGAGATGCCGCTGAGAACCGGGGACCCCCCCAGCCGCTGAGAATCGGGGACCCCCCGCCGCTGAGAACCGGGGACCCCCGCCTCTGAGAACCGGGGACCCCCCCAGCCGCTGAGAACCGGGGACCCCCGACGCTGAGAACCGGGGACCCCCGACGCTGAGAATCGGGGACCCCCGACGCTGAGAATCGGGGACCCCCCAGCCGCTGAGAACCGGGGACCCCCCTCCCAGCCGCTGAGAATCGGGGACCCCCAGCCGCTGAGAATCGGGGACCCCCGACGCTGAGAATCGGGGACCCCCCGACGCTGAGAACCGGGGACCCCCCGCCGCTGAGAATCGGGGACCCCCCAGCCGCTGAGAACCGGGGACCCCCCGCCGCTGAGAACCGGGGACCCCCGACGCTGAGAATCGGAGACCCCCCCAGCCGCTGAGAATCGGGGACCCCCCTCCCAGCCGCTGAGAATCGGGGACCCCCCTCCCAGCCGCTGAGAATCGGGGACCCCCCTCCCAGCCGCTGAGAATCGGGGACCCCCCAGCCGCTGAGAACCGGGGACCCCCCAGCCGCTGAGAACCGGGGACCCCGCCCCGCCGCTGAGAACCGGGGACCCCCTAGCCGCTGAGAACCGGGGACCCCCCAGACGCCGAGAACCCGGACCCCTCCCTGGGAGCTTCGCAGGTCTGAGCTCTGAACCCCAAGTTCAGGGTCCTCTACCGCCCCTTGGACCCCGTCTCTCTGAACCCGGGGCCGCCTCCCTGGGGTCCCCAGCCACCCCAGCTCTGCAGAAACCTGACCTCTGCGGGGGGTCAACTCCCGCTAGCAGCTTCTTTCAACTTCTTTGGTTTGGGGGGTGCGGGCCTGGGGAGGAGATCCTTGACGTCATCAGTTACCAGGCAGATTCTGGCGGGCCGTGGAGCAGATGGCGTCCCCTCTCTTCCCCCTACACCCCTCCCCTTGCTCGCCCCTCCCCATATAACAGTACATTCTATGTTCCCTGGCCAAACCCAGCTCCTTAGTCAGACCCCTAAGATGCACCCACATGAGGGTTCCAGACGCAGGATGGAGAAAGAGCGCAGTAGAAACAGATGACATATTCGCTCACTGTGGGTGAAATGTCTGCTCTTTGTTTGTTGTTGTTGTTTTTAAATATGGTCTTGGCATCATCTTTATTTATTTATTGGCTAGAGACAGCCAGAAATCAAGAGGGAAGGGAGTGATAAGAGAGACAGAGAGACACCCACAGACCTGTTTCATCACTCGCAAAGCTTTCCCCCTGCAGGTGGGGACTGGGGGCTTGAACCCAAGCCCTTGCACATTGTAACATGTGCACAGCCACCCGGCCCTTCTTTGTTCGTGTTGTTGTTTGTTGTATTGCCAGCAGGGTTATCGCTGGGACTTGGGGCCTGCACAACAAATCCACTGCTCCTGACAGTCTCTCTCTCTTTTTTTTTTTTGATATGGCAGAATTGAGGGGGAGGGGGAGACAGAGAGACAGACACCTGCAGACATGCTTCACTGCCCGTGAAGCTGCCCCCCTGCAGGTGGAGAGCAGGGAGAGGGGTGCTGGAACCCAGGTCCTCTGGTATGGCAATGACGCTTCACCAGCTGCACCTCATCCAGTTCCCCCCAAATGTGCGGTTTCTGCAAACTACACTCAGTGCACAGATAGCTTGGCGTCTCTCTCTAAAACCAGTTCTTAGCGGCCGAGTTAGCGATGCACCCAGTTGAGTGCAGCTCTTACCATGCTCAAAGACCCAGGTTCAAGCGCCCCAACCTCACCTTCACGAGGGGTGAAGCAGAGTTGCAGGAGTTTCTCTTTCTTCTCTATCTCCTCCTTCCCTCTCAATTTCTCTCTCTTAAAAAAAGAAAAAAGAAAAAAGAAAGAATTGGGGGAAGTGGGGGACAGAACACACAATCTGCTCACAAGGAGTCCAGGTTCCAACAACTCATTTATTGGGTGGCGACTCGCCCGCCCCTGGAGCTCTGGGTCTGGGAGGCCGCGTCCTGCTGAGCTGGGCGGCTGTACGACTGAAGCTGGGGGGCTGGGGAGAGGACACCACAAGGGAAGGTATGGCCTCGTGGGGAGGGAGGTTTTAACAACCAGACCCTGTGAGCCAAGGAAGGACCCGGTTAGGAAGTCACGTTGTCCCGTTGTCCCGGCTGATACTGAGCACTTTCTTCCTCTGCATGAATTTGAAAGGCTGCTTGATGCCTCGGGTCAGGCTTCTGAGGGACGCCGAGGAGTCTCTCCCGATGGAAGGGTTGAAGGGAATGCCCTGGATGAGGCAGTATATGAAGTAACCGGGGACTGGGAGGACGACGATGGTGAAGAGGCCGGCCAGGGAGAACACGTACACCAGGGGGAAGTCTCGGACCACCTTGGTGGACTGTGGAGAGATGAGAGGGAGGGTCAGAGCCTCTGAGGCTCCTGGGAGAGGAAGGGCTGTGGAGGGAGGAGGCGAGGGTGGGGGAGACAGGGAGTGTGCCCCCCCCCAAAGGCGGGGGGCTGGGGAGGGTGGGAGAGAGGCTCACGGTTTTGGAGTCCCAGGCTACGTAGGTCATGGGGTAATGGTACAGGCGAATCAGAGACATCACCAGCAGGCTGAGCAGCAGAACAAGAATCAGGCAGTACCACATCCAGAAGTAGGAGACGGGGTGCTGGCAGGGAAACGGTATGTTGCCGAGAAGCCTGGGAAAAAAGCGCCCGGAGCTGCTGGGAGGGCCTCTGGGGCCTGACCTGTCCCCCAGCCCAGCGTCAGCACCTTGCAACTGGTCCGTGTCCCCTCAAGCCTGGCCTCCGCCCCTTCTAGTCGGTCTCCCATCCCATCCCACGTCAAGAAAAGATGCCAGACCTTCTTCTGTTCTGGAAACTTCTACTGGTGCCCAATGCCCTCAGGACAAAGACCCAGTCTCCCCTCTCCTTCAGTCCGTGAACATGTGCCAGGGACTCGGTACCCAGCGGCAAACACAAAAATCAAAGGGAAGGGCATTCTGGGAGGCAGCACAGTGCAGAGCGCTCGATTTTCCAGCATGAGGTCTCGAGTCTGAACCCTGGCATTGCATGTGCCAAAGCTAAGCTCTGCTGTGTGTTCCCCGGCTCGTAAATAAATAAATAAATAAATAAAATTAAAAAAGAGAAAGGACTGGGGATATAGCACAAAAAGACTCCTGCCTGAGGCTCTGAGGTCCCAGGTTCAACCCCCAGCACCACCATCAGCCAGAGCTGAGCAGTGCTCTGGTCTTTCTCTCTTTCATTAAAAAGTAAATAAATCGGGAATCTGGCAGTAGCACAGCAGGTTAAGCACACGGACCAGCGTGAGGACTCAGTTCGAGCCCCCGGCTCCCCGCCTGCAGGGGAGTCACTTCAGAGGCGGTGCAGCAGGTCTGCAGGTGTCTGTCTTTCCCTCCCCCTCTCTGTCTTCCCCTCCTCTCTCATTTCTCTCTGTCCTAGCCAACAAGGACGACATCAACAACAACAACAATAACTACAACAATAAAAACAAGGGCAACAAAAGGAAATAAATAAATAAATATTAAATAAATAAATTGGGGGTCAGGCGGTAGCACAGCGGGTTAAGCACACGTGGTGTGAAAGCGCAAGGACTGGTGTAAGGATCCCGGTTTGAGCCCCCAGCTTCCCACCTGCAAGGGGAGTCGCTTCTCAAGCGGCAAAGCAGGTCTGCAGGTATCCGTCTTTCTCTCCCCCTCCCTGTCTTCCCCTCCTGTCTCCATTTCTCTCTGTCCTATCTAATAACAATAGAAGTAATAATAACAACTACAAGGGCAATAAAAGCAACAACAATGGGAAAAATGGCCTCCAGGAGCAGTGGATTCATTATGCAGGCACCGAGGCCCAGTGATAACCCTGGAGGCAAAATCAAATCAAATCAAATCAATCAACAAAACGTATTTAAAGAAGAAAGCTGCCCATCCTCAGGGAACCCACGCACACATGCAGTTTCTCTGGGCGCCTCTGCACCACCTGCAGGAGTAGCGTGGGTGGGCTCTGGCCGACAGTGCCGCTCCCTTTCTACCTCTGTCCAGAAGCCTGCCTTGTGCCGCGAGTGTCTGTCTATAAATGCTTCCCTCTGTCCTCTGAGAGGAGTAACTCATCATCATTTGGACTCCAGACCCACCCGGATTTCCTGACACGGAGAAAGTCTCTGGAAACCACTGAGTGGCTGAGTGACCTCGAGAATACGTGAGCTGGTTCCAGGAACTGGTCCCCCTCGCTCTCTGCACCTCTGTCTTCTGCCCTTGAACCACCTGCTCCCTGGCGGTGGAACAGGCTGCAGGTCTCTCTCTCTCTCTCTCTCTCTCTCTCTCTCTCTCCACACCCCTCTCAATTTCTCTGTTCCTTTATTTCTCTCTATATTATAATTTTGAAGGAAAAAAAAGGTGGGGATGGCTGTGAGGAACGGTGGTATTTGTCTTCTAGGCAGTGAGCCCCAGAAATAAGCCTGTGGCAGAGAAGATCAGAAAAGAAAACACTCAGCAGAACTTGGACTGGAGTGGGTGTAGTGCACCCAAGTCAAAGACTCTGGGGGGGCGGGGAGTTCAGGTCCTGGAACATGATGGCAGAGGACCCAGTGGGGGTTGTTTTGTTATGTGGGAAACTGGGAGGTGTTATGCATGTACAAACTACTGTATTTACTGTCTTACTGTTGCCTGTAAAACATTAATCCCCCAATAAAAAAAATAATAAGCCTGTAGCGAAGAGAATGGGAGAAGGGAAAAGGAGGAGGAGGAGGAAGGGGAGGGGAGGGGAGGGGAGGAGGAAGAGGAGGAGGAGAAGGTACACAAAGAGGAGGAGGAGTGGGGAAAGGAGAAGGAAAAGGAGGGAGAGGTGGAGGAGGAGGAGGAGGAGAAGGTACACAAAGAGGAGGAGGAGTGGGGAAAGGAGAAGGAAAAGGAGGGAGAGGTGGAGGAGGAGGAGGAGGAGGAGGAGGAAGAGAAGTGAAGAAGGAGGTAGCGGAGGAGGAGAAAGAAGAGGAGGAAGAAGAGAAGGAGGAGGAGGAGAAGAATTAGACCATAGGCTAGTGAAATAGCTCGCTGGGGGAGGGCGCTGCTTTGCCTCATGCTTGACCCAGGTTCAAGCCTGACCCCCAGTGCACTGACGGGAGTTTCAGTACTGTGGCGTCTCTCTCTCTGTGTACAGGCACAGGTACAGGTACAGGCACAGGCACAGGCACAGGCACAGGCACAGGCACAGGCACAGGCACAGGCACAGGCACATATACTATACATACACATACACACATCTTTCAAACAAAGCAGACTAGAGGGTCAGAAGATGGCTCAGTGAGTAGAGCATGCGCGTGACCATGCGTGGGGACCCCAGTTGAAGTCCCTAGCCGTCACACGGGCGCCCATGAGAAAAGGAAGCTTCATGGGCTGTGGAGCAGTGTTGTGGTACCTCACCTTCTTTCTCTAAACCCCACTCTCTAAAGAAAAGAAATAAAGAAAGACAGGAGAAAGGAGGGGAGGAAGGTAGGGAGAGTCTGCAATTGTGCAAGCACGGAGACCCAGTGAAAAGAAAAGGAATTCGACCACATCCCCCAGTGCAGTCACAGTCCGAGCTGGCGTCAGCTCTCATTTTAACGATGTCTTCTTCGGTTTCTGTGAGAGAGCGGAGCATCTCTCCCTCACGACCACGTCCTCAGGCATGGACACACAGGACTAGCTGCCAGATGCTCCCCTGCCCTAACCCTGACTCCTCAGAGTCTGCTTGCCACACAGCAATCCTAAATACCTTTAAAGGAAAAGGATGGGGGGCAGGTTTACAGTCCCTTTGCCCCTGCAAAAGGACCCAGGTCGGAGCCCCCAGTGCCACAGGGCAGCGTCGTGTGCAGCACTGGCAGGGGCTCCGGGAACAGCACCGTGGTGCACGGGTGTCTCTCTCCCTGTCTCTCTGTCTTCTGAAATTAGAAGGAAAAAAAAGTCCACTGAGAGCTATGGAATTGCTCATGCTCAAGGCCCTGGCACAGACAGACGAAAGAAACACAGGCTGAGTATGATTGTCTACCGCCTCACAACTCGCCAGGGCCTCCCCCCATCCTGCAGGGAGAGAACGTGCTCGAAGGCTCCCACGACCCGTCCAGTGTCGTCACCTGACCTTCTAATCCAACCTTTCTGGTCTCTGTGTCCCTCAAAACCCTCCAGGCAGGGCTCTTTCCGCTTGCCTTTGGGACCTGTTCTGTTTGTTCGTCTGTATTACTGGATGGAGACGGAGAGAAATTAAGATGGGAGGGGGACTGAACAGTAGCGCAGCGGGTTAAGCACACGTGGCGTAAGGATCCCGGTTCGGGCCCCTGCTCCCCACCTGCGGGGGAGTCGCTTCCCAGGCGGTGAAGCAGGTCTGCAGGTGTCTGTCTTTCTCTCCTCCTCTGTCTTCCCCTCCTCTCTCCATTTCTCTCTGTCCTATCCAACAACAATGACAGCAGCAGCAGCAATGGCAACAATAACTACAACAACAAGGGCAACAAATGGGAAAAATGGCCTCCAGGAGCGGTGGCTTCATAGTGCAAGCACCGAGCCCCAGTGATAGCCTGGAGGCAAATAAATAAAGAGAGGAGGAGAAGACAGAGAGGGAAGAGGACAGAGAGCCATCTGCAGCCCTGCTTCACCACTCGTGAAGCTTCCCCCCCGTAGGTGGGGACCAGGGGCTTGAACCCAGTCCTTGCGCATTGTGTGTGTGTGTGTGTGTGTGAGTGTGTGTGAGTGTGTGAGTGTGTGTGTGTGTGAGTGTGTATGTGTGTGTGTGAGTGTGTGTGTGTGTGTGTTTGTGTGTGTGTGTGAGTGTGTGTGTGTGTGTGAGTGTGTGTGTGAGTGTGTGTGTGTGTGTGAGTGTGTGTGTGTGAGTGTGTGTGAGTGTGTGAGTGTGAGTGTGTGTGTGTGAGTGTGTGTGTGTGTGTGAGTGTGTGTGTGAGTGTGAGTGTGTGTGTGTGTGAGTGTGTGTGTGTGAGTGTGTGTGAGTGTGTGTGTGTGAGTGTGTGTGTGTGAGTGTGTGTGAGTGTGTGTGTGAGTGTGTGTGTGTGTGTGAGTGTGTGTGTGTGTGAGTGTGTGTGTGTGTGTGAGTGTGTGTGTGTGTGTGTGTGTGAGTGTGAGTGTGTGTGAGTGTGTGTGTGTGTGAGTGTGTGAGTGAGTGTGTGTGAGTGTGTGTGTGTGAGTGTGTGTGTGTGTGAGTGTGTGTGTGTGTGAGTGTGTGTGTGTGTGAGTGTGTGTGTGTGAGTGTGTGTGAGTGTGTGTGTGAGTGTGTGTGTGTGAGTGTGTGTGAGTGTGTGTGTGTGTGTGTGTGTGAGTGTGTGTGTGTGAGTGTGTGTGTGAGTGTGTATGTGTGTGAGTGTGTGTGAGTGTGTGTGTGTGTGAGTGTGTGTGAGTGTGTGTGTGAGTGTGTGTGTGTGAGTGTGTATGTGAGTGTGTGTGTGTGTGAGTGTGTGTGTGTGAGTGTGTATGTGTGTGAGTGTGTGTGTGTGAGTGTGTGTGTGTGTGTGTGTGTGAGTGTGTATGTGTGTGAGTGTGTGTGTGAGTGTGTGTGTGTGTGTGTGTGAGTGTGTGTGTGAGTGTGTATGTGTGTGAGTGTGTGTGTGTGAGTGTGTGTGTGTGAGTGTGTGTGTGAGTGTGTGTGTGTGTGTGTGTGAGTGTGTTTGTGTGTGTGTGTGTGTGTGTGTGTGTGTGTGGTTCACCAGAGGCACCACCACCTGGCCCCTGGGACTTGCTCTTTCTACTCCTGGAACGTGTTCTTAAAGCCTTGCCATGTAGGGTACAAAGGGGGCTCTGCTACGTTGCTGGTGGGAATGCAGATTGGCGCAGCCCCTTGGGGGGACTGTATGGAAAGGTCTTTAAAGGGCAGGGGTAGATAGCATATGGTTATGCAAACAGACTCTCATGCTGAGGCTCCAAAGTCCCAGGTTCAATCTCCCCCCACCAGTATCAATCAGAGCTGATTAGTGCTTTGGTAAAAAAAAAAAAAAATGGAGGGGGGAGGCAGTGGCACACTTGGTTAAATGCACACATTACAGTGCACAAGAATCCAGGTTCAAGCCCCTGGTCCCCACCCACAAGGGGAAAGTTTCATGCGTGGTGAAGCAGGGCTGCAGATGTCTCTCTGTTTCTCTCCCTCTCTATCTCACTCTCCCCTCTCAATTTCTCTCTATATCTACCTAATAATAAATAAGATAAAAACATTTTTAAAAGAGAGTGTCTTTAAACAAACAAAAAAATGTAAGTACCTTATGATCTAGCAACAGTGCTCTTAGGTATTTGTCCAGCGGACACTCGGACACTAGCTGGAAGGGACACGTGCAGCCCTGAGTTAACAGCTGCGTCACCCATGACACCAGAGAGTGGAAGCAGTCTAAATGCCCGTCAGCAGAGGACTGGTTGCAGAAGTTCTGGGACACACTCTGTGGAATACTACTCTGCAATCAAAAATGACAACAGTACATCCTTGGGAACAAAATGGATGGAACCAGAGGTGGTGACGTTTGGCAAAATAAACAAAGAGCTGAAAGACAGCTACCAGACAGCTTCACTCATCTGCAGAATCCAGAGATCAGATGACCTTGGGAGGGCACAACAACAGAAGCAAGTAGACAGTTTCTAAGATGTGTGAGAGCTCTGGTGGTTATCTCTGGGAGGTGGGAGAGTAGGGCACGGGCTTTGCTGGTGAGTATAGTGCGGAGCCCATGACCCTGTGACCTACCATTAAACACACGCACGCACACACGCACACGCACCTTGCCATGGCTTCTTCTGTTCTATTTCACTCAGGAGTCCACTCCCCTTACTGGGAAGACCCTGCCACAACTGTGCCTGAGCTACCCACCCACACCCATGCCCACCCCTATCTACCTCTGCCACTAGGATGCCAACTTCCTGAGGACTGGGGTACTTGGCATACTCATGCACATACACACACACACACACACACACACACACACACACACACCGTAAGTACCCAGAAAGGTTAAAAAAAAATCAAGAAGGCCCTGAAAGTCTAAGGTCCCCAAGTCCCTGGAGTTGGGTGAGAAGTGAGACAAGAAAGGGTCACCCTCCAGATCCCAGACTCTCACCTCTGGACCCCTAAGGCCTGGACCACAGCCACGGTTTCCAGTATCATGATGACGGTCACGGGGAAGATGGCCCAGTACTCACTCAGTAGCCTGAGGTAGTAGATGCCCGCAGGGCGGATGAAGAAGAGGCCGCACAGGAACAGGAGCAGAAAGATGATGACTGGAGAGACAGTGGGTTGGGGGCCAGGTCACAGGGGGCCGGGGCGAGGCAGAGGCCCCCGCTGCGGGAGGGTCGCTGGGAGGAGTGGGGGTGCAGGTCAGAGTACCGGAGAGCAGCTTCGTACAGTCCCTGGAAGTGGCAAAGGTGTCCTGGAGCGTGGTGATGATGGCCTGTGTGATGGCGACCAGGTAGCTCAGTCCCACCGACAACAGGAACACGAAGAAGAGGATGGTCCAGAAGACGGAGCCGGGGATGAATGACATGGCCTCAGTGAACACCAGGAACGCGAAGCTTGGGCCGTCCCCGACCTGTGCCGGGGGGAAGAGGCCTTGAAATGTGCGCGCAGCAAAGCTGACGGCACAGAGGTGTGCCGGGGCCAGGGGGTGGCGCAGCGGGTTAAGCGCACAGGGCGAGAAGCACAGAGACAGGTGTAAGGATCTGGCTTCCAGCCCCGGCTCCCCACCTGCGGGGGGGGGGGGGGGGTCACTTCAGGGGCAGTGAAGCAGGTGTCTGTCTTTCTCTCCGCCTCTCTGTCTTCCCCTCCTCTCTCCATTTCTCTCTGTCCTAGCCGACAACAAAAACAAGGACAACAAAAATGAAAAAGAAAAAGAAAAATAAGCCCCCAGGAGCAGTGGATTTGTAGTACAGGTATCAGGCCCCAGGGGCAGCCCTAGAGAGACACACACAAAAAAAAGAAAAAAGCAAAGAAAGAAAGAGAAAGGAAGCGAGCAGCTAGGTGCCCGCCCGGGGCATGGGGCAATCAGCCCTGTCTGGCTTTCCCCTGGGGGACACAGTTGTGGGGCTTCTGGGAATTTAATGGCCCTGGTGTTCGGCAAAGCCGCAGTTTCCGTCTTGCTGAAGGCTCCGAGGGAAGCTGGGCCCCTGCCACCTATGGTACCGACCTTTTCCAGCTGCTTCTCCAAGCTGCACTCTGTCAGGAAGTTCAGGACCAGGTCCCTGGTGCTCTGGGGGAGGTTGTTAAACCAAGAGGTGAAGACCTGGGTCGGGTTGTCGTTCAGGTACTCAGGAGGCAGGGCCTCAGCAGGAAGCTTGCCCTTGATGACCAAATCTGTGATCGTTTCAGCATTCCTGGGGGGAGGGGGGGAAGAAAGTGAGTCGGTGGCCCAATGTATCATTCTAAAAAAAAAAAAAAAAGCCGGGAGTCCGGTGGTAGTGCAGCGGGTTAAGCACAGGTGGAGCAAAGCGCAAGGTCAGTTTAAGGATCCCGGTTCGAGCCCCCAGCTCCCCACCTGCAGGGGAGTCGCTTCACAGCCAGTCACGCAGGTCTGTAGGTGTCTGTCTTTCTCTCCCGTCTGTCTTCCCCTCCTCTATTTCTCTCTGTCCTATCCAACAATGACCACATCAATAACAACAACAATAATAACTATAACAACCATATAAAACAAGGGCAACAAAAGGGAATACATAAATATATTTAAAAAAAAAAACTTCTGGAGGGTTCCAGGGAGCACTGAAGGGCCATCTTGTGCTACCCAGCTCTGCTAGGTTCAACTGTTTCTTTCACTTAAAAAAAAGATGGGGGAGGCAGGCGATGGCATAAGGATCCCAGTTCAAGCCCTCGAATCCCCACCTGCAGGGGGGTCGCTTCACAGGCAGTGAAGCAGGTCTACAGGTGTCTGTCTTTCTCTCCCCCCTCTGTCTTCCCCTCCTCTCTCCATTTCTCTCTGTCCTATCCAACAACAACAATAATAATAACAACAGTAAACAACAGGGCAACAAAAGGGAAAAAAAATGGCCTCCAGGAGCAGTGGATTCATAGTGCAGGCACCAAGCCCCAGTGATAACCCTGGAGGCAATATATATATATATATATATATATTTTTTTTTTTTTTTTTAAACAGAGACCAGAGCACTGCTCAACTCTGGCTTCTGGTGATGCTGGGGATTGAACCCAGGACCTGGAAGCAGGAGAATGAGTCTTCTGCATCACTATTATGCAGCCTCTCCAGTCCCTCAGTACTTTTTTACTTTAATTAATTAACTAATTTATTTTACCAGAGCCCTGCTTGTGTCTAGTTTTGGGGGGTTCTGGGGATTGAGCCTGAGACTGGGAGCCCCAGGTAGGGGCACCTCTTTACAGAGCCGTGGTGCTGGCTCCCCCATATGCTCCAAGACATTGTCTGAGGCCTGCTGATTCTTTAGCCTTGCCTGGTCTTCCTGCCAGCCTTTCGCTGCATAGTCCACACTCTCTCTGTTCATACTGAAGCACTACATGTCCTGTGGAACCTTAAAAACTCAACTCATGGCTGAGCAGGTTGTGGTCTATATACACAATGGAATACTACTCAGCTGTAAAAAATGGTGACTTCGCCGTTTTCAGCCGATCTTGGATGGACCTTGAAAAAATCATGTTGAGTGAAATAAGTCAGAAACAGAAGGATGAATATGGGATGATGTCACTCTCAGGCCGAAGTTGAAAAACAAGATCAGAAAAGAAAACACAAGTAGAACCTGAAATGGAATTGGCGTATTGCACCAAAGTAAAAGACTCTGGGGTGGGTGGGAAGAATACAGGTCCATGAAGGATGATTGATGACATAGTGGGGGTTGTATTGTTAAATGGGAAACTGGGGAATGTTATGCATGTAAAAACTACTGTATTTACAGTTGAATGTAAAACATTAATTCCCCAATAAAGAAATAAATTTAAAAAACAAAAAACAGGGAGTCGGGCTGTAGTGCAGCGGGTTAAGCGCAGGTGGCGCAAAGCACAAGGACCGGCATAAGGATCCCGGTTCGAGCCCCCGGCTCCCCACCTGCAGGGGAGTCGCTTCACAGGCGGTGAAGCAGGTCTGCAGGTGTCTGTCTTTCTCTCCCCCTCTCTGTCTTCCCCTCCTCTCTCCATTTCTCTCTGTCCTATCCAACAACGACAACAACAATAATAACTACAACAATAAAACAACAAGGGCAACAAAAGGGAATAAATAAATAAAATAAATATTTAAAAAAAAAAAAAAAAAGAGCAACAAAAAGAAAAAACAAAACAAAAAACTCAACTCATGGGGGTCAGGCAGTAGCGCAGCGGGTTAAGCAACCCACGTAAGGATCCCAGTTTGAGCCCCCGGCTCCCCAGCTGCAGGGGGGTCACTTCACAGGCGGTGAAGCAGGACTGCAGGTGTCTGTCTTTCTCTCCCCCTCTCTGTCTTCCCCTCCTTTCTTGTTGTCCTATCTGGCAAGAACAACTTCAATAACAACAATAATAATAACCACAACAGTGATAAAAAACAATAAGGGCAATAAAAAAGGAAAATAAATAAAATATTTAAAAAAGCCTCAACTCATTGCAGGCCAGGCATCACGTTACAGTGCTCAAAGGCCCAGGTTCAAGCCCCTGGTCCCCATCTGCAGGGGGAAAGCTTCACGAGAGGTGTTTCTCTGTCTCTCTCCCTCTATCTCCCCCTTCCATCTCGATTTTCCTGTATCTTTTTTAAAATTTTTCATTTATAAAAAGGAAACATTATGAGCCCCCGGCTCCCCACCTGCAGAGAAGTCCCTTCACAAGCTGTGAAGCAGGTCTGCAGGTGTCTACCTTTTTCTCCCCCTCTGTCTTCCCCTCCTCTCTCCATTTCTCTCTGTCCTATCCAACAATGACGACAATAATAACTACAACAATAAAACAACAAGGGCAATAAAAGGGAGTAAATACATAAATAAACAAATATTTTTTAAAAAAAGAAACATTAACTAAACCATAGGATAAAAGGGGTACAACTTCACACAATTCCCACCACCAGAACTCTGTATCCATCCCCTCCCCTGATAGCTTTCCTATTCATTATCCCTCTGGGAGTATGGACCCAGGGTCATTGTGGGAGGCAGAAGGTGGAAGGTCTGGCTTCTGTAATTGCTTCCCCGCTGAACATGGGCGTTGACTGGACGGTCCATACTCCCAGTCTGCCTCTGTCTTTCCCTAGTGGGGCAGGGCTCTGGGGAAGCGGAGCTCCAGGACGCACTGGTGGGGTTGTCTGTCCAGGGAAGTCTGGTCGGCATCATGGTAGCATCTGGAACCTGGTGGCTGAAAAGATAGTTAACATACAAAGCCAAACAAATTGTTGACCAATCATGGACCTAAAGGCTGGAATAGTGCAGACGAAGAGATGGGGGGGGGGTCCTCTATTTTCTTTTTCTTTTTTTTCTTTTTTTTATATTTATTTTATTTATTTATTCCCTTTTGTTGCCCTTGTTGTTTTATTGTTGTAGTTATTATTGTTGTTGTCGTTGTTGGATAGGACAGAGAGAAATGGAGAGAGGGAGGGGAAGACAGTGAGGGGGAGAGAAAGATAGACACCTGCAGACCTGCTTCACCGCCTGTGAAGCAACTCCCCTGCAGGCGGGGAGCCGGGGTTCGAACCGGGATCCTTATGCCGGTCCTTGTGCTTTGCGCCACCTGCACTTAGCCTGCTGCGCTACAGCCCGACTCCCGGGTCCTCTATTTTGTAGATAGCTAGTAGACCTATTTTAGTTACATGCCAAAGGGCCTGTGACTATACTACTGTTTGGTTGTTTTTTTTTTTTCCTTGCCTGAGCCTGAAATCTGATATGCAGGTGGGTCCTAATTATTCTCTGGGGAGGCGATGTCATGGCTGGCAGAAGGACCAGAAACCTCAAGGGGAAGGCCTGCTATGACTTCACTGGTAAGAGGAGGGAAATCCAGGCTTCAGAAAGGCCAGCAGCCTGACTACAGGTCCTGCTGGGGACGGCAGGTTCAATATCTGGACTCAGCTTGTCACTGAAAATAACGGCAAAGTTTGGAGAGGTGTTTTTTTTTTTTTTTTTAGTCTTCTGAGAAGAATAGAAATATTGCCAAGACAATGAGTTATCAGAGGAAAAGGGATTTCCCGAGCAGCTGTGGGGTCCACCAGACTGCTGGCTTGGACAGTGTGCTGCCTTGCCGTGAGCGTTCCAGGTTCAGGTGCAGACCCACTGCGTTGAGCTGTAAACTTCTGAGATCTCTCTCACTCTCTTGTGTCTCTGTCTTTCTTTTTCTAAAATTTATTTATTTTCCCTTTTGTTGCCCTTGTTTTTTATCATTGTTGTAGTTATTATTGTCATTGCTATTGATGTCATCGTTGTTGGATAGGATAGAGAGAAATGGAGAGAGGAGGGGAAGACAGAGAGCGGGAGAGAAAGACAGACACCTGCAGACCTGCTTCACTGCCTGTGAAGCGACTCCCCTGCAGGTGGGGAGCCGGGGGCTCGAACTGGGATACTTAACACCGGTACTTGCACTTGGCGCCACCTGCGCTTAACCCGCTGCGCTACCACCCGACTCCCTGTCTCTGTCTTTCTGTCTAACTTTTTCTATCTGGAAAAGTCAGCCTGGAGCAATAAAGTCCTGGAGGTGATTACTGAAGCAACTTGGCTCCATGATGCAGAACTATTGATCTTCACAGAAACACCTAGGTGTTTGATTAAGTCAGTGGGTATTATGTGCAAAACTGAGAAATGTTATACATGCACAAATTACTGTATTTTGTGGGTTTTTTGTTACTGTATTTTATTGTTGACTGTAAGCCATTAATCCCCAATAAATACAATAAGATCACTAGGTACTATCACCAGTCACGATGACAGCAAAATCTAACCATTCAAGTTTGACATAATCAAAACCAGAGAACAGGGGCCCAGACAGTGGCTCACCTGGTTGGGCACAAAGTCTGGGGTTCAAACTCCCTCTCCCCACCTGCAGGGGCAAATCTTCACAAAGCGATGAAGCAGGTCTGCTGGCGTCTCCCTCCCTCTCAATTTCTCTCTATCCTATCAAATAAAATAGAAAGAAAATAAATAGGAAAAATGACTTCCAAAAGTGGTGGATTTGGAGTGCTGACACTGAGCCCCAGTGATAATCCTTGGTGGCAAAAAGAAAAGAAAAGAAAAGAAAAGAAAAGAAAAGAAAAGGAAAGAAAAGGGTGGGGGAGATAGTATAAAGGTTATGCAAAGAGACTCTCACGCCTGAGGCTTGCAGGTCCCAGGTTCAGTCCCCACACTATAGTAAGCCAGAGCTGAATAGTGCTCTGATAAAAGAAAAAGAAAGATAAAAAGGAAAAATAAATTCTTTTTATGTATATATATTTTTTATATTTATTTTATTTATTCCCTTTTGTTGCCCTTGTTGTTTTATTGTTGTAGTTATTATTGTTGTTGTCGTTGTTGGATAGGACAGAGAGAAATGGAGAGAGGGAGGGGAAGACAGAGAGGAGGGAGAAAGACAGACACCTGCAGACCTGCTTCACCGTCTGTGAAGTGACTCCCCTGCAGGTGGGGAGCCGGGGTTCGAACCGGGATCCTTATGCAGGTCCTTGTGCTTTGCGCCACCTGCGCTTAACCCGCTGCACTACAGCCCGACTCCCCGGAAAAATAAATTCTTAAAAAATAACTGGAGGTGGGGCAGGCAGTAGTGCACCCACTTAAGCACACGGAGTACTAAGCACAAGGACTCATGCAAGGATCTAGGTTCGAGCCCCCAGCTTCCCATTGGGGAGCTTCACAAAAGGCAAAGCAGGTCTGCAGGTGTCTGTCTTTCTCTCCCTCTCTATCTCCTCCTCCCCTTAATTTCTCTCTATCTTATCCAATAAAAATGGGGAAAAAATGGCCACCGGAGCACTGGATTCCTAGTGCTGGCATCAAGCCCCAGCGATAACCCTAGAGGGAAAAAAATAAAAAATAAAATAAAATAATGAAAAAAAATAACCGAGGAATAAAAATGAATGAACGCAAAACTCTCTTCTAGGTCTTACTTCAAACTGGAATTATTTTATAGTTCTTTATGCTGCATATTTTGCTGTGTGACTCTTGTAAATATTTCTGTTTTAGGGCCAGGCAGTGGCACACCTGCCGAGCACACACATCACAGTGTACGAGGAGCCAAGTTCAAACCCTTGGTCCCCACCTGCGGCGGGGGGAGCTTCACAAGTGCCAGGGCTACAGGTGTCTCTCTCTCTCTCCCTCCCTCTATATCCTCTCAATTTCACCATCCCCTCTCAATTTTTTTATAAAGACATTCACTTCTTTATTATTATTTTTATATTTATTTATTTCCTTTTGTCACCCTTGTTGTTTTATTGTAATTATTATTGCTGTTATTGATGTCATTATTGCTGGGTAGGATAGAGAGAAATGGAGAGAGGAGGGGAAGACAGAGAGGGGGAGAGAAAGACAGACACCTGCAGACCTGCTTCACCACCTGTGAAGCGACTCCCCTGCAAGTGGGGAGCCGGGGGCTCAAACCGGGATCCTTATGCTAGTCCTTGCGCTTTGCGCCACATGTGCTTAACCTGCTGCACTGCCACCTGACTCCCATCATCATCATCATCATTATATTTATTTTTTGGATAGAGACAGCCAGAAACCAAGAAGGGGGAGGTAGAGAGGGAAAGAGACAGACAGACACCTGCAGCCCTGTGTCACCACCAATCACAAAGCTTCCCCCTTGCAGGTGAGGACCAGGGGCTGGAACTTGTGTCCTTGTGTAGTCACTGTAACATGTGCCACCACCCAGCCTCCCTCTCTTTCTTTTTTAAAAAAAATTATTATTATTTATTTATTAAATAGAGACGGCCAGAAATTGAGAGGGAAAGGGGTGGCAGAGAGGGAGAGACACACACATACAGCTGCAGGCATTACTCTCAAAGCTTCCCACCTGCAGGCGAGGAGCAGGGGGCTCAAACCTGGGTCTTTGTAACATGTAACTCAACCAGGTGCACCACCGCCACGCCAC